>NC_044304.2:21108844-21422968 GCF_007474595.2 Lynx canadensis
TATTACATAATCTCATGACAGAAAAAATACATACACAGAAAAAAAAAGGCAGGAAGGTACTAAGCCAAAATTTTAGTAATAGCTGTATCTAGGCAATGAAATAATTTTCAATGAAAATTTATTGAGCACCTCCTGTGTACTAGCCATCATCCAACTACATAGGAGATAAAGCAGTGAACAAAGTATTCTCGTGGAGCCTGAATGCTGTTTTCCTTTTTCTAAATGTTCCCACCAAGAGCATACATTATGCATACATTATACATATCATACTTACTTGCTTAATGTATGTTGTATGTACATATGTAAATACATACTGTTATTTCAGAGCACTCTGTGAAGGTCAGGCAAAAACTATTCATCTTTTCTTGTTCTGGTCAACTAGGGTGGGTAGCAACCGCAAAATGATTTTTGACAAACATCCTGAAACCTCCCAATATTGCAGTAGAGCAATGGAATTATGCAATAAAGTGATTTTTTACATCAGTTAATAAGGCTTTCTGGTTTTGTGTTACTACTATGGTCCCAGTACTACTGTTCCACACGTTAAAGGAAAGAACAGATGAAGGAAAGGAGCCCAATGACACCAGTAAACAGGGCAGGCATCAAGTAGAAGCTTCACATACCTGTCCCCACCTTCTGAAGCCCTCCCCTGCTGCAAGGAGCAGACAGTTCCCCTAAGGCCTCTGCTTTGGTGAAAAGGGGTCTGCGGTAAGATCAAACCCTTAGCAAATCTCCACAACAGGGAGGTGGGGGTGGGGCTATAAGAACACAAGGAGCACCACTACCTTTTCCTAGCAGCTTTTGTAAGGACAAGAAGAAAACTTTATCTTCCTTTAGCCTAGTGTTATAACTTTTAGGATGTGGGACACAGGGAACCCTGGGTCCTCAACAAATGCCAAAACATTAGTAAGGGTTCCCATACCTGAAACCTCATTCCTTAGCAAACTGCTCAGGCCGAGAAAGTTATGGTGCAAAACCAGTAGGAAGAGAACAACAACCAGGACCAGGACGATGATGTTTACTGAAACAAAGAGGAAAAGCCTGCATTACATCTCTTTACCTTTTGAGCAGCTATAAAAACAAGAAAATTTGTAGAAAGAGCATACCTTTACGGAATGACATCTTTCTCTTCTGTCTTATATAAATATTAGTTTTTAACCCTACAAAACAAAAACAAGCCCCCAAAGTCAGCAGGTACATGAGAATGGCCATCGAAATCCCTCAGCATTTTATTTAGGTAGAAACAAGAAATGCATACAAGTATTTTCTGCCAGAAGCTCATTCTGAATTAATAGTCTCCAAGAACCCAATTTGGGATCTGAATTTTATATAGTTGTCATGATAATAAAATACTTGCAAATAACCTGGGAGAAATAGATAGCCTTGTATGTTAAATGTCACCAGATGAAAAGCAAAATAAATTCTACCAAGAGGACTACTTGAGGTCTAACCACTATGGAAATGTTCTCCAGGTGAAATTTCTAGTTAAATTAGACATGGACTCTGTTGTCTATAGCCTGAGGTCGGCCTCACTGGCACAAAACGTCCCTGTTCTGAGTTGTATCCCATTCAGCTTTAACTGGAATTAAAGAGAAAAAATTTTCCAACTTCATTTAAAACAAAATTTCATTTAAAGAGAAATTCATTTAAAGAAACATAATTACGGGGCGCCTGGGTGGCGCAGTCGGTTAAGCGTCCGACTTCAGCCAGGTCGCGATCTCGCGGTCCGTGAGTTCGAGCCCCGCGTCGGGCTCTGGGCTGATGGCTCGGAGCCTGGAGCCTGTTTCCGATTCTGTGTCTCCCTCTCTCTCTGCCCCTCCCCCGTTCATGCTCTGTCTCTCTCTGTCCCAAAAATGAATAAACGTTGAAAAAAAAAAAAAAAGAAAAAAAAGAAACATAATTACAAAAATGCACAAAACCCAATTTTGCCGTCAAAATTTGAGACTGCTGTTCTCAAAAATTAAAAATCCCCTAAAAGAAAAATGAGCTTCTTTCCAGGGTTTCATTTCTGTTGGTTAACTACTCATCTCTTCCTAAAGTGGTGTCCAATACTGTCACTCTGCCTGTGGCTTGTGCTCCTCAGCTCATCTGATGCCTTCACTTAAAAAAAGATTAAAAGCCTGGCTGGCTCTGTCAGAAGAGCATGGGATTGTGAGTTCAAGCCCTGCAATGAGTGTAAAGATTACTTAAAAAATAAATAAAAAAGAAAACTGTAAAATAATAATAATGATCATTCAATGAAAATGAGATTGTGTGTGGAACAAAATTAAATGATGAGATTTCTACAACAATCTCTGGGTAACGTTTCCTTATAAAAACAGGTTTATGCAACCAGGGTATTATAATCCTACCTTTGAGACATTTACCATTTTCTACTTCATCTTCCCCCTTGGAAGCATCTAACATTTACATAAGGCTACTAACTTCACAACGCACCCTGAATTATAGCATATTTCTACATCAAAGTAGTGGTGCCTGGGTGGCTCAATTGGTTAAGCATCTGACTTCAGCTCAGGTCATGATCTTACAGCTCATGGGGGTTCAAGCCCCATGTCGGGCTCTGTGCTGACAGCTCAGAGCCTGGATCCTGCTTTGGATTCTGTGTCTCCCTCTCTCTCTGCCCCTCCTCCACTTGCACTCTGTCTCTCAAAAATGAATAAACATTAAAAAAAATTTTTTTTAATACAAAAAATTTAAATAATTAAATAAAAGTAAGTTTGAATTAATTTCATCTTAAGTGTGTGCCTATCAGGCACTTGATTTCTCAAGACCTTTGAAAAAAAGAGGAAAAAAAAGAAATCTATTGAAGGGTTGTTTTAAGAACTGAGAATCACAGATTAGACTACAAACTGGGGAGAAAATAATTCAGACTCCCAAAGAACAATCTAAAATACATACACACACACTCTCTCCCTCTCTCCCATTTCTTTCTAGAGCAGTATATATAAAGTACATTATACCAGTGAACTTCTCTAAAGAATGCACGTCATTATATACACTGTGTGCTTTTCACATGGTGGGCTGAGCCTTACCTACAGAAACTGGCTGACCAGGAGCCCCGCAGACAAAACTCTAACATCTGCCTGCTTGGAGCCAATTTCCACCACAAATGAAGAGAACTATCTCACTCGAATAAATCTCATTTAACTTAATGATACAAGGGACAGTGTTTTAGCTCAACAACGTCCAGTAAGTTACTTACAGAGAGTATGTCGATTGAGAGGTAATTAGCTAGACACAAGAAAATCACAATCCTGACAGGTACTTGATGTACTTAAATAAACTACCATGGCAGAAACCATTTGCTTCTAAAACTTCCACAGTTATCTCTCTGCAAAATGCCAATTATTATGCAGTATGTCTGATCCATATTTTCTTTCCTATTGCTACTCCTTGTAATGAAACTCACTGATGTGGTTAGAAAGAATTCTCAAAACCTCATGTAGACCCTGGATGTGTAATAGTGGCTATGTTTTTGTAACAGTACACAGCTAAGAACAATTTGATCAGCAATATTCAATTTTTCACTAGGGAAGTTAATATTTTGTTTAGAAATTATAAAACCTTCACATTCCCAAATCACTCACAAAACACACACACACAACCAGGACAGGCGTATCCAAAAAATATGGCTGAAGAAATCTTAGGGAGAAAGAATACCATTTTTTTTTGACTTGCTAGTTACCAGCATTAGCACCCATTCTCGGCAGATGTACCCACCTTTTCTGCTCTCCTTCTTGTTAATATGTAGTCCCAAGAAAGGTCATTCCACTTACGCTCTGTAAGCTAATCTCTACTTGTTTCCTTGGCGCAACATCAGCAAACTCACTCTCTGCTGGATCACACCCATCAGCATATTATCATGCTCTTGTATCTTTCCAGTTAATTAATTAAAAAAAAAAAAAGACACCACTCCCCTCACCCAGTTGATCCACGGACCCATTTTTCTGCTCCCCTCACTCTAAATGCTTGAAAAAATTTTACCTCTAGCTCTACTTCCTCATCCTCTTCTTTTAGCCTCCTCCAGGCCAGACTTTTGTCCCTACTGTTCCATTCAAACTCATCTTGTTGAGGTCACCAAAGCCCAAGGTCATTTTTTAAAATGTTTGTTTATTTTGAGAGAGAGAAAGAGAGAGAGGGAGGGGCAGAAAGAGAGAGAAAATCCCAAGCAAACTCCACATCCAGCGAGGAGCCCAATACGGAACTCAATCTCACAACTGTATCTCAGGCCAAGGTCATCTTTCTATCCTGTTATCCATCTCCTCAGAGGCCATCAGGAAAGTTCACCACATCCCCTCCTCAATTATGAAATCCTCTCATTTATTATTTTTTTAATGTTTATTTTTGAGAGATAGAGCATGAGCAGGGGAGGGGCAGAGAGGGAGGGAGACACAGAATCTGAAGCAGGGTACAGGCTCTGAGCTGTCAGCACAGAGCCAGATGCGGGGCTCGAACTCAGGAATGGTGAGATCATGACCAGAGCCCAAGTCGCACACTTAACCAACTGAGCTACCCAGGTGCCCTTCATTTCTTTGTTTCTTTATATCTGTCTTCTGGGCCTAGAATGTGAGCCCTAATGAGAACAGAGACCCCAATGAAACAAAGTGTTTACTGATGTATCCTCACCATCAAAAACCTCCACTGGTAGTGGGCAGGTGATATTTGTTGAATGATCTTGTAAATAGGAGCATTGGTGGTTCTCAGCTCAGAAAGGGAACACAATCTTTGATAATGGTCATGAAAACACATTTCAACATAAGGAACGACATGGATTCCAGCAGAGATCTCTCTCAAATGGAACCTCACAAGCAATTTCCTTTTTTTATATCTTCATAGCTCAAATACCGTAATGCCTTTATAGCAACTGACACGTTGTAAAGTGCATTTAAAAAGGAGTAAAACAGGGGTGCCTGGTTGGCTCAGTTGCAGGAGCAAGCGACTCTTGACACCAGGCTGTCAGTCTGAGCCCCATTTTGGGTGTAGAGATTTCCTAAATAAATAAAATTTTTAAAAAGGAAGGGGGAGGGTGTAACAGAGGGATATGTCAATTTCTACATACAACAGAAAGTCTATTAAGTCTCTGCCAGGCTGAAAAGTGGAAAAGCACTAAAGATATACATCCACTTTCTTCTACCTCTTCATCTGGCTAACTCCTACTTGGCTTTCAGGACTCGAGGGAGCCTCTCCTCCCCTCCCCCCTGCCCCCTTCAAGATGCAGCTGCCCTGAGCTCCCACATCTCCTGGCCCTCCCTATCCAAGAATAAAGCTGGCTGTCATTTATTTCTAGGGTTACACCATTGTCTCCCTTGACACACTCTGGGCTCTAGGAAGGTAAGGACCTGAGGTTGGTCACAGCCGTATCCTAGGCCCACTGCGAGGCAGAGAAAAAGGTACGGCGAAATGTGCTGAATGTATGAATGTGGGCGGCAGCCTGCCCGGGGAAAGCTGAGCATCCCACTGTCTGTGACCCTGACACGCAACACAGCATAGAGGCCAGAGAGCCACCTAGGATTCACAGGCCCAGGTTTCCCAGGGAGGTTTCTCTCCCAAGCTTGGGCACCCCATCTCGCTCAGGGGGTAACAAGGGAGGGCCTAAGTTTTTGAGATAAGACACCAGCTTTGAAAGAGAGGCAAAGCGAACCCTTGGCCCCTATAGGGAGGGGCCGGTGCAGCCGGCGAGCGTGTTGGACCGCCAACCTGGGAGACTCTCCGAATGGAGGCCATCTCTCCATTTCGGTGCAAGGGACGGGGGGGGGGGGGGGGGGAATCCCCTCTTTGAGAGGATGCCCTTTCTATTGGGCGATGTGGCCTGGGGTACTGCCCTCTAAGTTCTAGGGGTCAATACGGCCCCCTTACGCTTAAGGGTGCTAAGGGCGGTGTGACGCTCCGTAGGACCTCCCCACCCCCCAGGCCCAGAGACCCCCGGTTAGGGCCGGGGTAAGCAGCTCATCTCGGACGCTCCCCGCGGCCGCCCTTACCTGCAGCCAGAGGAGGAGGAGCCACCGTCCGGGCCCCGGCCCGCCCCGCCAGCTCAGCGCCCGCGCGGCAGGCCCGGGGGCCCAGTCCGCCGCCGGGCCGCCCACCTCCCCTGCACTCCGGACCAAGCCCGCCCGCCTGCTAGCTCCGCGGCCGCGGCGCAGCCCCGACACCTGAAACCCGCCCGCCGCTCCGACCGCGGAATCGTGGCGCCGAACAGGCGCGCCGGGCAGCCCCACCGCCCGGGTCCTCGCAGAGAAAAGCCGGTCGCCATGGAGACGGCGCGCGCTGGCGGCCGTTAGGCCGCGGGGGCGCTGAGGAGGACAGTTTGGAGGGCCGGGGCCGCGGCTCCCGCCATTACACTACTGACGGCTAACCCCTCCCGGACGCGCGATGCCTCTGCTCGACCGCCACCGTCGCCACCTCAGCCCTCGCGGGCAGTGCGCCGAGCTACAGCCGGCTCCGAAAGCGCAGGTCGCCTAGCGATGGTGCAGGGCGGAGCCTCGGGCCGTTCGGGTCTGTGGGAGACATCCGCTTCCGGGGCCGCGGCCCTCTTATTGCCCGGCTCTGCGGGCCCGCGGTCCTGCACTTGGAACCCGACCCCGGCGCCTACGATCCCTGAGTCGCACCTGCCTTCGCTCTGTCGCCAGCTTTCTCAGCTAGTCATGCTGGAGCATCTGAGCTCGCTGCCCACGCAAATGGTGAGGGCTAGACCCCAAGACCCACCCCCACCCCCACCCCGCACGCTTCTCTGGAGCTGGCAGCTCCGGCGGCCCTTGTCTCTTCCCTGAATTGTGCTTCCCGGGTCCCCATCTCTCTTCGCCCGCGAGGAGCCCCCTGCCCCTGCGCCGTTAGGATGCTTCAGGTCTCCGGAAAACCTAGAATTTCATTTCTTGTCCGGTCCTTGGGGAGGCCCCTGATGCCGAGGTTGCCCGGTGCCAAAGCTGTGAGGCCAGGGCAGGAACCACCTCTTCGGTGGTGGAACCAATTCCTGCTTTGCTCTCCTTCGCTTCTAGGATTACAAGGGGCAGAAGCTAGCTGAACAGATGTTTCAGGGAATTATTCTTTTTTCTGCAGTAAGTATTGTTTTTGCATAGTATTCTTTTTCTTCTCCCCCTCCCCCAACCCCCCCCCCCCAACCAGCTTGATTGTATTTAATGTACTTCGTTTGTCTCCAGATAGTTGGATTTATCTACGGGTACGTGGCTGAACAGTTCGGGTGGACTGTGTACATAGTTATGGCCGGATTTGCTTTTTCGTGTTTGGTAAGAAGATTGTGGGTATTTGGATGTTAGTGGCAAGTTAAGTTTTCTAAATTGGGTTGGTTTGGTTGGAGCTGGTAGTGGGAACCAGCACCAGCTTTTCAAAACCTCCCTCTTTTTGCCATCAGTGTTTCACCTTGCTATCTATCGTTGGAAAAGTAGAATACCAAATAAGTGGCAGATAAAGTAAGCTGCATAAAAGGATACAGATCATTTCTTAACAGCAGCTGCTCCAAGCAGTAATCTTAAGGTCAAAACTAGCAGGAATTTCTTAGGGTCTTCACAATGCGCTCTCCTCACTTTTTAGCTCCTAAAGCCTTATGTGTAAATGGTGAGGCTTGTTTGCAATTCTTAAATATCTTATCTGGGTGGATGAGTTTTCACTGGAATGTCAGTTTTGCTGTTGTTTTTTTACCTCTAGAAGCATAGAGGACTTATTTGGGAATATTACACGTAATGCTCTTTTAAACTTTTGATGTTTAATATTGACGGATTTCCTCTGTTCTGGCTCAGTTGACACTTCCTCCATGGCCCATTTATCGCCGGCATCCCCTCAAGTGGTTACCTGTTCAAGATTCAGGCTCCGAAGACAAGAAACCAGGGGAAAGAAAAGTTAAGAGGCATGCTAAAAATAATTAGGGTTTTCATGATTCAGCTTTACTGTTGCACCTGCTTTCGTTTTGTATGAGATGAGCTAAATTGTTTTCGTATCCAAAACATGAGTTGAAACCCATCGCTGCTCCTCCAGCACAGCTGTGTATACATTTTGTTGTCTTTATATTTCATTTCTAACTCCGTTGGCTTTTGACTTATAATTATTTTAGACCTTCTCTTCATAATCTTTATCTGAAATGAGAGCAGAAAACACAAGTATGCAAAGTTTCTTTCAGGTCTACAAAAATAATGAATAAATGCCTCATAAAAGTACAATTTGACTGTCAGAGTTTTATAATTCATTATGAGTGGTTAAATCGTTTTAAGGTTTTCAGTTAAAACTCAACACTAGTCTATGTCTAAAGAGTCTTTTGTCCATTGTTGTGCAAGTGAACCTACCAGTAAATGCCAGAGTTAGAAGTTTGTGGTTCTGAAAACATGACTGAGCACCATTTCTATTTTCTGTAGCTGTAAGTTCCTAATACATGTCTTTCTTGACAACAGTAAGTGCCTATGAAAAAATTTAGTGTAAATTTGTGGGATGGTCATAGTTTGGTACCACTAAAATAAGGGTGTTGTTAAGCAGAAAAATTTCAATCCATCCTTTACTTGAGGTGGAGCAAAGTGGAAACCTATAAAAACTAAATTCTTTTTAAATTTAACAGAGGACTGAACAGAAAAATATTCTAAAGGTTTTGTGTACAGAATGGAAGTGGGAGAGTTATTGTAGGTAATATTCTATTTCTCAGTACCAGGATACAGGACTTGATAAAATACATGTTTAAAAAATGAGAACAATGACCTTAATAAACAAAAGTCAGGAAAGCTTAAAGAAAAAAAAAAAAAAAGAGAGAAAATTAAGATCACATAAATAAGACTAAGCATATAAATAAGAGTAATTAATGTGATTTAAAAGTTAGGAGCTCCCAAATAGTGTTAAAAATCAAGTTACCTTGGGGTGCCTGGGTGAACGACTCTTGGTTTCAGCTCAGCTCATGATCTCACAGTTCATGGGTTTGAGCCCCAAGTTGGGCTGGCTCCGTGCTGACAGCATGGAGCCTGCTTGGGATTCTCTGCCCCTCCCGCATGCATAGGCTCTCTCCATCTCAAAATAAATAAACTTAAAAAAAATGAAGTTACCTCCTATTTTCCAGATGACACCCAAAGGTTGAAAACAGGGAAAAGGATATCTTAGGTGGATGCAAGCAGAAAGGAGAGGTAATTAGAAAGTCATACTTAACAACATCAGAAATGCGGCAAGGGGAGACATCTGGAGCTGCCAAAATGTGCTGTTCTGAATCATTAGACATTAAATAAGACATGAAATGTATAAAGAAAGAATTTTACATACGTAAGAGTTTGGCAACGCTACCACTGGGTAGGAGACCAATACTACCTTTCAGATTTTGGTCGATAAGTGGGCATATATTGAAAGGGAAGACTTTTGCACTTGTTCTCTATACTTGGAACATTTCCCCTCAGATACACAGGACTTGTTCTTCACTTTCATTCAAGTCTCTACTCGGATGGGACTATAAAGAAACATCTCCTACTGCCCTGTCAAAATAAAGTGGTATGCCCCATCCTCTATGCACTGATATATCTCACATTACATATTTTTCATTGTTGCCACCCCCCCTCCACAGAATGTAAGCTCCATGGGAGGGAACAGGGATCTTGTTTGCTCACTGCTGTTTGCCCAGTACTTCTAAGAGTTGGGGAGACATTGTAGGTGCTCAGTAAATAGTTAATGAATGATTCAGAGGTGCATTGCCATTAGTCACCTGGTCTACTTAAGTTTAATTAAAACTAAAATTAAAAATGGAGTCCTTCAAACTAGCTACATTTCAAGAGCTCAAAAGCCATATATGACCAGTGGCTCCCTTGTCACAGAATACAGATACAGAACATTTCCATCATCACAAAACTACTGATCAGGACTTCTACAGGTTTGAATAATAGAGAAAGGCAAGTGATTGTGTTTGTGCATAACAATCTTTACTAAATGCCCATTGGACTGTTTCCTCTACTGGCTCATCTACTGAGCCACAAGGAAGAATAATCCCAAGAAGTAAAAGTTAACGCAGGTCATATTCAGTAACCACACTGCAATGACTCCCGCCCCCCCAGACAGAGACGTGAGTGAGCACCAGCAGGGAAGGGGCAGCAGGAGAGGGAAGGAGAGAATCGTAAGCAGGCTCCACGCTCCGTGCAGAGCCCGATGTGGGGTTCGGTCTCACTACTGACTGAGATCATGAGTCGGACACTTAACCGACTGAGACACCCAGGTGCCCCGAATTTTTTTGGCTTTCTAAATACATGTATCCCCTACTTTCCAAAAGCTCGTTTCACGCCACTTCACTTTGCTGAAAGTCTTACGTTACTACAGCAATGGCTTTTTTCATAAAAGCAAAAATCCTCTTCAGATTTCTTTCAGCAAAAACAGGTACTACTGTAGGTCTTAAGTGTGAAGAACTTTCAGAGAGTGGGAGATACTCTGTTTTTCACCATTTCAGCTTACCAAAGTTTTCATAGGACTGCTTTTTGGGGGTAATGAGAAAATATGTATATGGAAATTAAGGAATATTTCTTAAGGAGAAAACAACAATTACTGGCTATTTACAAACTGCCAAAAGTATATCAAAGTCTGAAATATGGTCAAAGGTATAATGAGAAGAAAATTCATACTGTTAAAGGTGTTTTATATTTAAGAAAGATAAAAAATGATTAAGCACTCAAAAACCATAGAGTAACCAAAAGATACTGGGATGAAAACCAAAATGAATGTTTAGACAAAACTATACAGAATGGGAATAATAACATATGGGGGAGAATTTTTTAATTCTAAGAAAATATGTACATTATACAAATTAGAAAACTTAACTAAAACTGATGTCTCTCCAGAAAGATGTATTCATAAAACATGCAAGAAACAGTGAATAGTTCAGAAAGACCCACCCACAGTTTGCCAAGGATTTGCCTCAGACTGGGACTGGGATGAGATGGTTTTACTGTTGAGTTCTAACAAACCCTTCAAAGTGAAAATAAGAGATCTCAGAAACCAGGCTATGAGCACCTTAAGGACAGGGAGTAAGTGTTTTCCTCACCACCATATCCCCAGCTTCTGCCAGAGCACCTGACACAGAGTAAAAACTAAAAATCTGTTAAGTGGCTAGAAAGGGAACATTTCATTAGAGTATTTTATGTGTGTGTAATTTTCAAAGAAGGTAAGATAACACTTTATATTATAAAAAGTGAAAACGTTTCCGGAACAGCATTCATTTTTAAAGTCCCTTGAATACAAAAGTGAAAATTTACTAATTAAGATTTTTATTTTATAAAAACAACTTATTTCCCACATGGGAATTACTCCTCATTAAACAACTAATAAAATATGTGATATACAGTCATACATTTACAACATGGGAAGACAACCAATAATTTGACAGACAAAAAGACAAACTTCAGGAGGTAAGTATGTCCAACATAACTAAAAGGAGCTGGACTTCACTTACAAATTGCTTAACTGGAAAAGGAATTCGTGTTTTAGAAATGTTTTCACTGATGAAAAGTTACTCTAAAAAAAGCCAGCAGAAACATGGATTTACAAAGCCAAATTATTTCTTAGTTTCAATTCTTGCATATCCTAAATGAGGTTCATATTAAATGAAAATAAAAGGTTTATTAAACATCCATCAATATATAAAAAAGGAACTGCTCAATTACTAGGTACTACATATTCTTTATATCTACTCCCAGAATCATGAATTGATTTTCTTAAAAAAATAATTTTTCAACTACTACCTAAGGTTATTAACAATGACAACTCGCATCACTAGACATATTATGTCACTTATTTATCCTATTACTTTTATCACTATAGTGCAATATAAAACTTCCAATCCAATATTTTATGGCCCTTACGTATCAAACTAGTACCTTAGAAAAATAAAATTCTAAATATAAAGTTGGTGGTTTAAGGCTCAGTAAACAGTAACCAAACAAAAGTCTTATAACAGATTTTCCTCATCAAGAGTAAGATTAGCCACAGATTTTTTTCCTTTGTTTTGTGACATTGCTTCATTTTACTCTGTTCCATCCCATTTTTTCCCCAGCTAAAAAAAAAGATATAAGGATGTTGAATGGCCTCCAGCCATTATTATGGGTTTGTTTCTGTTTAAGCCAAAAACCTTTGAAAATAGGTCTTTAGTTCTGGCAGATTAGAATAAATTATCAAAAATTCACATTTTCTTCAAAAAATTTCAGCTGGCGAGCTTTCACACTGTAAGTTGTGTATTTTTCACCCATGTGCTCCTGCAAACGTACCTAGTGGAGAAACAAAAAGAAAATCAGTATGTAGTAGAAAAAATATTTTTTGCAATTTTAGAAGAAAGGCTTTTCAAGAAAAAAGAGAAGGGCTTTTCTTTAAAAAAAAATTTTTTTTTAATGTTTATTTTTTTTTTCAACGTTTATTTATTTTTGGGACAGAGACAGAGCATGAACGGGGGAGGGGCAGAGAGAGAGGGAGACACAGAATCGGAAACAGGCTCCAGGCTCTGAGCCATCAGCCCAGAGCCTGACGCGGGGCTCGAACTCCCGGACCGCGAGATCGTGACCTGGCTGAAGTCGGACGCTTAACCGACTGCGCCACCCAGGCGCCCCTTTAATGTTTATTTTTGAGAGAGCGTGAGTGGTGGAAGGGGAGAGAGAGGGAGACACAGAATCAGAAGCTGGCTCCAGGCTCCAAGCTGTCAGCACAGAGCCCAACACGGGCCTTGAACTCACAAACTGAGATCGTGACCTGAGCTGAAGTCAGCGGCCCAACCGACCAAGCCACCCAGGTGTCCCAAGAAGGACTTTTCTAAGCATGATACCAGAGGTGGAAACCACATGGGAAAATGCTATCATTTAAAAAACATTTGAAACTTCAAGATGTCAAAAAATTGTCATGAGATGTTAAAGAACAAACAATACACTGGGGAAAATTTGCAAATACATGCCAAAGAATTAATACCATTAATATAATAAAGAGCCCTTGGGGGTGCCTAGGTGGCTCAGTCCGTTAAGCATCTGACTCTTGGTTTCACCTTAGCTCATGATCTCATAGTTTGTGGGATTGAGCCCTGTGTTGAGCTCTGCATTGACAGTGTGGAGCCTGCTTGGAATTCTCTCTCTCCCTCTCTCTCTGTCCCTCTCCCCCACTCTCTCTCAAGAAATCAAACTTTAAACAGCATAGAGTTTCCCTATTTAAAAAAAAAAAATAGAGCTCTTAGAACCAGTAAAACACGTAATATTAGAACATTAGAATTAGTAAAACAACAAAATCAATCCCATAGATAATTCAGCAAAGGCATTTACAAATTAATACAAATAGCCAATTAAAACAGAAATTTCAATCTAATAATAAAAAAATACATACAATGTGACACTCAATATATGCCTGGAATTAAAATAACACCTAACAATATGTTAAACAGATGTCACACACCTCCTATCCAGTGCACAGAGAAGGACACAATATCACTTTTGTGGTATTCCTGCCAAAAATACAGAATCTGAATCTATTTAACAGGAAACACATCAAATCCAAACGGAGGGTCATTTTATAAAACATGGCCGATACTCTTCAAAAATGTCCTAACTGTCCCAGATTAGATGAGACATAACAAATACAATCCCAATTGGTTCCACATCTGGCATGATGGCTTGAGGAGCTCTGAAGACCCCCTCCTCACTGAAACTGGTGAAAATTATTTTCTAAACTAACCATTTAAAGTCTCTGGAAGCGGTCCTGAGGGCATACAGCAAATAAAGACACTTTTTTTTTTTTCTCGAGAAAATCTACTAAAACCCATTAAGAACAGTGAGAGCGGGTGGTATCTAAGCTAAGATCAAAGGCCTCCCTCCCCAGTCCCAGCTGAGTGAGACAAAAACTCTACACCAAACTGTAGCCAACAACACAGGGTTCCCTTTCCATCAGCTCCTAGTCCAAAGGCAATCTTCTTGGGAGGGGCAGGACATCATATCTCATCCTGCCCCCCCACATCTGTGGTTAAGGATACATTTTGAGAGAGTGCAGCCAAGATGTGGGAATTTCCTTTTTATACCAGGTTAGACTTGTAGGATGGAGGCTGTACCTTGGGAGCAAGGCCAATGAAAATACTGGGGCCCCAATCACCTTTGCCCCAGACCATAAAGTGAAAATCCCATGCTCAGGTGAAGCATGCCAAGAAGACCAGCCCTCCCCACCACTGAGCTTCTAAAGTAGGGGTATCACTCATAGACAAGTATGCTATTGTCTTTGCTCCCAGCTGTGTTCAGAGATTTTTCCTGGGGTGAGAAGCAAGACCTAAAACAGCACCAAAACTTTTCCTTAATGGACTGACCTCATTTAGAACAGAGTGGAAAAACTCAAGTCTACAAGTGCTCTCAAAAACTGGAAGTAGTGGTGAATGGCAACTAGGAGGAGACTGGTAGAGTCACTGGGTGTATAGGCTAAACTGTGGGCAGCCTACTTTGATGGAGACAACTATGAAGCTGGGAGGAACCCTCCCCCACCCCCACCCCGCCCCCCACCCTGGGGTCAAAACAAATTTCAAACACTGACCCTGGGAACTATCCCTTCAAAGAATCCCAAATTTTACTGGATCAGTTTGTGGAGCAATGTGTGCCCCAGGACATTGTTGGAAACAGGAGAGCCATCAATTAGCAACTAAAAAACCTTAACACCTAAGGGAAGGACAAGGGAGAATCAAAAGAGTTCTGCAAAACCCACCATCGTCCCAAGGTGGCTGTGGATACAACCAAGGCCTTGCCAGCTGAGAGGCAACATCAGATTTACATTGTGGAGACATGAAGAAGGGATAAAATAGACTTTACTAAAAAATTCAGCCAATCACTAAAGAAGCAAATAATAATAGCAACTCTCCTCCCTGGGGAGGCCAGTGCCCAGACTTGTACAATATACCTTCTGAAATGTCCAGTTTTCAATAGACAGTTCTAAGACACATACACTGGGGGAAAAAAGAAGGCAAGAGAAGCACTACCTGGGAGAGTAACCAGATATTAGAGTTAACAAGCAAAGATATCATCAGAAACATGTTCACAGAACTAAAGAAAACTATGATTAAAGTAGTTGTAAGAAGAGCTAAGTGGAAATTCTGGAATGGAAAAGTATAATGACAAATGAAAAACTCAAGAGGGGCTCAACAGTTTATTTGAACTGGCAGAAAGAAAAGTAAGCAGGCTGGAGATAGATCAATATATAATTGATAATCAATATATAGTATCGATATATAATTCACATTATAGATTGATAGATCAATATATAATTCACATTATAGATTGATAGATCAATATATAATTATTTGATTATATAATCAAAGAACAGGGAGAAAAGAAAATGAAGTGAATATCACTTCAGAGAAAAGTGGGACTTCACTCAACACACCAACACATGTATAATGGGACCATCAGAAGGAGAAGAGTGAGGGGTGCCGGGGTGGCTCAGTCGGCTAAGCATCCAACTTCGGCTCAGGTCATGATCTCCCAGTTCGGGAGTTCAAGCCCCGCATCGGGCTCTGGGCTGACAGCTTGGAGCCTGGAGCCTGCTTCAAATTCTATGTCTCCCTCTCTCTCTGCTCCTCCCCTGCTCACGCTTGGTCACTCTCTCCTTCAAAAATAAATAAAAACATTAAAAAAAAAAAAAAAAGGAGAAGAGCAAGAAAGGAGCAGAAAAATTACTTAAAGAAATAATGGCTGAGCAATCCCTATCAAAATAACACCAGCAATCTTCACAGAGCTAGAACAAACAATCCTAAAACTTGTATGGAACCAGAAAAGACCCCAAATAGCCAAAGCCAAATCTTGAAAAAGAAAACCAAAGCTGCAGGCATGACAATCCCGGACTTCAAGCTGTATTACAAAGCTGTAATCATCAAAACACAGTATGGTACTGGCACAAAAACAGACACTCAGATCAATGGGACAGAATAGAGTGTGGTAGGGTCCCTTCCCTCAGGAAAGAAAAAAACCTCAAGGTAACCTGGCTATATGCGTATGTGACAACATCCCTCACAATCTTGTAACATGAGACCACTTAATCAGACTACATGTTTGTGTGTTACCATATATGGGAGACAAGGAAGCAAAAAATATATAAAAACCCACAGCATGTGGCATTCGGGGCTCAGTTCTTTGGGAACCCAACTGAGTGGTGCTGGCAGGAATAAAGTTGCTTCCTGGAAAGAAAAGCCTTGGTGTCACGACTCTGTGCGAGAATCCTGCTACATTACTTGGGGGCTTGTCCAGGATTCAGAGACAGTTCATTTCCTCCTCCTTTGCCACCAGGGATATGAACCTCGGAATGCCGGGAGAGGCAGCCTTGCCTGGTGCCAGCAGACCGCTTGATCTGCAGGAGACTAGCCCTCCCAGCATGCCGGGGCGAGGACCCCGTGTGCCCCAATGGAACTTGTGAGGCCCAGACACCAGCTCAGGGAGTGCCACCCGGCAGACTGGTAAGAACCTGGGTTCGTTTTGGCACACCTGCCCCCAAGAGGCAGAAGGGGAGCCTGATCACCTCCCAGAGTTGCCCTAGTAGTTCCACAAGGGGTGAGGAATGAAGCTGCAACTCTAAGGCACTGGGTAGCAGATTGTGGAGTCGCCGTGTGACTGTGTGTGGGGACTTGTCTCTCATTCATTTCCTGGGTTAATGACTATGATAATTAGAGCCAACCGTCTCTGGTTATTCTACCTCAGAACAGGGACTTTAAGGAATATTCCCAAGCAGCTGCCGAAACTCCTTTTGTTTCAGGGAAATTCCCTGTCTTCTCCAGACTGACACGGACTTGACACCAATTCCACTGGTGGAAAACAAAACAAAACAAAACAAAACAAAACAAACCTGGAGTCTGCTCCTCTGTCTGAGTTGACAAGAGTTAAAACTGGGAATTCTCTTTCTCTGCCTTTTGCTGGCACCTCTCCTCTTCTGCCTTCCCTCCCCCGCCTTCTTTTCTGTACCACTTTAGGGGTGGCCGGCATAACTGGCTCCTCAATGCCTCAGGCACCATCAGCTCCTCCTCCCACCCTAGAGGTTGTGGAGTGAAGACCACAAACTTCAGATTTCCCCACTGGTGCCCCAGATACAAATAGACAAGGGGGAACAAATTGATTAACTTTTAAATGGACACAGATGGAACACATTTGGTATTTAAATGGATTTAAGTTTTTTGGTTTAAAATAGACATGTCTTTAGAGTTATCAGCATTAAACATTTAAAACTGTTTTCTAAAGGTCAAATAAGCTCTTTTATCTCTGTTGCAATTTGTCAGCAAAAAGGTGACTTAAAATGATGGTTAATTTTGTCTGTCTCAAAGCTTTCACGGGTAATTGTTAAGATAGCTTTCAAAGTCTTTGGTAACCTAAAACGTTAAAGTTTGGCTTGCATGATAAATTGAGATTGAATTCATTGGATATCTAAAGAGATAAGAGGCTAAAGCACTAATTACTAGATGTAGGTTTGTGCTTCTGACTTGTTGCAGAGAAACTCCAGACATTTGGATCTATGGGAAAACATGCTTTATCCTTAATGGATTCATAATTTTGCCATCTAAAAACATTCAGATATAACATAAAGTTCACAATTGGTTACTACTTAGTTTTCACTGGAGACTAAGGTTTCTAAGAGGTAAAATTCTACTAAATGTAGTTAAAACTAATAAAAATAAGACAAGCAACTCTGTATGTAGAAAAGTAGGAGATATGAAAGAAAGATATAAGAAATGGAAATATATTTTTGTTGAAGGTAAAAGAAAGTAATTTTGTTCTAAATGGGACTGGTTATTTGGAGGAAAATGGCTTGGACAAAATCTAAATGTAAAGAAAAGTTGCAGGGGCGCCTGGGTGGCGCAGTCGGTTAAGCGTCCGACTTCAGCCAGGTCACGATCTCGCGGTCCGTGAGTTCGAGCCCCGCGTCAGGCTCTGGGCTGATGGCTCAGAGCCTGGAGCCTGTTTCCGATTCTGTGTCTCCCTCTCTCTCTGCCCCTCCCCCGTTCATGCTCTGTCTCTCTCTGTCCCAAAAATAAATAAACGTTGAAAAAAAAAAATTAAAAAAAAAAAAAAAAGAAAAGTTGCAGAAATTTTCATGAAGGAAAATCTTTAAAAAGAAATTTTATGTGTGGTCAGGATGGACTAAGGTTAAAATAAATGGATTTTAAAAGTACATTGGGGGGCGCCTGGGTGGCGCAGTCGGTTAAGCGTCCGACTTCAGCCAGGTCACGATCTCGCGGTCCGTGAGTTCGAGCCCCGCGTCGGGCTCTGGGCTGATGGCTCAGAGCCTGGAGCCTGTTTCCGATTCTGTGTCTCCCTCTCTCTCTGCCCCTCCCCCATTCATGCTCTGTCTCTCTCTGTCCCAAAAATAAATAAACGTTGAAAAAAAAAATTTAAAAAAAAAAAAAAAAAAAAAAAAAAAAAGTACATTGGGTTAAGATTAAACTCCTCCTCTTTTGACCCAAAGGCCGAGAAAATAATAGCAATACCCTTGGTGCCAGCCTCCAAATCCTCCACATTTCTGTTGTTCCTGTTCAGCAGAGGACTGGATGCCTCTGCCGTATGAGGGATGGGTGACGAAGGGCTTTTACTAAGGTACGTGGGAGCCATTTTACTACACTTAGCCCACTGTATGCCAAAAATGGATATCCACATGGCTGAAACATATTTATGTGAGCATTGTTGAAAAAGGGGAATAGACCTTGACTTTGGCCCTTTGACCCCCTCCCTCAATGGCCAATGATCAATATGGAAGTTACTGTTGGGCCAAAATAAAATGAGTGCATCCTACAACAACCAGGAAAGTCTTGCTTGGTCACAGTCCATACCCCAAGGTCCTGCAGGCAGAAAATGGAGGGGTAAGAAAAAAACAGGAAAGACCAGGTCAGCTCTTGGAGGTGGGGTCAAGCCTGGGTAAGAATGACTATTAGCACCTCGTGAGACTGGCAGGGCTTTTGACTGCCAGCGGCAGAGCCAGCCAAAATGCAGGGACAGGAGATGAGGTTTCTCCTGGCCAGCTATAGGAAATTGAGATAAGGGACAACTTTCTTCCTTTTTCCTATAGATGGTTAATTCCCCAACCAAGGCCATTACTTCTTTGGAATGCATTATGATTCATTTTCTTTTGCACAAAGGTTTGGCCCCAATACAAATTGGAAGAGGGAACCTGGCCCCCAAAGGGAAATATCAATGACAATACTATCCTACAATTGGACTTGTTTTGCAAATGTGAAGGGAAATGGGGAGAATTCCCCTATGTTCATTGTTTTTGGGCCTTAAGAAAAAAAATCGAGATATGTGTAAGCAATGTAAGGTGGATCCTAATTTAATGGCAACCCTTTCTGAAGTCCAGCAATCAGTGGGGGGGAAGTAATTAAGGGCCCCTTACCTGTATCTAAAACAGACCTAGAGAAGGAGGAAGGGAGTTCTTTCACCTCAACCTCCTTCTCCTTGGGTCCTCAATCTATTAAATAAATAAATAAATAAATAAATAAATAAATATATATATATATATATATATATATATATATATATATATATATATATATATATGTGTATATATATATACATATACACACACACACACACAATTCTGCTCGCTGCTACTCACCTTATCCAGGCCCTCCTCACAGGCATGTTTGCCTTACAAGAAGCTAGAATGCCAGAAGAAAAAACCTTTATATTACAAGATTTAAGACAGATAAAAGGAGATCTAGGTAAATTTTCTGATCAGATAAGTATATAAGGGCTTTTCAGAACATTATGTATGTTTCTGAGTTGAACTGGAAAGATGTAATGCTTTTGTTAAATCAGACTCTTAGTGACAGATTTTTTGAAAAAAAACTAAGGAAATCTAAGATTTAGCCCTTAAATTATGCTAAATTAGCCACTATTTTACAAACACAAAATGAGAGCCCGATGGCATTCCTGGAGAGGTTGAGGTAGGCTCTCACTAAATATATGGCTATCTCCCCTGACACCCCTAAGGCTGAGATGGTTTGAAAGGACAAATTTGTCACTCAATCAGCCCTAGATATTCAGAGAAAATGCAAAAATTGGCTGTTGGCCTTGAAGGGACCCTGGAGGAACTCTTACAAGTTGCCAGTTGAGTATATTACAACCAAAATTAACAAAACAAAACAAAACAAAAAACAAAACACAAAACAAAAAAAAAAAAACAGAAAAGGAGGCTTAAAAAAAAAAAATCTGAGGCCTTAGTTGTGGCCTTCCGTACTACGTCAGACCAGACTTCCTGAGGTCCTGGCACCAAGTGCCATTTATATGGCCATTCAGAGCACTAAAATGATGAGAATGTCCTTAGAGGGGACAACCAAAATGAAAACCCCATAAGCCATGCCCCTTCTGTGGAGACAATCACTGGAGATCTGTAGGCCCTCGGGGACCTCTATCTGTGAGGGCTCAGATAACCAATGTCCCTGGAAGGGACTAACTGGAGTCTGGGGCTCTTCATGGTGGCTCCCCTAAACAAACTGTCTATCAGAAACCCAGAGCCTCGGGTAACTCAGGTAAATACAGAAAGAAAACTGGTTGATTTCCTTCTTAACACCAGAGCTACCTTTTCTGACCTCCTTTCCACTCCAGGCCAACTATCCAAACGCAGCATGACGATTAGAGGTATCTCCGGAAAACTGCTAACTAAATTTTTCTCTCAGCCCCTGGGATGTATGTGGGGAAACCTAATTTTTTTTCTCATTCTTTCCTGATAATGCCAGAGAGTCTTACTCCCTTGCTAGAAAGGGACATTATAACTAAAATAGAGACTATGGTGCTACCAACTCCAGGACGGGTAAACAATTATGTGAGTTGTTGGAAATTACTGGATATGGTAGACTGTAGATACCAGGGTTCAGAAAAATAGTTTGCCTACTATATCAATTATTAAAGGAGACTCCCAAAAAAATAAATAAATAAACTGGGGTCTGACTCCTAGATACCGTCTCCAGCCCTTGGGTACAACAGAGCAAAGCAATTACTATTACCAAGCTCACAGAAATAAAAGATCATTAAAACACAGGATCAGGCCTTTCATTTAGGGAGGGGCAAAACTTATCAAATGACCCAAAGGATGTTTACTGGGAAAAAAATTTGTCAAAGAGAGTTCTGAAAGTAGTATCAGCCTGTGAAGTATGTCTTAAAAACAATCCTTTCAACCACAAACTTGCTCTCCCAGGCAATCAAGGAACTGGAGGCTATCCAGGAAAGACTAACAATTAGGTTTCACTCATATGCCAAAGTCAAAGGAATTCCAACATCTGTGGGTATGGATTGATACTTTCACTAATTGAGTAAAGGCCTTCTTCTGCAAGACAAAAAAGGCACAAAAAGCAATAAAACATTTGCTTTATAAAATAATACCCACTTTTGGCTTACCTAAAATTTTGCAAATTAATAATGGTAAATGGCTGCTTTGACTCTTTCTCTAGTAGAACTCCTGGCTCTTAAAAAAGTTTTATACCTCAGGGCGCCTGGGTGGCTCACTCTGTTGAGTGTCTGGCTTCGGCTCAGGTTGTGATCTCACAGTCTGTGAGTTCGAACCCCACGTCAGGCTCTGTGCTGACAGCTCAGAGCCTGGAGCCTGCTTCAGATTCTGTGTCTCCCTCCCTCTGCCCCTCCCCCACTCATGCTCTGTCTCTCTCTGTCTCAGAAATAAATATACATTAAAAAAAAAAGTTTTAGGGGCGCCTGGGTGGCGCAGTCGGTTAAGCGTCCGACTTCAGCCAGGTCACGATCTCGCGCTCCGTGGGTTCGAGCCCCGCGTCAGGCTCTGGGCTGATGGCTCAGAGCCTGGAGCCTGTTTCCGATTCTGTGTCTCCCTTTCTCTCTGCCCC
The DNA here is from genome assembly GCF_007474595.2 of Lynx canadensis. Classification (NCBI taxonomy): domain Eukaryota; kingdom Metazoa; phylum Chordata; class Mammalia; order Carnivora; family Felidae; genus Lynx; species Lynx canadensis. Next base: position 21,130,632 of record NC_044304.2, read on the forward strand.
TCCCCCATTCATGCTCTGTCTCTCTCTGTCCCAAAAATAAATAAACATTGAAAAAAAAAATTTTTTTAATAAAAAAAAAATAAAAATAAAAATAAAAATAAAAAAAAAGTTTTATACCTCAAAATAAATCAGACCGTCTGCTTATACTCAGCAAAACTCTAAATAACACCTCACAAGTAGTAGATGATTTAAAAAAATTTTTTTAATTAAATTAGGGCCAAACTCTTGGAAATAGAGCCACCATTGATTACTTATTACTCCTGCTCTTCCATCACCTGGGTCATGAGAGATTCCCTGACATATGTTGTTTACAAAGTCAGAGTCTCTCCTAGGTTGTTTGACAGGTTTGGAAACTGTAGACATTATCTTAAGATGCCACCTTGTTGGTCAGTATAATCTTTACTTTGCGTTCTTCTCTTTGTGTCTGCTAATAATTATGCCACCTCATGCCTGCCAGCCTTCCTATAGAACCATACTGTGGGCTACTTGACCGACCCTGGGGTAGACTCTAACTGCTGTACCCCCACACTGTCTCTTATCAGCTTAAAAAAGCTAGAACGGTCATCGTCCCTGTTTCCTAACAGCAGGTACAGGCCCTATTCTGGGGGAGAAATAAATAGGGAAAGGGTTAACATTAGGCAGGGAGAGATAGGGAAACTTCAGAAAGCAGACTACAGCTGCAAGTGGGAGGCTAAAGAAGTAGATGGGGTTCTCCCTTTATAAAATCCTTTTTGGGTGCCTTCCCCCCATTATCAAGGGCATAAGGGGGGATCTAAATGAGATAGGCAATCTAACTCTAAGACAACAGATGCAGGCCCTTGGCTTTACCCTAACCACCTTACACCACTGGGTCAGGGAACGATTCCCTGTGAATCTGACCACAGATGCTCACCCCTTTAAACCAGGAGATGCAATATAGATAAAGGAGTGGAATGTCCAGCCCCTAAAACCCCTCTGCAGGGGCTCGTTCACTGTCGTTTTGTCCACCCCTACTGCAGTAAAGGTAGCTGAAGTGGGTCCTTGGATTCACCACAAGCAGAATGAAGCCAGCATCTCAAAACTGGGAGTGCATTCCTAATCCACCAATGCTATGCAAGCTGACCATATGAAAAAAGCAATCCGCAATTCCAGAGGCTTTAGTCACTCCAAAAGCTGACTAATGTAGGCACGGCAGAAGCTTGAGGAATCGATGGTCCGATGAAACAAAAGACTGTCCTTATTTTCTATGTTTCCGTACTGTGATGCACTGTCATGCCTTGTTTCTCACTATTATTGTGATTCTTGCTCTACTCTTTGCCATAGGATTGTCCAAGGCCACCCCAGCCAGCTGGAAATGTGAGAGGTTTCTGTTAATACTCACCTTCCTTTTGTGGATAGGATACTTCATTGGTACCAACATGGGGAAACAATGGCCATAAGAGACTAAAAAATTAGATTCCCACAAACTTTATAGTAAAACAACATACCCCAGTCCTACTACCAGGGTTTGGCTCTCAAAAGCTCAATTACTGGGAAAAACTATCTTGCCTAGTGGGGAAAAAGTTCATCATTGTCTCTGTTAAAAACTTAACATGCCTAGGCCAAAGATTTTATAACTCAACTGCCCAGAAACCCAATGGTGGGGGACCCCAGACCACCTTGAGCCAGATCAGATCCCCACCCCTTGTTTAACTTCTCTCACCTCTGACAGGTCTGAGACAATATCAACGCAGCCATCAAATGGCAGGCCCCAGGTGGACTATGCTAGATATGTGGAAAGACAGCCTATATAGTACTTCCCTCAGTCTGGTCAGAGTCATATGTGCTGAAAACTATTCATCCATCTTTCTTCCTGTTTCCACTTGACAGAGAGAAACATTTGAGAGTTCAAATGTATAGGGACAGGAGACTCAAAGGAAGAAGCGTGCCTTACAGACTGGCAATTAAAAGGATGATAAATGGCCTCCCAAGTGTATAATCCATTATTATAGCCCTGCCACCTGGCCAGAAGACGGGTCTTAGGGCTACCGCACTCCCATTTACATGCAAATAAACCACATAATGAGACTATAAGCAGTTATAAAAATTATAACCAATAAAACTGCCAGAGCTCTTAACCTACTAGCCAAGGAACAAACCAAAATGTGCCATGCTGTCTATCAAAATCACTTGGCCTTAGATTACCTACTTATTTCTGAGGGGAAAGTTTGTAAAAAGTTTAACCTAAACAACTGCTGCCTACAGATAGATAATGAGAAAAAAAGTCATAGAAGAGATCACAAGTCAAATAAAAAGGACTGCTCATGTCCCTGTCCAGACCTTAACAGTTAAAACCCCGGGGAGTTATTTGGAGGATGGTTTTCAACTTTCAGGGGATTCAAAAGTCTCATAAAAATTATCCTCCTAGTTCTGGGAGGTTGCTTAATCCTCCTACCTTGCTTGGGTCCCCTGGTCTGCCTCCAGTCTCACTGAGGCCATAATTTAAAAAAAAAAAAAAAAAAAAAGGATGGCCACTCATATAATGATGTTATAAAAATATAAACCTCTAAATCAAGATGATGTTCTTTGACCCAAAATAGAGGGGTCCGAGCATCAAAGTGGGGAAGGCGGTAGGGTCCCCTCCCTAAGAAAAAAAATCTCAAGGCAACCTGGCTATACGGCCTATATGACAACATCCCTCATGACCTTGTAACATGAGACCACTTAATCAGACTACATGTTTGTGTGTTACCATATATGGGAGGCAAAGAAGTAAAAAATATATAAAAAAGTATGCCAGGTGGCATTCAGGGCTCAGTTCTTTGGGTACGAACCCAACTGAGCAGTACCAACAGGAATAAAGTTGCTTCCTGGAAAGAAAAGCCTCAGTGTCATGACTCTCTGCGTGAGAATCCTGCTACAAGAGAACCCAGAAATGGACCCACAAACATATGGCCAACTAAATCTTTGACAAAGCAGGAAAGAATATCCAATGGAATAAAGACAGTCTCTTCAGCAAATGGTGCTGGGAAAACTGGACAGCGACATGCAGAAAAATGAACTTGGACCACTTTTTTACACCACGAGAAAAATAAACTCCAAATGGATGAAAGACCTAAATGTAAGACAGGAAGACATCAAAATCCTCAAGGAGAAAGCAGGCAAAAACCTCCTTGACCTCAACTACAGCAACTTCTTACTCAACACGTCTCTGGAGGCAAGTGAAACAAAAGCAAAAATGACCTATTGGGACCTCATCAAGATAAAAAGCTTCTGCACAGTGAAGGAAACAATCGGCAAAATTAAAAGGCAACTGACGGAATGGGAGAAGATATTTGCAAAGGACGTATCAGATAAAGGGTTAGTATCCAAAATCTATAAAGAACTTATCAAACTCAACACCCAAATAACAAATAATCCAGTGAAGAAATGGGCAAAAGACATGAATAGACACTTCTCCAAAGAAGACATCCAGATGGCCAACTGACACATGAAAAAATGCTCAACATCACTCATCATCAGGGAAATACAAATCAAAATCACAATGAGATACCACCTCACACCTGTCAGAATGGTTAATATTAACAACTCAGGCAACAACAGATGTTGGCGAGGATGCAGAGAAAGAGGATCTCTTTTGCACTGCTGGTGGGAATGTAAACTGGCGCAGCCACTCTGGAAAACAGTATGGAGGTTCCTCAAAAAATTAAAACTAGAACTACCCTATGACCCAGCAATTGCATTACTACGTATTCATCCAGGGGGACACATGCAACCAATGTTTATAGCGGCACTATCAACAATAGCCAAAGTATGAAAAGAGCCCAAATGTCCATCAATGGATGAATGGATAAAGAAGATGTGGTATATACATACACAATGGAGTATTACTCAGCAATCAAAAAGAATGAAATCTTGCCATTTGCAACTACATGGATGGAACTGGAAGGTATTATGCTAAGTGAAATTAGAGAAAGACAAAAGTCATATGACGTCACTCATATGAGGACTTTAAGAGACAAAACAGATGAACATAAGGGAAGGGAAACAAAACTAATATAAAAACAGGGAGGGGGACAAAGCATAAGAGACTCACAAATATGGAGAACAAACAGAGGGTTACTGGAGGGTGTGTGGGAGGGGGGATGGGCTAAATGGGTAAGGGGCACTAAGGAATCTACTCCTGAAATCATTGTTGCACTATATGCTAACTAATTTGGATGTAAATTAAAAATACATATATAAAAAAATAAAAAAAGAATGAAATCTTGCCATTTGCAACTACGTGGATGGAACCAGAGGGTATTATGCTAAGTGAAATTAGTCAGTCAGAGAAAGACAAGTATCATATAACTTCACTCATATGAGGAATTTAAGGTACGAACAGATGAAAACAAGGGAAGAGAAGCAAAAATAATATAAAAACAGGGAGGGGGACAAAACATAAGAGACTCTTAAATATAGAGAACAGAGGGTTGCTGGAGCGGTTGTGGGAGGGGGGATGGGCTAAATGGGTAAGGGGCATTAAGGAATCTACTCCTGAAATCATGGTTGCACTATATGCTAACTTGGATATAAATTTAAACAAACAAACAAATAAATAATAAAATATGTCTAAAAAAAAAGGAAATAATGGCTGAAAACTTCCAAATGTATTGAAAAACACTGATCTACACATCCAGGAATCTCCATGAACTCCAAGCAGGATCAACTCAAAGAGATCTACACACAGACACATTAAAGCAAAAGTGCTAAAAGCCAAAGACAAGGAAACAATCATGAAAGTGGCAAGAGGAAAACTGTATCACTTATAAAGGAACTGAAATAACATTAACAGCTAACATAAACAACAGAGACCAAGGGGCAGTGGAATACTATATTCAAAGTGTTCAAAGAAAAAAAATTGTCAAGCAAGAAGAATCCCATAGCCAGTAAAGCTGTCTTTCAAAAATAAAAGGTGAAGTAAAGGCATTCCCTGGTGAAGAATTTGTGGCCAGCAGACCACTTTACAAGAACTACTAAAGGCAGGGTTGCCTGGGTGGCTCACTTGGTTAGGCATCCAACTTCAGCTCAGTCATGATCTCATGGTTCATGGGTTCAAGCCCTGCTTCAGGCTCTGGCTGACAGCTCGGAGCCTGGAGCCTGCTTCGGATTCTGTGTCTCCCTCTCTCTCTGCCCCGCCCCCTCTTGCTCTGTCTCTGTCTCTCAAAAATGAATAAACATTAAAAAACTTAAAAAAAAAAAAAAAGAAAGAACTACTACTAAAGGTAGTTTATCAAGCTGAAATCAAAAAGACCCTAGACAACAATTTTAATTTACATGGAAACATAAAAGCACTACTTTGAGGGGAGGTTATGGAGAGGATGTGACCTCTGGTTCACTTGTGAACCTAATCCTGGCAACTAGAGGTTCCCATCCTCTCCTGTCCTTGGAATGTACATTCCATTTGCCTTCCCTACTCCCAAAGGCTGCCCAAGGGCATAGCCTTGAGATAGTGATGTGGTGTTGAGACCATCTGGACAGTATATGTGATTGAACTCAGTTAATATAACATATATATATATATATATATATATATATATATATATATATATACATATGTGAACTTCTGAGATTTGGCAGGTAGGTGTGGAGATCTACTCATCCTGTGGCTGCCCAAGACAAGCCTCATATGTAAGTTCCCTTCCTTTTTAAAACTGCCACCTACAGGGGCGCCTGGGTGGCGCAGTCGGTTAAGCGTCCGACTTCAGCCAGGTCACGATCTTGCGGTCCGTGAGTTCGAGCCCCGCGTCGGGCTCTGGGCTGATGGCTCGGAGCCTGGAGCCTGTTTCCGATTCTGTGTCTCCCTCTCTCTCTGCCCCTCCCCCGTTCATGCTCTGTCTCTCTCTGTCCCAAAAATAAATAAACGTTGAAAAAAAAAAATTTAAAAAAAATAAAAAAAATAAAACTGCCACCTACCAATGTGGAGTGTTTGCCTCTTCCTTCCCCCTCTCTCTGCCCTCCTCCTACCAGGGGCCAATTTCAGATGACATCTCAGAGTAATTATGAAAATAAAACCTAATATATATGCATATTGTTTTTCCTTTCTTCTCGGAACTGATTTTAAAATAATTATACAATACAGGGTGCCTGGTTGGCTCAGTTGGTTAAGCGTCAGACTTTGGCTCAGGTCATGATCTTGCAGTTTGGGAGTTCCAGCCCAGCATCAGGCTCTATGCTGACAACTCAGAGCCTGAAACGTGCTTTGGATTCTGTGTCTCCCTCTCTCTCTGCCCCTCCTGCACTCACACTCTGTGTTTCTCTCAAAAATAAAAAAAAAAACTAAAAATTTTTTAAAAAGTAATTACACAATATGTATGAAAGCAGGCAGAGGAGAAAGCACCAGGACTACTTCTCCTCAAATGGACAAAAACTTCCCTGACAAAATGCCTGATGTAACTATATTGGACCTCTGCAGTCTATTAAAGACTTGTAACTTCCAGGGGAAGGCTGGTAAATTGTGGTTAATTTCAGTCAATTTCAGTTCCTAGCACCCCCAATCCTGGTAGCAGGCAGCTGGGTTGGCAGATGTTCCTGGAGCAGTCTGCACACAGCTTGTGGAGCCAGGGTAGGCAATAAGAACTTGTCCTCCAAGTCCTGGAGGTCTGTGTACTGACAGATGATTGCTTCTTCTGCTCACAGAGTTGCAAACACAGAAGCAGGCAACCATTGTTGCAGCCCTCAGTGACAGTTACAAACCTCTCCCCCTCCAGCTGATGCAACTTTCAGGGGATTTGAAGAGACAGATATATATGTATAGTGGGAGTCCCAGAAGGGGAAGAAAGACAAAGAGAGATTTGAAGAAATAATAGCCAAGATGTATGAAGTTTTAACAAAGACATGAATATAAACATCCGAAAGTTCAATGAACTCTAGGATGAAACAAACAGTTCTTACCCAGACACATTATAATCAAACTGTTGAAAGCTGAAGAGAAAGGGAGAATCTTGAAAGCAGCAATAAAGGAGCAACTTATCACATACAAGGGATCTCCAATATGATATCAGATTTCTCATCAGAAGCTTTGGAGGGCGGAAGACAGTAGTGCAGTATTTTCAAAGTGAAACAACAACACAACACAAAAACCCAACTGTCAACCAAGAATCTTTTATCTGGCAAAAATGTCCTTTAAAAGTGAGGGAGAAAAAAACAGTGCCATTTGCAACAACATCAATGAAACTTGAAGGCATTATTCTAAGTGAAATAAGTCAAACAGAGAAATACAAAAACTGTATGATCTCACTTATATGCAGAATCTTAAAAAAATGAACTCTCTAGGGGCTCCTGGGTGGCTCCATTGAGTGTCCGACTTCAGCTCAGGTCATGATCTCATAGTTTCTGAGTTCAAGCCCCGCACCAGGCTCTGTGTTGACAGCTCCGAGACTGGAGCCTGCTTCAGATTCTGTGTCTCCCCTTCTCTCTGCCCCTCTCCCGCTCACACTCTGTCTCTCTGTCTCTCTCAAAAATAAACGTTAAAAAAAATTTTTTTTTAATGAACTCTCTCTCTCTCAAATAAACAACAAAAAAATTAAGAATACCAATTACTCACTAAGTCTTTCAAAAAACAGAAGGTGAGGGAACACTCCCCAACTCATTCAATGAAGCCATTATTACCCCGATAACACAACCAAAGACATCACAGAAAACTAAAGACCAATAGCTGGTAAGAATATGACAAAAGAATCTTCAACAAAATACTAGAAACATGACTCCAGTAACATAGAAGTAGTAGTATGACCAAATGAGGTTTATCTCAGGAATGCAAGGATGGTTTAACATCCCCAAATCAATAATGTTACACACCCTATCAACAGAATTAAAAACAAAAACCATATGATCATTGAAATAAAAAGCATCTGACAAACCTAATACCTTTTCATGATTAAAAAAAAAAAAACAAAAAAACAAAAACACAAACACTCAACAAACCAGGAAAAGAAAGAACCTTCTTCAAGCTGATAAGTGGTATCTATAAAAACACACAGTCAACTAATGGTGAAAGACTGGATGCTTTCCCTCCTAGATCAGAAACAAGTCAAGGACCTCCACTTGTACCACTTCTACTCAATACAGTACTGGAGGTTTTAGCCAGGGCAATGAGGCAAGAAAAAGAAGTAAAAGACATCCAGACTATAAAGTAAAACTAACTCTATTCACAGATGATGTGATATTATATAGAGAAGATTCCAAGGAGTGCACAAAAAAAAAAAAAAAAAAAAAAAAAGTATTAAACCCAATAAACAAGTTAAGCAAGGTTGCAGGACACAAGGTCAAGATTTCCAAAATCAAATTTATTTCTGTGCATTTGCAGTAAACAATCCCAAATATAAGAAAATTCCATTAAGATCAAAAAGAATAAAATACTCAGGAATAAATTTAACGAGAGGTATAAAACTTATGCTCTGAAAACTATAAAACATTGTTTAAAGAAATTTAGATCTAAAATTTAATAAACATAAAATCACCTCATGTTTATGAACTGGAAGTCTTAACTCTGTTAAGATGGTAATACTCTATATAAACTAATCTGCAGGTTCAATGCAATCCCTATAAGAATCCCAGCTGGCTTCTTTGAAGAAATTGACAAGCAAATTCTAACATTCATAGAATTATAAGGGACCCAGAATAGCCAGAACAATTTTGTTTTTTGTTTTTTTCAATATATGAAATTTATTGTCAAATTGGTTTCCATACAACACCCAGTGCTCATCCCAAAAGGTGCCCTCCTCAATACCCATCACCCACCTCCCCTCCCTCCCACCCCCCAACAACCCTCAGTTTGTTCTCAGTTTCTAAGAGTCTCTTATGCTTTGGCTCTCTCCCACTCTAACCTCTTTTTTTTTTCCTTCCCCTCCCCCATGGGTTTCTGTTAAGTTTCTCAGGATCCACATAAGAGTGAACACATATGGTGTCTGTCTTTCTCTGTATGGCTTATTTCACTTAGCATAACACTCTCTAGTTCCATCCACATTGCTACAAAGGGCCATATTTCATTCTTTCTCATTGCCACGTAGTACGCCATTTTGTATATAAACCACAATTTCTTTATCCATTCATCAGTTGATGGACATTTAGGCTCTTTCCATAATTTGGCTATTGTTGAGAGTGCTGCTATAAACATTGGGGTACAAGTGCCCCTATGCATCAGTACTCCTGTATCCCTTGAGTGAATTCCTAGCAGTGCTATCTCTGGGTCATGGGGTAGGTCTATTTTTAATTTTTTGAGGAACCTCCACACTGTTTTCCAGAGTGGCTGTACCAGTTTGCATTCCCACCAACAGTGCAGGAGGGTTCCCGTTTCTCCACATCCTCTCTAGCATCTATAGACTCCTGATTTGTTCATTTTGGCCACTCTGACTTAGCCAGAACAATTTTGAAAAATAACCAAGTTGGAGGATTCATCTATCTTGATTTCAAAACTTACTACAAATCAACAGTTAACAAGACTGTATGGTACTGGCATAAGGGCAGACACAGATTAAAGGAGCAGAATTAAGAGTCTAAAAATAAGCCCAAGTGTATATGGTCAACTTGTTTCTTTTTTGACCAGGGGGCAGAACAGTCTTTCCAAGAAATGGAGGTCAGACAACAAGATAGCCACATACATAAGAATGAAGATGGACCTTTACTGCATACAATATACAAAAATTAACTCAAAATACATCAAAGACCTAAATACACAGATTAAAACTGTAAACCTTTTAGAAGAAAACATAGAGGTAAACCTACATGATCTTGGATTTGGCAAAGGATTCTTTGATGACACCAAAAACACAAGTAGCAAAAGAAAAATAGGGGTGCCTGGGTGGCTCAGTCGGTTGAGTATCCAGCTTCAGCTCAGGTCATGATCTCGCGGTTTGTGAGTTTGAGCCCCACGTTGGGCTCTGTGCTGACAGCTCAGAGACCGGAGCCTGTTTCAGATTCCGTGTCTCCCTCTCTCTCTGCCCCTTCCCTGTTCACGTACTGTCTCTCTCCATCTCTCAAAAATAAACATTAAGAAATAAAAATAAATTGGACTTCATCAAAAATGAAAATTTTTGTGCTTCAAAGAACACTATCAAGAAAGTAAAAAGACATTCTCCCATTCCCACAGAATGGGAAAAATATACACAGATCATGTATTTGATAATATGACTTGTATCTAGAATATATAGAGAATTCCTATAACTCATTAATTAAAATACAAATAACTCAATTTAAAAATAGGCAAAGAACCTAAGTAGACATACCTCCAAAGAAAATATACAAATGCAAAGTAATATATGAAAAGATGCTCAACATCAGTTGCAATCTGGGAAATGCAAAACCAAACCACAATAAATACTACTTCACACCTGCTAGGATGGCTATAAACCAAAGGTCAGATAATAACAAGTGTTGACTAAGATGGGGAGAAATCAGAACCCTCTTACACTGGTGGTAGAAATATAAAATGATGCAGTTGCTTTAGAAAGCAGTCTGGAATTGGGGCGCGTGGGTGGCTCAGTTAAGCGTTGGACTTCAGCTCAGGTCATGATCTCACGGTCCATGTGTTCGAGCCCCGCATCAGGCTTTGTGCTGACAGCTTAGAGCCTGGAGCCTGCTTCGAATTCTGTGTCTCTGTCTTTCTCCGCCCCTCCCCTGCTCATGCTCTCTCTCTCTCAAAAATAAATAAGCATTAAAAACAAACAAAAAACACAGTCTGGAAGTTCCTCAAACATTTAAATGAAGAGTTACCATGTGACCCAGCAATTCCACTCCTAATTATACATCCAAGGAAACTGAATCCACACTGAAGCCTGCACACCAATGTTTATATCAGATTTAGTCATAATAGGCAAAAGGTGGAAACAATCCAAATGTCCAACAACTTATAAAAAAAATTAAACAAAATGTGGCATATCCACACAACAGAACACTATTCAGTTGGAATGAGGTACTGATAAATGTTCCTGTACACATGAACCTTGAAGACATTATGCTAAGTGAAAAAAGTCACAAAAAACTATATATTTTGTATGATTCTATTAAATGAAATGTCCAGAAAGGCAAATCTATACAGAGAGAACGCATTTAGGGGTTCCTTAGGATTGGAAGGAAGAGAAGATAGAGGGTCAATAGCTAAAAGTACAAGGTTTCTTTTTAAGGAGACGAAAATATTTAAAATTGACTGTAGTGATATATGTATTTGTGAATATGTTAAAAACCACTGAAGTGTACATTGAAAAAAATTTTTAACATTTACTTATTTTTGACAGAGAGAGGGAGAGAGAGAATGAAAGCAGGGAAGGGGCAGGGAGAGAGGGGGACAGAGGATCTGAAGCAGGCTCTGCACTGACAGCAGAGAGCCCAGTGTGGGGCTCAAACTCATGAACTGTGCGATCATAACCTGAGCCAAAGTCTGACGCTTAACCAACTGAGCTACCCAGGTGCCCCTGAAGTATATACTTTAGTGGGTGAATTGCATGGTATGTGAATTATATCTTAATAAAGCTATTAAAAAAAGTAATCCTTTATTTAATCACAATTGAGTTGAATCAACTGAATCCTAGAACAGAATTTTTTTTCTTTTGCTATAAAGGATATCAGTGTGACAACTCATGACATTTAAATAACGTCTGTAGATTAGATAATGGTATTATATCAGTGTTAATTTTCTGAATCTGATCACTGTGCTGTGGTTATATAAGGACATATTCTTGTTCCTAGGAAATAAAATGAAGAATTCAGGGGTGGAGGGACATCATGTCCACAACATTCTCACAAATGGACAGAAAAATAATTATACATATGGAGAAAAAGAATAATGAAGCAAAAGTGGTAGAATAGTAATATTAGGGAATATATATGAGTATTCAGGAATTCTTTATACTATTTTTGCAACTGTTAGTCTAAAATTATTTTAAAATAAAAAATTAAAACAACACAACAAAGTCATCTAGTATTAAATTGCTGGAGAAGTGACATTCAGTGGCTGTCCAGAGCAATGGCCCAGTTTGTTCATAACCCTGCAGACAAGGCTCCAGTGCTGCTGTGACTTACTCGAAGCACTGATTGGCCACATTTTGGCACTATGCTGAGGTTGAGCTAGTTCCTCCCACCAGTCTTTGCTGAGATCCCTACTGCTATTCAGAACTTGAAAAAAAGTCAAGAGTGCTAAACTGACAGCTTCCAACAGCTCACAGTCAAGGAAGCTCTGCTGAATAGACTAGAGTGGTAGCCACTGAGGTGTGGATGTGTTGTGTTGTTTTTAATTTATTTAAATCCAGTTAGTTAACATATAGGGTAATAATGATTTCAGGAATAGAATTTAGTGATTCATCACATATAACACCCAGTGCTCATCCCAACAAGTGCCCTCTTAATGCCCATCACCCATTTAGCCCATCCCCCACAATACCCCACCAGCAACCCTTACTTTGTTCTCTATATTTGAGTCTTTTATGGTATGCCTCCCTCTCTGTTTTTATATTATTTATGCTTCCCTTCCCCTATGTTCATCTGTTTTGTTTCTCAAATTCCACATGAGTGAAATGATATATTCCTTTCTCTGACTTACTTTGTTTAGCATAATACACTTTAGTTCCATCCACATTGTTGCAAATGGCAAGATTTCATTCTTTTTGATCACCAAGTAATATTCCATTGTATATACCACATCTTCTTTATCCATTCATCAGTCGGCGGACATTTGGGCTCTTTCCATACTTTGGCTATTGTCGATAGCACTGCTATAAATATTGGGGTGCGTGTGCCCCTCTGAATCAGCATTTTGTATCCTTTGGATAAATACCTAGCAGTGCAATTGCTGAGTTTAGGGTTGTTCTATTTTTAATTTTTTGAGGAACGTCCATACTGTTTTCCAGAGTGGTTGTACCACTCTGCATTCCCACCAGCAGTGCCAAAGGGTTCCTCTTTCTCCACATCCTCACCAATATCTTCACCAATATCTTGTTGTCTGAGTTGTTAATGTTAGCCACTCTGACCAGTGTGAGGTGGTATCTCATTGTGGTTTTGATTTGTATCTCCCTGATGATGAATGATATTGAGCATCTTTTCATGTGTCTGTTAGCCATCTGGATGTCTTCTTTGGAAAAAAGTCTATTTGTGTCTTTTGTTCATTTCTTCACTGGATTATCTCGTTCTTGGATGTTGAGTTTAAGATTTTGGATACTAACCCTTTATTTGATATGTCATTTGCAAATATCTTCTCCCATTCTGGTGGGTGCCTTTTAGTTTTGCCGATTGTTTCCTTCGCTGTGCAGCTTTTTATCTTGATAAAGTCCCAATAGTTCATTTTTGCTTGTGTTTCCCTTGCCTCCAGGGACATGTCAAGTAAGAAGCTGCTACAGCCAAGGTCAAAGAAGTTGTTGCCTGTTTTCTCCTCTAGGATTTTGATAGCTTCCTGTCTTACGTTTAGGTCTTTCATCCATTTTCAGTTTATTTTTGTGTATGGTGTAAGAACATGGTCCAGGTTCATTCTTCTGCTAAGTCATTGTCCAGTTTTCCCAACACCATTTGCTAAAGAGACTGTCTTTTTTCCACTGGATATTCTTTACTGCTTTGTCCAAGATTAGTTGGCCATACAATCGTGGGTCCATTTCTGGGTTCTCTATTCTGTTCCCATTGACCTGTGTGTCTGTTTTTGTGCCAGTACCATACTGTCTTGATTACAGCTTTGCAATACAGCTTGAAGTCTGGAATTGTGATGCCTCCAGCTTTGGTTTTCCTTTTCAACATTACATTGGCTATTCAGAGTCTTTCCTGGTTCCATGCAAATTTTAGAATTGTTTGTTCTAGCTCTGTGAAGAATGCTGGTGTTATTTTGATAGGGATTGTGGTGTGGATGTGGCTTTATGTCAATGAGATCATAGGTAAGCATGGCATAGTTGGCTATAATGTTTGAAGACCAATCTTTAAAAAAATTTTTTTTTGACGTTTATTTATTTTTGAGACAGAGAGAGACAGAGCATGAACAGGGGAGGGTCAGAGAGAGAGAGACACAGAATCCGAAACAGGCTCCAGGCTCTGAGCTGTCAGCACAGAGCCCAACGCGGGGCTCGAACTCACGGACCACAAGATCATGACCTGAGCCGAAGTCGGCTGCCCAACTGACTGAGCCACCCAGGCGCCCCATGAAGACCAATCTTTAACATCTGTTTATATCTGGTTTATTATTTGAGTGTTCTTGGACCATGTGTGTTCAGACTAGTGTCTGGATAAAATAAGATAATGCATCAAAAACAATATAAATAAATTGGTGGAGAAGCAACTGTATTTCTAGGAATTTAAGGCTTTATTGTCATTGCTATTATTATCACCAAACAACTAGAAATACAAATATTTAAAAATAAAGCTAGTCAAAAGAATGTTTGTTCAGGCACTTCTACTACTCTGAAAATTTTCTGTTTTTTAATTTTTTTTAACATTTATTTATTTCTGAAAGACAGAGCATGTGTAGGGGAGGGGCAGAGAGGGAGACACAGAATCTAAAGCAGGCTCCAGGCTCCAAGCTGTCAGCACAGAGCCCAACACGGGGCTTGAACTCATGGACAGCGAGATCATGACCTGAGCCAAAGTCGGATGCTTAACCAACTAAGCCACCCAGGCGCCCCTACTCTGAAAGTTTTCTTATGCAGGTGTGATGTAATGCAGTTGACTCACTGGAGAATAACCTACATGACCCAAAGTGAGTGTCATCTCAATCAGGAAATAGCCCTGCGACAGTAGGAAAAGAGCAAAGGCCTCAAAAGCACAGGATCTATCAAGTGATTGTTACCACAAGAAGCTGACTATGCTTCTAAGCTCAGTTGTACCATTATGTAAAAATTACATGTTACAAAACTGTGTACAGTATAATTCTATTTGGGCTTTAAAACAAAACAAAAAAAGCCTATGATACATATATGGATGTGATGGATGTGTATATACACAGAAAACTACAGACAAATGCATAGAGGATAAAAGGCAGTATAGAAACAGTGGGGGTAGAGAACCTAAGGAGGCTTCATGCTGTTAGCGCAGACCAGAGCCCGATGTGGAGCTCAATCACATAAACCGCGAGATTACCTGAGCCGAAATCAAGTTTCAGATGCTTAACTGACTGAGCCACCCAGATGCCCCAAAACTAGAATTTATTTAGAGCAAGATCCTATATCATTCTAATAAAAATCCCAGCTAGGGATTCCTACCCGCTAGGATGGCTGTAATCAAAATGATGACACTAACAAGAGTTGACAAGAATGTGGAGAAATTAGAACCCTCATACATTGCTGGTAGGAACGTAAAATGGTGCAGCTGCTTTGGAAAAGAGTCTGGCAGTTCTTCAAAACGTTAAACGCAGACTTTCCATATGATTTAGCAATTTCCACTCCTAGATGCATACCCAAGAAAAATGAAAACCTATGTCCACACAAAAACTTGTACACAAATGTTCACAGCAGCATTACTCATGATAGCCAAAAAGTGGAAACCTAAGTGTCCATCAGCTGATGAACAGATAATCAAAATGTGGGATAGCTACAGAATGGAATAAATAGCATTTGACCATATAAAACAATGAAGTATCTGATGTATGCTACAACATGGATGAATCTTGAAAACATTATGCTGAGAGAAGCCAATCACAAAAGACCACATGTTGTGTATTATTCCATTTAAATGAAATGTCCAGAACAGGCAAATCTACAGACACAGAAATATCAGTGGCTGCTTAGGGGTGGAGGGCTTGGGGACAATGGAAAGTGACGATACAGGCTCTCTTTTGGAGGTATTAAATGTTCTAACATCAGCTGTGGTAATGGCTGTACAATTCTGTGAACATACTAAAAACCACTGAATTGTATGCTTTAAATGCGTGAAATGGATAATTTCAAAACTCTGTTAAAAAGAATTCCATCGCACAAGCAGTTGACACATTAGGCTGATGGGACACTCACCTCTCTCTCCACTTCATCCTCCTCTTCCAAAAGATCATACACCTGCTCCAAAAGTTGAATCCCCAGGCCCTGGATTACATCAGCTCTCAAGACTTCAACTATTCTTCTGATCTTTTCAGAACCTGGCATGATAGCTAAAAAGAAATAACAAAGATAGGGAAAAATAAACACTTCACTGCAACAAGAACATGTTTTTGTAAAAATCTTGTCATGTTAAGATTTTTTTCACTTTGACAAGAGCTTGGTTTAAGCACTTCATGTATTTTTAATGACTACAAAATGTATACTTACACTTGATGTCTCGTTACCAACCTCTTACACCTAAATCCACAGCCATCTAATTTGAAGAAAAGCCACATGAAAAACCCAAACATGCATTTTATTTATATTTATTTTTTAAAAACAATTTGCATGCAACTTTTCAGGAACACAACTATTGCATAAAATAAGATATGCCTTTTATGGAGTTATTGAAAGAAAATAATTAAAAAAAGCAAAAGCATTTTGGGAGCATTAGCTTCTTGGTGTGACACATTTCTCCAATAAACATGCTTTCCAGTTTGCTGTAAAAGAATAAACTGATCACCAGAGGGTAGCTCTTTAAAATGGAGTTCCTCAGCTTCTTCTGCAACTTTCCCATGAAGTATCAGCGTATCTCGATACTTCCGATGAAGTTTAAATTCTGACACTGGATCTGGAACGAGGAGATCTTCACAGCTCTCCTTAGGGTCTAATTTTAGGGTCTGAGTCATCAGTTGGACCAAGTCACTCATTTCATTTGTATGACCTTTCCTGGGGGGAGGTGGGGGGAGAAAATAAGTCCCCTTGTGATTTCATTGGCTTTATGAGAATTTTTCATCAAAAAATTAGATGCAAAACAACCTTCAGGAAGTTCTTCTAAATAGGCAAGTAAGCTCTTACAGACAGACCCTTCTGTAAATAATAAGTATAAACCCAACAAAATTAAAACTCAAGTATGTGAAGACAATGGAGCATATACAAAACCTGTATGCAGGTTCTGTAGGGGCGTCAACACCTTTTAGCCTAAGGGCCATAGGCAGCTAAAGTACAAAAGAAAACCCACAGTCTTTCTGGCCTGCAGAGACAAAGGACAAAGTTCAATCATAGCCACTAGAGAGTGAAATTTTAGAAAGGAAAGAGCCAGAAAGAAGCTCCAGGTTCTATGTATAAATTCTGCCCAACTATTTGCAAGTAACTTAATTACAGCCATGTACAAAGTTCAAGAATATCAAGCAATACAAAAATACCAGCTCCCAATGAGATAAAATTGACAATGTCTGACATCCAGCCAAAAGTATCAAACATGCAAAGAAGCAGGAAAATAGCACACCTTTATTAAGAGAAAAAAAATCAGTTAATAGAAACAGACCCAAAAGTGACACAAGTGATAGAATTAGTTGATAAGGACACTTAAGTGTTTATTATAAATATATTCCGTATGTCCAAGGTAGAGGAAAGCATTAACATCTTAAGGAGAGGCATGGAAGATATAAAAAGACCCAAATAGAACTCCTAGAAATTAAAAGTACACTATGTTAAATACATGAGATAAGATTAGCAAACTTGACGCTGTAGAAGAAAACACTAGTGAACTCAAAGATATGGCAGTAGAATCTATGAAAAATGAAACAGAAAAAAGTCTAAAACACATGAACACCATCAGTGAGCTGTGGGACAACTTTAAACAATCTAATATATAGGTAATTAAAATCCTCAAGAAGGCAAAAAGGGATCCAAAAAAATTTTGAAGAAGTAACAGCCAAAATTTTTATGGATCTAATGAAAATTATAAACCCATAGATCTTGAAAGACATTCTAGAAGAATTCTGAATGAAATCAGATGTGTTCATTAGAAGAGATTATTTTTAGCTCTAACATGTACCAAAACCCATTTATAATGTTATCGATGACAGCACTGCAGGTCTGAACACTATGACAAACGTATATTTAGGATTAATTCAAACAGAAATTGCTTATGAAAGAAGACAGAAAAATAAGAACATACCGTTCTTTGGAATCCCCATCTGATTTATCAGTTGAACTTGTAGAAGAACTTAATTCATCCTCAGAGAGACAGTGGATGACTTTCCTTTCCTATTAATGTTTGGAAAAACACAATTCCACATGACAACACAACCAGAATGTAATGCATGCAACACTCTCAGATGCAATGTCTACATACAACACACACCTACATCCAATTTAACCGGACAATCTAATGATATAAAAATTGAAGTTACTTTCCCCAAATGATGTCCCAGTTCACCTATAAAGTACACAAGTGAACCGTGAAGAACCTTAAGGGGAAATTTTACAAGGCCCTGGAAAGTCTCAGCTATGAATAAATTTTCTTTCCAGAGGCGAGTGGACAAACAGTTCTGGTACTCCAACTCCCACGCAGAGGGCTGGTGCTCTAAAGAATTTTAAACTAGAAAAAATGCCACATAAATAAAAACAACCTCAGTTTATATCGGAGACTCTTTGTTAAAATACTTTAAAGGAGTACTTGACTTAATTACACACAAACCTTAAAACTTTAGACAATGGAGAAGACTGTCTTAATTAGTGAAACAATTTATTCATAGAATATTGTTAAAGAAACAAATCTTCCTTACTTTCAAGAGCAAGAAGTTTCTGTTTTTAAAAATAATTATATGCTCCTAGAAATAATGTCAGAAAGTGCAGTACAGAAAAATGGATCATTTTTTCCTGAGGTATCAATACACAAAAAAGTGAAAATGGGTTGGAAACCTGCAATTATCCATTTAGCCACTAGGTGCTGCCCCTACATCATCCCTAGGCGAGAAGGTAATGAACTCTGACACAAACAGGAAACTGAGCAAAGATAATAAGCAAGTGAGACTAAAATTTGGCCAGGTAGGTGGGTATATTGGTTACACAGCAGAATAAGCAAAAGGTTGCCTAATGGAAGCCGTTTAAAGTCTTGTTTTAAATACTACCTAAAGAAAGATAGCAACTAACCTACCAACTGCTTATAAGAGCACCTGTAAAACTCATTCCCTTAATGGTGCAAAAATAACCTTCTTAATTATTATTCACCAGTTCTTTTCCTTATCAAGAGTGAAAAGGTGGGGTGCTTGGGTGGCTCAGTCAGTTAAGCATTAGACTCTTGATTTCAGCTCAGGTCACGATCTCACAGTTGGGAGATCAAGCCCTGTGTTGGGCTCCACGTCCATGCTTAAAATTCTCTCTTCCTCTGCCTCTCCCTTGTGAGCACTTTCTCTCTCTCTCTCTCTCTCTCTCTCTCTCTCAAAAAAAAAAAAAAAGTGAAAAGGCAGAACTTAAGCCAGTTCTGTCCCAGAAATAAATGGAGCTGGCAGTTATGAGGCTTACTGTATTAGGCTTGCCAGATGATATAGACACGTCCCCCCTTTCCATAGGACTATGTAATATACCTGAGCCGCACAGCAGTCAGAAGACAACCATCGGCCAGGGGTGGGCTGGCCTTCCTCTGGTGGTTTCCCTGGTCCTGATGCACTCAGAGAAGCTCTCCTCACTGAAGGGCCTGAAAAAGTGACCACCCCAGCAGTTGTTTGTAGTGGGCTGGCCCCAAAAGAAGTGGGCTTTACACAGGATATGAAAGATACCCCAGCAAGTGCCAGCCCAGAAGTACCTCAGACAGCATATTCATCATCACTCTGGTACCTGACATCTCAGCTCAAACCTCAGCTCTAGGTCTACCGGTGCTGTGACCCTGGGCAAGCTATTTAAGCCCTCCAAGCCTCAGTTTCCTCAGCTGCAAAATGGAGATAATGCTGCCTGCCTTTGACAGCTACTGTAAACATGAGATGAGACAATGTTCTTAAAACGCTTACCATAATGCTTGAGACATAGTCAGCATTCAATAAATGGAAACTGCTAGTACTGTTTTTAGATGATAGTGATAAGAATGATCACAGCCCTCAGCCCAGGGAAGCACCATTCTCCCAGCTTCCTCTCTCTGTTCCTGAGAAGACACCACTCTTTGACCAGCAGAATCTGAACATGGAAACAAACTGAACACTCACTCCATTTCCTGTCTGAAATCTCCCAGGAGTTAATGCCACTCAAACCCCTCTTGCTCTCTTTTTAATATCCTTTTCCTCTGATAATACAAGTTCCAGACCCAACAGCCGCATATGCTGATTTTTTTAAAGATTTACCAAGAAATTTTAAAAATTCTCCCAAATCTGTTTCCCAGATGGATCACTGATGCTGAAAATACTTCACATCTCACAACCAGAACCAATGCTACATCCATAAGCCATACCAACAACCTCCAATAGATGAAGGAAAGAGAAAACTTTACCTGAGGGGAACACCTCTTCCTGTGACTGCTTTAGTCGCCTCCTCTCTCTTGCTGATAATGGTCGATCCTTTTAAAGAAAGTCCGTTACTTTCATTCCTTCTCACTATTTTTAGAACACCTGGAATGCGTGACATTATCATCCAGCACTATAGGACAGGCCTTCCACAGGCCTTTAAAGGAACGTGTTTGAAACCAGTCATATCCTGGTTACAACTACTAGCTAAAATGATCAGAACACTCATTTCTGGGAAGTACTCATTTTTGGAAGGGTAAACGGAAAATTTTGCATTTCCTACATTCAGAATCTACTTTGGTCTCCTTAATTAAGTGGAAGCAACCATCCCTGGAACTATAGAATCTGTCCATTTCAATGAAAGCTTCTGCTGAGAATCACAAATTTGTCCCCTCCATTGTTTGGCAAAAGGCAGGGCTAAGATGTTTTAACAGAAAACTTCACAATATATATAGGATTTTTACAACCAAAAAGTTTTATAAGAAGGTTGAAACAAATCCAATATACACTCCAACAAACCTTGGATGATGGCACCTCCCTGCTGCTCGAACAGCTCACAGTAGACCCAATGACCACTTTACTTTGATTTTCAGCATCTTTTTGTGATAATGTGATATCCGTTTTTCCAATAGTGGGAAGAGAAGGCAAAAGTCGAGGAGGAGCCTCTTGGAACTTAAATAATTAAAAAGGGGAGGTGGGAATTATCAGTTTCATATACAACCATTTCCAAAGTTCCCCTACCAGTAAGTCTCCTATGTATTTGGCAGTGATTTGCTCTCAAGAACTTCAAAACATTGCATTTTATTGGAAAGAAACTCTGCCAAAAGTGAATTACCATCTGAGAAGCTTATAGACAGGGTGCTTGTGAAAGAAATGAGGTGTAGACATGATTCTATGCAGAAGATAAGGGAGAAACTATTCATCAGTATAACACAGGAGGGATCAGAGAAATACTCTTGTTAGCCTGTTCCTTTAACTCTCAAGAGGATTTGTCCATTTTTGATGGAAAAGATAAGATCTTTACTCTGTTTCCAACTCACTGACATTTGAAAACTAATATTTAGCATCTTGCCATTGCTACCCCTCTCCATATGTTCCCTGCATTTCTTATGTGTCTTTTTGGCAACTGTTAGTCATTCTAAATAAAGTCTGTTTCCCAAGCAACAGCACAGTGACTTACTTCAAAGAGATCTCCGCTGACCTGTGTCCTTTCCCCACTGTGTTCAGGGTGTTCTCTTTTCTTCTGTCGTCGTTGTCGAGAGAGGGAAGGCTCAGACCCGGAGCTGTGTGGCTGTAAACCTGGGTTGGTCCTGTCTGGTTTTTCTAGAACACATTCACCAGCAACTTGATCCTTAAGAATAATGAAATTAAACAAACAAAAAAGAAAACAGAATAATGAGATAGTCTTGAACTTCCAAGTGACCAAACTATTTTAAAATTATAAATGGAAATGAGGAGTGTCTTTATCAAAATGAATGCTCATTTGCAGTGTGGACAGGCAAAGACAAAATGCTGACATTGGTTATCCACATTTTCTGGCTTTTTTTCCTCTTTTTCCAAATAAAAGTAAGTAATTATTTTAATTACATTACTCAGATTGTTATTAACCCAAACTACTGACGTTTGATTCATGTTTTAAAAAAATACTTCTTTTCATAACTTTTAATAGGATTTGTATTCGGAAAACTAGGAAACGTTTTAAATGAAATCCAATTTAATATATACATACTTCCCAAGTAAATATCAGTTATTTGGATACACCCTAAAAAGCACCAAGAAAACAGCACTGGGTTTGGAGTCAAATGGAATCCTATCTGAGAAACTTAATACTCCTGAACCTCAGTTTCCTCCTCGATAAAGCGGTATAATGCCTCACACACACTGCCTGACTGAAGCAGGCTGGAGGAGATGGTGCATTCAAGTACTTAGGACTCTGTCTAGCACATACTAGATGCTCAAAAAACAGAAGCTATTCCTAGCAGTAGTGATGATAAGGTAAATTACCTTCTAAGTTATAAAGATCACAAAGGACTTAGTATTTTATTTGGATAGCTGGTTTTAGAAACAAATGCATACAAATTATTAAAACAAAATAGATTTTTACATTTCTTTTTTCTCCATTTTTTTTTTTTTTTTAAGAGAGAGACAGGGAGAGTATGCACAAGCAGGGAAGAGAAGCAGAGAGAGAGAGAGAGAGAGGGAATCCTCAAATCCCCAGCAGGCTCCATGCTGAGTGTGGAGCCCAAAGCAGGGCTCAATCCCACAACCTTGGGATCATGACCCCAACCGAAATCAAGAATCAGATGCTCAACCAACTGAACCACCCAGGTGCCCTTTATGTTTACTTCTTAAACAATTTTTAACTATCAGAACATCTGACAGATGGACACTGGTAATTGAATCTCATTCAAGCAGCACATTTTTATCAAGAGCCCCTGTGTGGTACATTTTAGAAAGAAAAACAAAAAATGCAATGTTAATACAAGGTGAGGTTGCTTTTAAAAATTTTTTTTTATGTTTATTTATTTATTTTTTGAGAGACAGAGAGAGTATGTAAGCAGGGGAAGGCAGAGAGAGAGAGAGAGAGAGAGAGAGAGAATCCCAAGCAGGCTCCATGCTGTCAGCACAGAGCCCAACATGGGGCTTGAACTCACAAACCATGAGATCATGACCTGAGCCAAAATCAAGAGGCAGACACTTAACCAAGTCCTGCCACCCAGGAGTCCCGCCCTGAGGTTGCTTTCTAAGAGTCATTATCATCTACCATTTAGGTTCTCTGCCAAACACAAACTAACAACTCCTGTAAGAAAATAATTTGTAAATTTATTATTTCGAGTCCATGTAACATTATAGAAAAAATATAGCAAATGATTACATGTTTACAATATTATACAATAAGCTGGCTGAACAAGGAGACCCTGATAATAAATAGTGATATAATTCTGGACAGTGAAATAAATTTTTCTCTGCTGATAAGTACAGGATGTTCAAATAAAGTTTATACAGATACAAGAATGACAGAACAAATGACTTAAGCAATTCATTTCTCAATGAAATCCAATTGGTCCTAAAAAACTTCTACCTTTATCAATAAAAACAGTAACAACAACAACAACAAAAAAGAGGAAATGCTAGACATCAAGTTCTATCAGAGAAACAAAAAACCCGTGTGATATATTATATGTAAAAAAAAGATAGTGATCAGGAACAAGACAAAGATGTCCACCTTCACTGCTTCTACTCAATACCATACTGGAGGTTCTAGCCAGGGCAATTAGGCAAGAAAAAGAAATAAAGGCAACCACATCTGAAAAGAAGAAATAAAACCATCTCCATTTGCAGATAATATGATATTGTATTCAGAAAATCCTACAGTTCATTATAAAAAAATTATTAAAGGGGGTCTGGGTGGCTCAGTCCGTTAAGCATCCAACTCTTGATTTTGGCTCAGGTCATAATCGCACGGTTTGTGAGATCAAGCCCGGTATCGGGCTCTATGCTGGCGGCACAGAGCCTGCTTAGGATTCTCTCTCTCCCTCTCTCTCTGCCCCTCACCTGCTTGCACTCTCTCTCAAAATAAACATTAAAAAAATTATTAGAACCAATAGAGAATAGATGAGTTCAAGGTTGTAGGACATAGGGCCGATATGCAAAAATCAACTGTATTTCTATACAAAAGCAAAGAACGCTATGAAGATAAAATTAAGACAACTCCATTTATAGTAGTATCAAAAGGAATAAAATATTTAAAAATGAATTTAATAAAAGAAGTGCAAGGCTTGAACACTAAACAGCAAAAAGTCTGTTAAAGACCTAAATAAATAGAAAGATATCTCATGTTAATGGACTGTAAGACTTAAATATTAAGATAGCAATACTCTGGAAATGATCTACAGATTCAATGCCTATTGAAATCTCAGCCCATTTTGCAGAAATTAACAAGCTGGTCTTAAAATGGAAATGCAAAGGACCCCAAATAGCCAAAACGATACTAAGAAATAATAAAGTTGGGGGTGACTGGGTGGCCCAGTCAGTTAAGTGACTGACTTCAGCTCAGGTCACGGTCTCGTGGTTCATGAGTTTGAGCCCTGTATTGGGTTATCTGCTCTCAGCACATAGCCTGCTTTGGATCCTCTGTCTCCCTCTGTCTCTGTCCCTCCCCTGCATATGTGCACACATGTGTGCACACTCTCTTTCCCGAAAATAAACATTTAAAAAAGAAAGTTGAAAGACTTCAACTTCTCTACAATAATTAAGACTGTGTTACTGACAGGGGGCAGACATACAGATCAACAGAACAGAACTACGAGTCTAGAAATAAGCCATTACATTTATAGTCTATTGATTTTCAACAAGAATGCCCAGACAATTCAATGGAGAAAGAATAATCTTTTAATGAATGGTGCTAAGACAAGCTGATGTTCATACGAAAGTATGAAGCTGGACCCCTTCTTCACACCATACACAAAAATTTAACTCAAATGGGTCACAGACTTAAATGTAAGAGCTAAAACTATACACTCTTAGAAGAAAACATAGGGATAGGTATCCATAACACCAAAAGCACAAGTGACAAAAGAAAAAATAGACAAAACCGGACTGCATCAAAATTACAAACTCTTGTGCTTCAAAGGATACCATCGAGAAAATGAAGAGAACTCACAGAAAGGGAAATAATATCTTCAAATCTTATACCTGGTAAGGGACTGACATCTAGAATAAAGAACTCTTACAATTCAACAATAAAAAGGTAAATAAACCAATTAAAAAGTGGGCAAAGCATCTGAAACAGTACTTCTCCAAAGTAGGTATACAGAAGGCCAATAAGCACATGAAAAGATGCTGAACACAGTCATTAGGGAGATGCAAATCAAAACCACTGTAAGATACCACTTCACACTCACTAAGATAAGCTAGGAAAAAAATAAAACAAAACAGAAAATAGCAAGTATTGGTGAGGATGTGGAGAAACTGCAACTCTTGTATATTGTTGGGAAGTAAAATGATGCAGTTGCTTTGGAAAACAGTTTTAGAGTTCCTCAAAAAGTTAAACATAGAATTAGCATACGTAAGACCCTGCAATTCCACTTAGATACATACCCAAGAGAACTGAAAACGTACGTCCACACAAAAACTTATGTGTAAGAATGTTCATAACAGAATCACCCATAGTAACCAAAAACTGAAAACAACCCAAATGTTCATCAACTGATGAATGAACAAATAAAACATGGTATATACATACAGTGAATTTATTTGGCAATTTAAAAAGGAATGAAATACTGGTATATGCTACAACATGAAGAAATCTTGAAAACATTATGCTAAGTAAAAGAAGCCAGACACAAAAGTCCCTAAATTTATGATCCTATTTCTAGGCCTACCTCATTTCATTATACTCCACTTAATTGCGCTTCACAGATACTGTATTTTTTACAAACAGAAAGTCTGTGGTAGCTCTGCAATGACCAAGTCTATCGGCACCATTCTTTCCAACGGCATTTTCTTGCTTTATGACTCTGTCACGTTTTGGTAATTCTCACAATATTTCAAATGTTCAATAGTATAATAGTTGTTATGGTGATCCGTGATCTGTGGTGTTACTATTGTAGTTGTTTTGGTGCACCACAAATTGTGCCCATAAAAGATGGAGAACTTAACTGATAAATGCGTGTGTTATGATTGCTCCACCTACTGGCCATTCCCCCACCTCTCTCCATCTTCTTGGGACTTCTAACTCCCTGAGACACAACAATATGAAAATTAGGCCAATTACTAACACTACGATGGCTTCTAAGTGTTCAAGGAAAAGGAAGGGTCAACCAATGTATCAAAAACTTCACTGCTGTCTTATTTAAAGAAATTGCCACAGTCACCCTAACCCTTCAGCACCTACGGCATTGGTCAGCACTCATCAACATTGAGGTAGGACCCTCCACCAGCAAAAAGATTACGATTTCCTGAAAGCTCAGATGATGGTTAGACTATAATGTAAACATAACTCTTACATGCACCAGGAAACCAAAAATTTCATGTGACACCGGTACTGCAATGTTCGCTTTATTGCAATGATCTGTAATTGAACCTGCAATATCTCTGAAGTATGCCTGTACATGAAATGCTCAGAATAAGCAAATCCATACAAATAATGGTTGCACGGGCTAGAGAGTGACTATTAGTGGGTATAGGGTTTATTTTTGAGGCTATAAAAATGTTCTGGGGCAGCTGGGTGGCTCAGTCCATTAAGCCTCTGACTCTTGATTTCGGCTCAGGTCACAATCTCATGGTGGTGGGATTAAGCCCCTAGTTGGGCTCCATGCTGAGTGTGGGGCCTGCTTGGGACTCTCTCTCTCCCTCTGCCCCTCCTCCCCTGCTCCTGCTTGCATGCACGCTCTCGGTCTCTCAAAAAAGAAAATAAACATTACAAAAAATGTTTGGGAATAAGACAGTATGATTGTATAACTCTATAAACAGACTAAAAATCATTGAATTAGTACTGTGAAATTAGAAAAAAATGAAAGAAGTATACCTGAATATAATTTGAGAGCCAAGCAGAACACATAATTTTATCTACAAAGTACTAAGAATCCCAGTGTCCAAACAAAGAAAGCTTAAGACTTCTGTCTAATGACTTTAAGTGACAAAAGCATTACACGTGGGCTTTTCCACAAAAATAAAATTTTATTAGAAACATTTGAATATAAATGTATAAAATAGTTTTATATATCTATATAAAAATGATATCAAATATATTTAGCATATTATAAAAACAGTTAATATACAACTTAAATATATTTTTAGAATATTTTACATATAAAAACATAAAGTTCACCAAATGTTCTGGCTTTCTCTCTAATCCTCAGCTATTGCCATGCTTCATTTAACTCGGGCTTCTTTCCAAATTCAAGTAAAAGTTAACCTTTAAATTTACTCAGAACAGTCTCTTAGTATCAAAATCCTTTTGCTCATTTGCTTTTCTCCTTCTTTTCTTTCCCCTTTGGTTCCAATACATATATATATTTTTTTATTCTTAAGAAATGAGATCAATCACTAACTTTTCAAGAGCAAGAAGAAATGTGATGTTACCTACTTGTTGGAACTACCCATCCATGTGGAGGCTTACGGAAGAGTGACAAAAAAATGGGACAAAACATACAAGTACCCTGCTTCCACCAAATACCCTATGCCAGGGCACAGAAGGGATCTAAGAAGCCCTGGGTCCTATCCTTTAGTTTGTGTAATGTTTATTTAAAAAGAAAATTTTTTTAATGTTTATTTATTTTTGAAGGAGAGAGAGACAGAGAGTGAGCAGGGGAGGGGCAGAGAGAGAGGGAGACACAGAATCCAGAGCAGGCTCCAGGCTCTGAGCTGTCAGCATAGAGCCCAAAATGGGGCTCAAACTCACGAGCCACAAGATCATGACCTGAGCCAAAGTCAGATGCTTAACCGACTGAGCCACCCAAGCACCCCAGTTTGTGGAATGTTTAAACTGGTACACAGAGTAACTAACTTTCCCAAAACACCAACTAGAACAGGACAAACAACACGAGCCACACCTTCATAACTGCACTTTCCAGTCATCTCTCTGAAACCAACACCTCATGCGTATCACTCACCTGGTCTTTTGGCTTTTGGTCTGTGTTTAGGGGTTGCAGAGGATTCAGTCGGTCATTCCTTCCCCCAGCGACATCACCAGAGGACCATGTGGGAATCAGGTTTCTGGGGTGAGTGCTGGGCTTCGTGCCATCCTGCAGCTTCTCCTTCACTTGAGAAATACCACATTTACCTTCTAGCTCATTCTCCCGAACTAAGCCATCTTTCAGTGAGTCCCTCCTTTCTGAAGGTAGGATGTCAATATTCACTCTACTGATCGTGGCTAGTGATTCTGCAGTATTGCTCACGTCCAGCTTGGAGGTATGGACTTTCAGACTTGCTGGTGACTTCAAGGGGCCAGTGACCATGGGTTTCTCCTGGGACAAATATTTGTCTTCACCCTGAGTGAAAATAGGCTTCTCATTTATTACAGCACTCCTCACACCCCATAAAATTAACTCAAAAGGAATGGCAGGTTCCTCAGAAGTTAAACATAGAATCATCACACAACCTGGGAATCTCACTCCTAGGTAAATATCTCGAAGAACTGAAAAGTAAGACTCAAACAGGTTATTTCCTCACCAGTGTTTAGAGCAGCGTTACTCACACTGGCCTAAAAGTGGAAACAACCTCAATGTCCATAAGCAGATGAATAAACAAAATATAATATACACATACAATGGAATATTATAAAGCCATTAAAAGGAGTGAAGTACTGACACATGCTATGACATGGGTGAACCTTGAAAACATGCTGAATGAAAATAAGCAAGACACAAAAGGACAAATATCGTATGATTAACTTATCTAGAACAGGTAAACTCCTAGAGACGGAAAGTAGATTAGAGGTTACCAGGGCCTGGGAACGGGAGGAATGGGAGACTATTGCTTAATGAGCACAGAGTTTGCTTGGAGCAATGAAAGGGTTTTGGAAGATAGCGGTGATGGTTGCACAACATTGTGAGTGTAGTTAAGGCCACTAAATTGTATGCTTAAAAATGGTTCAAAATGTCAAATTCTATGTCATAGATATTTCACAATAAAAGAAAATTTAAAAATTTAAAAATGAATCAGCAACCTAGATACAAGAGCTAAAATTATAAAACTCCTAGAAAAAAACATAGCCATATGTCATCATGAACTTGGATTTGGCACAGGATTCTTAGATAGGACACCAAAAGTACAAGCAACATAAGAAAAAAAAAAAAAGATAAATTGGCTTTCATCAACATTAAAAACTTTTGTGTATAACTGGATATTATCAAGAAAGTAAAAAGCCAGGGCACCTGGGTGGCTCAGTCTGTTAAGCATCTGACTCTGGATTTTGGCTCAGGTCATGATCTCACAGTTTGTGAGTTCGAGCTCCGTGTCTGGCTCTACACTGCCAGTGTGGAGCCTGCTTGGAATTCTCCCCTCCCCTCCCCTCCCCTCCCCTCCCTTCTCTCTCTCCCCCCTCTCTGCCCCTCCCCTGCTCATGTTCACTCTATCTCTCTTTCAAAACAAATAAATAAACTTAAAAGAAAAAAAAGTAAAAAAGCCAAACTATATAGCATGGGAAGAAATATTCGTAAATCATATCTCTGATAAGGAGCTAGTGTCCAGAAAATAGAAAGAACTCTTAGACCTCAACAACAAAACTACAAAAAACTCAATTAAAAAACGGGCAAAGGGCTTAACAGACATTTCTTGAGGGAAGAAATACAAATGGTCAAGAAGCTTATGGGAAGGGACTCTATGTTATTGGTCATCAGGGAAATGCAAACCCAGACTACACTCAGTATTTCACATCCACTAGGATGGCTAGAATGAGAAAAGTAGAAAGTCACAGGAGCTGCTGAGGTTGTGGAGAAACCAGAACTCTTGTGGACTGCTGGTAGGAAAGTAAAATGGTGCAACCACTTTGGAGAACGGCATTGTGGTACCTCAGAAAGTAAACACAGAATTACCACATGACCCAGCAATTTCATTCCTACGTATATACGCAAAAGAACTGAGAACAGAGACTCAAAGACTTGTACCCAAATGTTCATACCAATAGCCAAAAGGTGGAAACAATTCAATACCCACCAGTGAATGACTGGATAAGCAAACTGTGGTGCACACATATAACAGAGTATCACTCAGACATAAAAACTGATGAAGTGCTGACACATGCTACCTCAAAAACATCATGCTGAGTGAAAGAAGCCAGACGCAAAAAGTCACTTATTATATGGTTCCATTTATATGAAATACTTGGAGTAGGCAAATCCATAGAGACAGAAAACACATTGGTGGTTTCCAGGGACTGGATGGAACAGGGAATGAGGATGATTACTTAATGGTCTGGGGTTTCCTTCTGGGGTGATATGAAATGTTTTGGAACTAGACAGAGATGGGGGTTGCACAACATTGTGAATGTACTAAATGCAATTAATGGCTTACTTTAAAATGGTTAACTTGATGTTATGTAACTTGCTTTGAATACCTACTATTTTAATAGTTGCTAAAATACATACCCTTTAAAATGAAACATACCATTACATATGTCTTGGACCCCTCAGAAGAGTGAGGCTGGAGGGGAAAGACTTTATGATTTGATTCAGCCTTTCCAGAAACCACTGCAGCAACAGGTTTCGATTTAGAGTCACCATTTTTAATATTATTTTTGGAGGTCTTTCTTTATGAGGAAGAAAAGAAAAAAATTATCATCAGTATAGTGAAAATTAAAGGTTTTTACATATATGGAGAAATGTGTGTATGTATTATAAGAACCATAGAACTACTCCATTTAGAGAGAATAGTCTTCCAAAAACCAGGCAGCAGCATTCTGCAAAACACCCGACTGGTACTTTTGTTTTTAATGTTTATTTATTTATTTTGAGAGACAGAGAGAGAGAGAGAGAGAGAGAGAGAGAGAGAGAGACTGTGAGCAGGGGAGGGGCAGAGAGAGAGAGAGAGAGAGAGAGAGAGAATCCTAAGCAAGCTCCGTGCTGCCAGCATACAGCCTGATGCAAGGGCTCAATCTCATGAAACATGAGGTCATGACCTGAGCCAAAATCCAGAGTTGGATGCTTAACCAGACTGAGCCACCCAGGCACCCCTGACCAGTACTCTTCAAAAACAATCAAGGTCATGAAAAACAAAGAAAGTGAGAAACTGTCACAGACACAAGGTGACTAAGGAGACAGGAGGACTAAATGTAGTATGATATCCTGGATTGGATCCTGGCAGAAAAAGGACATCAGTAGAAAAACTAGCGAAAGCCAAATAAAGTCTGGAGTTCAGTCAACAGTAAGGCACTGATGCCATTTATGGTATGTCAATGTTTACAACAGGAGAAACTGGGTGACGGGTATACATAAACTCTCTGCGCTCTCTCTGCAACTTGTCTGTAAATACAAGACTATTCCAAAATAAAAAATCTATGAGAAATTACCTTATGTACAGAAGAACCGGCATAATTTTCACGTTTCATATGTTTGTGATTAAATCACAACTGCTTTGCCAAGTTTCAGAGTATGCTCAGCCTGGACTTGCAGAATAAAAGTGTAGAGGATTAATATCCCCAACTCTTTTAGTGTGACATTTCTACAACTGAGCTAACTAATGACCCTTTGGAGAATTCAATGGGAGGGTGAGACCAGTGCTGTGGAAGGCCAAAGGTCTGTTTGATGCCAAATTATAGACAATGTAAATAAAAAGATGGTCTTTCTTTATCCCCTGGGGCCTCTCTAGTATTGCTCTCAAATCTAACATGTCACAAGACACAGATCACGAAGCTCTTGTCCAGCCCTAACTCTTAGATCCTGAAACAGCTGTTTAGTGAAGGTAACACCTGCCAAAGAAACTTTTCTCTTGAGAAATTTATATGAGTGAAGAGGGAAACTTACAAAAGCTCTCAAATTTGAGCGCTCATTCTTAAACATGACTATTATCTTACATGGCACGTAATGTAAGAGGCTTCTTAGACAATCTCACTTTCATATGGTTTCTAAAATATATATTCTTTTGAAAGAATTGTAATTGATAGGTCTTGGAATCCTCTGAGGAATTTAAAGTCATTCTCTAAATGGTTCCTTATATTTCTGATTTTAGAAATTAAGTCAACCTCAACACATGCCATAATCACACAATTTTCCTTCATGTTTAAAAACAAAAAATCACCGGGGCACCTGGGTGGCTCAGCCCATGAAGCATCTGACTCTTGATTTCGGCTCAGGTCATGATCTCGAGGTTCGTGAGTTCAAGCCCCTCGTCAGGCTCTCTGCTGACAGTACAGATTCTCTCTCCCCCTCTCTCTCTGCCCTCACCGGCTCGTTCGCATGCACTCTCTCACTCTCAACTCTCTCAAAATAAATAAATAAACTTAAGAAAATAATAAATAAAAATTTAAAAATCACCATAAATTCTAACATACGAAAATTATACAAGCTACCTTCTTTTACTCTGTCTATCTAGCCACCTATTTGCAAGGGAAGTATCTTACGCCTTTGTGGCCTCCAAAAACAAAGAGATTTGGCGCTTTATGTAAGGCTGCCTCAGGATGCTCCTCACAGAGGGTCTTTCTTCAGGCCTTTTGCTCAGCATTGTTCTTATTAGTTCTGCTAGTTCTGGACTATAGTCTTTCGGCATCGGCGGCAGCTACAAAGAGAAATGATATCACAATTACTACTACGATCTTGTGAAGCAAAGTCTGAAAGAAAAGGTAGAGGTTTCCCAATATTATTGGAAATAATTACCCACAGGAGCATCCGACTTCAGCTCAAGGCACGAACTCACGGTTTGTTGAGTTCGAGCCCCACATACAGCTCTCTGCTGTCAGCACAGAGCCACTTTGGATTCTCTGTCCCCACTTTCTCTCTGCCCCTCCCCTACTCATTCATTTTTTTTTTTCTCTCTCTCTCTCTCAAAACTAAACATTAAAAATAAATAAATAAGAATAAAAGTACCTGTGTGTGTATGTGCACACCTAATAAAGACATGTATGTTTTCATATAGACAGGAAAATGCTAGGAAGGCTGCACACACAAGTGTTAGTAATGGTTATCTCCAGAGGATAGATGAGAATTGAAATAAATAAATATTTATTTAAATATAAAATATTTAAAATTATTAATTAAATAATTTAAATTATTATTCAAAATTTAAAATTATAATTATTAAAATTGTGTGTTTTCAATATTTAAAATTACTTAAAATTATTTATTAAAATTATTTAAATTATTATTTAAATATTATTTAAATATTTAAAATTATTATTTAATAAAATTATTAAAATTATTTAAAATTATTTAAATTAAAATATTTAAAATTATAAATAAAATTATAATTTTATTTATAAAATAAAATTATTTATTAATTTAAATAAATTAAAATTATTTATTTATTCAATATTTAAAATTATTTAATTGGCATAATATTAAAATCAGTGAGTGGGTTATAGCTTTAAAACTTAAAGGTGTGTACAGATGCCTCACACTAGAGAGGACAACCAGACTTACGGAACTAACATAGAAAGTTGGCCACTCTGGTGTCTATGTTACACACATTGCTTTCTGCAGTTCTTAACTGCTTACTTGTGATTGCGATAATCATCAAAGGAGCAACATGTTCAATGAGTAGACTCACTTTATTTTTATTTATTATTATTTTACATTGTTGCAAAGTGTCCTCCAATCACCAGCTACTGAGCAAGCTGGGAATAGAATGGGTACTTCTTGCCCAGAGTAGACTCATTTTAGGTGGGACTCATTTAACCCAAACTACTTATAAGATGCTACCAATATTCCCTCAGGGCACCTGCACATTCTGTGGTTACAAGGTAGAGGTTTTCAAAAAGCCAACTCTTCAGAACGATTAATCCACCTTCACAAATTAATATTAAAAAATGTTAATCCCCTCTGTTTCTTTTTTTTAAATTTTTTTTTTTTCAACGTTTATTTATTTTTGGGACAGAGAGAGACAGAGCATGAACGGGGGAGGGGCAGAGAGAGAGGGAGACACAGAATCAGAAGCAGGCTCCAGGCTCTGAGCCATCAGCCCAGAGCCTGACGCGGGGCTCGAACTCACGGACCGCGAGATCGTGACCTGGCTGAAGTCGGACGCTTAACCGACTGCACCACCCAGGCGCCCCTCTTTTTTTTAAATATATATATTTTAGAGAGAGAGAGAGAGAGAGAGAGAGAGAGACAAAGTGTGAGTGGGGAAGGGGCAGAGAGAGAGGGCAACACAGAAGCCAAAGCAGGCTCCAGGCCCTGATCTGTCAGCACAGAGCCCAATGTGGGGCTTGAACCCATGAGCCATACGATCATGACCTGAGTCGAAGTCGGACACTCAACTGACTGAGCCACCCAGGCGCCCTAATCCTGTCTGTTTCTAGTTCAACCTTCCCCATAGAAGGGACCTACCATTCTTACCTATCCAACTGACATCAATGATTACTCATTTTTGCCAATAGCTACTTACAAAGGTGCATTAAAGTAACTTTGCTCCAAATATTAAAACAATTAGTTCCAGAATATTCTTTACCTTTCCTTCAATAATCCGATAAACTAAAGAATTCATGTCTTTTGCATTGAAAGCATGCTTCAGGGTGGCCATTTCATAAACACAGCATCCCAGAGCCCAAACATCAGACTAGAAAAGAAAAACAGTAAACAGTTAAATGTCGGAATGCCTTACTTATATTTTACCTCTTAAAAAAACAAAAACAAAACCAGACATTTTCCTTGAGCCAATTCACAGATAATTCTTCTATCTGATGGGTTCTGAAGTTACGAATACTGTCCTAGAGACAAGGTGAACTGGCATATGCAGCCCAATCCTACCTTATAGTTGTAGGGTTTGTTCGAAAACAGTTCAGGGCTCATGTAATAAGGTGTGCCGATAAGAGTGCTGGCCATGTCACAGTGGTTCTCTAACACCCGGGCAATTCCCAAATCACCCACTTTGATGATGTTTGTTCTTGTCAGGAAGACATTTTGAGTTTTCAGATCTCGGTGAAGGATGTGTTTTTCATGTAAATACTGAGGACAGAAATAAAACTTCATTAAATATTAATATACTGACCTACTTACTTATTCCTGTCTTCTTACATACCAGCAACAATTGCATGAGTTAAATAATCTCAGTTATCTACATAACAAAACACTATTGTTTTACAAAATCTCTAAACAAAAAGTCTGATTCACAACTTTCCAAAGCAAGGAATTAAGTTCCATGCATAGTGTGCCCAATAATCTTCAAAATTGTTCCCGGTGCCTTGACAATGTTACCATTTAGCATTAAATGGTTCCAGTTAAAATACACTTACAAATTCCCACTGAAGGTAGAAAGACAACTTGTACAGAGTCAGATACACATTCCCTCACACTCATGAAATCTTCAGCTTAATAACATTTTCAAATATAACAAGATAACTCTTATTTAGAGAGAGTACCTTAGAATTTAAACATGGTCAATCATTTCTGGACAAGTCTGCTCAGCTCGAGTAGTATTTCATAAACAGTCTCACTTTTGACTATGCGTATATTCAAACACAAACATATCTTGCATTTCTACTCACTCTGCCACAGCAGGGTTAAAGCCCAAATCCCCACAGTTTCGGCATATTAATTAACCCAACCACCTTGCGGTATGACATAGCTGACCAGCTGGTAACAGAAACGGTCATTCTTTGCTCTTTGTCGACTCGGGGCCCTTAAAATTGATTTTGCTATAAATATTAAGTGAATAGAGAACTGGCATCCCCCGCAAACCAAAATCCATGTCTACCTCAACATAGACATCATTTATTCAGAAACACTCGAATGCTATGGCGAGAGGGACTGGGTCCACCTCATAAATGGATTTTTTTTTTAAATACATTTTTTTTTTCATGAAGCATTTTCCTAAAATCCATCTGCCCTCCGCCTGTCACCTTGGAGCAAATGGAATGCTGGGAGTCTGGACAGTACCTGCAGAGCCATGGCGATCTGAACAAACCACTCCACCACCTGACTCTCAGGCAGAAGCCGCCCCTTCTGTTCTTTGAGCTTTCGGTACAGATCACCTCCTTCGCAGAAGCCCATGACGATGTACAGCAGACCGTCCCCTCCCTCCCATGACTCCTTGTAGGTGACAATGTTAGGGTGCTTCAACTGAGACAGGAGCTGAGCTTCCTGTTCAGCAGCGCGCCGCTCTCGGCTAGAGGCGTTTCGGAGGTTCAGCTTTTTGATGACATACTACAGAGAAAACATGATTTTACAGTGTGCATATAAGCATACAGTTTTATAGGTTTAAGAGTATTTAAGGGTTCTCCTGAATGTCCTCAAAACCAACCTCCCGGAGCCTATCAGATAACCTATTCATTTTGTTATTCACAAAGCGCAAAATTGGGAAAAAGATTTGCTATCACTTACTAATACTTTCAACAGGTTGGACTTATAGCAGACTGGAGGGTCACAAAAAATTTATACTTCCCATCTGCATTTTATAATTTCATTAATGGATAAAAGAGGAGTCCATGTGAACATACAACTGGATCAATCGTAAAATCCGTGATAGAGATTCCTTAA
Organism: Lynx canadensis; assembly: GCF_007474595.2. Taxonomy (NCBI): domain Eukaryota; kingdom Metazoa; phylum Chordata; class Mammalia; order Carnivora; family Felidae; genus Lynx; species Lynx canadensis. Next base: position 21,167,019 of record NC_044304.2, read on the forward strand.
CCTCTAAGTTTCCCCTACAAAAGTATATAATATATGGCTTGAAAATACAGCTGCAGACAGAATGGGTCCACAGATTGCATTAGATAATCAAAGGGATCCATGGCCTAATAAGGTTAAAAATCACTGATTCTCAACATTAAAAATTATTCCCATCAAAAAAAAAATCAGGATCCTCTGACACCTAATACATTGCCCTTGACCAATTCATTATTCAACAAACACATATATAAATGTGCTTTGTAAAACATAAACTGCTGCTCACATGTGAGGGGCTGTTATTACAACCAATACCCCATTCTCCACTCAAAAAAAAAAAAATCCAATGACCTCCCCCACCTCCCCTATTTCTGAACAAATTTCTTATGCCTGAACTTGTGTTCCAGGCAGAGCTACCAGCACCTGACACCAGGCAGAATAGTCTAGAGGGCCTTATACTTGAAGGGACATCTCCTTTCAGCTTGCCTGGGGCACTGTCCCTATCCTGGTGTCATTATTAATAGCACCTCCCTTTAGTTTCAGAACTGTCCCAGTTTGTATGATACATTATATGGTCACCCTACTTATAAACCACTTTAAAGAACTGGCTCATTATCCTGAGGGTCAGGGGATAAAGTGCTTTAAAGAAAGGAGTGGCAACATTAGTGTTAAGTTTTAGAAGGATCACGGAGATGGCAATGAAAGTGATGGGTTCAAGAGTAAGCCATGTGGCAGGGAGGACCAGTGGAGGCCATGGCCACAACTCAGCTAAAGATAATGATGTCCTGGAATGGGGGAGGTGGGGGGCACCACTGGGTAGAGAACAGGCCTGCTGGCTTAGTGGGCAGGTGAATGGTGGCGGTGGTGTGTGTCAAGAATGACTTCTGGGTATGGCCAGCTTGGGCAACTGGATGGCAAGTGGTACTACTCACTAAAATGGGGACCGTGAAAGGTTTGGCGGGAAGGTGATGAACTGAGTTTTAAGCGAGTCCAGTAGTCTCCAGGTCAGATGTATGGGGCCCTTCGTCCAAAGAGTAATCCTTGCCAGGTGCTGTATGAGATTCTAGGAATGAATGATCTCACGGAATTGTCAGAGTGGAGAGGGTGTGTAGATCAAGCACAACAATTAACACTATAAAGAACTACAGGCAGTTTGGGGCGCATATGACAGTACGGCCTGGCCTACTCTTGGTGGTATGGGGAGGTTTCGCTGAAGAAGGGACATCCGAAGTGAGTCTCCTTTAGACCTCTCCGCGCCTAGCCTTTGAACAGCGGCCTCGGCATACCGCTGCCTGCCCTCCACCCCTGCCGGGCCCCAACCCCGCCGACCTGCCTGCCGTCCCGCCGGTGCCTCACGAGCGTCACCTCCCCGTAGCTGCCCCTGCCCACGACCCGCAGGTAGCAGTAGGCGGCCAGGGGCATGTTCCCGGCGCCGGCCCAAAGCTGGGATGCGGCGGCAGCGGCGGCCAGGGTAGCGGGCCGCGGCGGGAGACCCCGCTCATGCCCGAGAAGCCGCGGTACTGGAGGCTGCGGAGACGGCCGGGCCCCGATGCGAGTACGGAAGCCGGGCCCACAGCGACGCCGCTGCCATAGCGATCCCAGCCAACGCAGCACCGCGCACGCTCCGGCGGCCCGGAAACATCCACCACAGAGCCGAAGCGCCAGGCAGCCAGAGCGGTTCCGCTATCCGGGAGGACCGCCATAGAGCCCAGGCTCAGGACGGCCAGAGCGACTCCTCTGGTCCTTGCGCGCGGACCTTGTGCTTGGGTTCCACCGCCGGGAACTTCCGGGTGCGAGCAACAATAAAAGCAGGGAAGTTTCCACCTACGTGATCTAAGTGCTTTGAAAGCATTGGTCCTTCTTTCTACAAATAATTTATCGACCGCCTACCGTGTGCCAGGCCGACAAAGTCCCTGTCCTCCTGAGATTCCCATTCTAATCGAGGATGACAGACTAGATTCTACAACTAACATTTGTTACGTTTGCTTTATCACACAATGGTTCAGGTATGCATCTAGCAATACATCTTATTTTTATGTATTTCAAAAGAAATTGAGGAGACCAGTACATTTCCCCCTAAACACTTAAGCTTGTGCATTAAGAAATGCAAAGAACTCTCATAACCATCCAAGCCACTGCACTGTGATTTGGCCAAATTCTGGCATGGTTTTTAACAGCTTGAGGTAGTGTCTGTAGGAGGACCCTCCTTAAAAGGCCCGTGTGTGAAAGTTCAAAGCTGCCAAAAGAATTTATCGTTTGACACAGCGGACACCTCCCTTCCCTTTCCTAGAGCATTTACCTAAAAGAGTTTACAATTGTGAATCTTTCTTATGTCCCTGTTAGATAGATACATGGGTATCTCCTGCAACCAAGAGCACCTTTCTCAAGGACCTATACTCCACCCCTTTGAAGTGTAAGGTTTGCCTACATCCAAGAACCAGTTTTTGCCCAGTTGGAGGCAATATCGCCCCTGTTGAGAATGGGTAATGTTAACAGAAATTCAACCCAGCAAATTTGAAGATCGAATTGACTCTATTAAGCAATTCGTGAATCAGGCAGCATCCTATATGGCAAGTAGAGAGATGCTCTAAGGAGTTGTTCAAAAGGGAAGGTTTTTACTTGAACTAAGGCAGGGCAAGGAAGTTATCTGAAAGAAAGGATTGTTTCAGGTCAGGACATAATTTTTTGTGAGGAAGGGAGTGGTGGGGTTTTTAATTATACAGATTATCTCACTTAGTGCTGATCAGGAAATTTCAGATTCACTGACAGAAGGTCACATTCTTGGGTTTGGTTGAAACTGTAATTAATTCTTGGTTTGCTCTTGGGGGCAGTGGAGGGGGCAAATGACTCCATCTGGGGCTTGTTGTCTCTTTTTTAATAATACTATTACCCCCAGAAAGTTAATTTATTATTTTCCCCAGTTAATCCCCACTTCCCCATTAGAGCCAAGTACATTAGCTCCTTTAATCCTTATATCAACCCTATGAGGCTGATACTTTTATCATCTTCATTTTACAGTTAAGGAAATTGAATCTCTGGGAAGTTAAGAAACTCATGCTAATGGAGAGAATAAAATGGAGTCAGCATTGCTAAGAGGATTATTTAAAATTGGGGCACCTGGCTGGCTCAGTTGGAAGAGCATGCAGCTGTTGATCTTGGGGTCATAGGTTGGTGCCCCACACTGGGTGTAGATATTACTTAAATAAATTTTTAAAAATAACTTAAACATTTTTAAAATAAATAAATAAATAAATAAATAAATCAAGGAACCAGGAGGAAATAAAAAAGGAACCAAGAATAAAAAAAAATGGAACCAGGAGGATGTTGAGGATGTGGAGCCTATACATGTCTTCTGTCTCAAATTCTTGGAATTTTTGCTGAATTCAGCTAAAAGCCAAGGCAGCTGCTACATGTGAAAATGGACATAAATGGACTTTCTGCCTAACACTAGCCCTAGCAAGCAATCACATATATGTTACTGTAACTATGGCTATACGTGCACGTTACATTTTGTTAAAAACAACTATGTATGTAAATCCTCTCTTCCTTCTTTAAAAACTCTTAATTCCTTTGTGTCTCCAGAGCATGCTTTCAATTTCAATCGAATCTCTGTCTCCTGGATTGCAATCCGTAAAGCCCCAAATAAACACACATATTTTATTTTGTAGCTTGCAACTTTCTCTTTCATTGGTCTATACTCAAAACAACAGGCTGATGGCTTGCTCGCTCCTAAAACCCCTGTAGTTACTTGGTCACACCTGCCCTTGAGAAAGCTTCCTGGAAAATGACTCGGATTCCCTAGATGCCTTTCTTAGTCTTCTTCCATCCATCTTCCCCTTTGCCCCTCTGGTGAATCCTCTCCTTTCTTGGTTTCTAGAACTTTCCTGGTTCTCCTGTCTACTCTTGTTCTCTTTTGACTTTTCATGATCCCCTCAGGTTTGGGTTCTCTACTCTTCTCTTTGCCTTTTACCTTCTCCAACTTGCTCTTCATCAAATCTATCATTCACTCTACAGACATTTAGTATGAGCCTTCATGGTGCAAGACTAGTGCCCTGCCCTGGAGGCACGAAGGGAACAAGACAGACAAAGCCCTGCCCCTGTGGGACTTAGGGTTGAAGAGAGAGATACTTGCCAACTGAGGTCAGTGCCATACTGAAAGGTCACCAGGCCCAGGCTGCCCATCCAGGGGAGGTTGTCCCAAGCAATCATTGCTTGAACTGAAGTTTGAAGGAAAAAAATTTTCAGGCAAAGGGAGTGCCATATGCTAAGGTCCAGTGGACTTATTTTGTGACTTCACCTCCTTGCTGCAGTGGGAACTCTCTGAGCATTGGGCCAGCCCTGCCTGCTTCGAGACTCCAAACCCAGCAGTTGACGCGGGGACGGCACACAGTAGATATGAGTGGATGAAATGGGGGCTGATGAATGAACAAGTGAAAAAGCACCCGCCTACACAGTCTGGGAAAAAGTCTCTATGATTGAAGCTGAAAGACCCTGGGGGCCCATGGCTGGGTGAGATGGAGGGGTCAGCAGGGGCCAGACCACTCAGGACACAGAAGTGTATACGATGAGGACAGGTCTCAAGCAGATCCACATTTTTAAATGATGACTCTAGTTGCTGCCAGAGAGTAGACTGTAGGAGTAGAGTGGAAATGGGGGGCAGGGGGCAGCCATGTAGGTGAGAGATGAGGGTGGCTTGGACTTGGTGGTGACTGGGGACTTGGAAAGAAGTAAATGGATTAGAAAGATAGAGAGTCTGAGGTGAGGGATGAGGGGTGGGGAGTCTAGGGAAGGAAGCCAGCCAGAATGCCACCCAGCTCTCTGGCTTGGATGCCTGGATGGATGGCGGTGGCCTTCACTGGGGTGGACAACAAGAGAGGAAGACCAGGCTTGGTGGTGGAATACAGGAGGGGGAAAGAAAGTCATGAGTTCAGGTGGAGGGGCTCTGAGCAAATCAGGCAGGCAGTTGGCTGTGTGGGTGGAGCTCAGAGCAGGTCTGAGGTGTCCTGTGTCCTATGTGTCATCCCTTTGCACCAGCAGCACAAACCCCCTCTCAAGCCCCCAGGCTCAATCCTCAGCAACCTCACCTGCTTTCCGTCCACCCATCTCCCACCTTCCACATCCACAGGGTGAGTCAACCTATCCTCTTCTTCTGTAACATGGGGAGAATCACAGCATCCATCATCCTCGGTACATGAGATAGGACACAAATGCTGAGAAGCGGGCCAGGTGCTAGTCGCTGTTCTCCTTCCCTTCCGGCCACATAAATGTATTTCTCAAACCTTCTAGGGACCAAGCTTGGTGCTGGTCATCTCCCAACAGTCCAGTCTTGATCTCACCACACCCCTGTGTAGAATATCTGTGGGGTTTTCCAAAAAGACTGGCCACTTCCAGGCCAGGCTGGTCCCAAACCACTTCTCAGCCTCCTTCCCTGCCCTCTTCATCAGGTCCTGCTTCCATCGGGTAGACAACTGCACCTCTCCCAAGCACGCGTCACACCTACCCATCTACTTTCCCTCCCTCTCCTTTCTCCTTCCCCTGCCCAAGGGCTGCCCTGCTTCCCAGGCACCTCCTCTAGGAGCCTTCCCCGAAGCCTATGGGAGTGAGCTGCACCACTTCCAGATCACTCCAGCCCCTTCGTGCTCCTCTTAGGTTCTGACACTCGCTGGGCTTCCTTTGAGTCATCAGGCTCCTTTTCCCAACACATCAGCTCACTGAACACCTCGAGGCACCTGAGTTCATCACTGTGGCGTGCTGGTGCCTGGCACCGTGCCCAAACCACCGTGGGGCTCGTTTGATACAGGTGCAGGAAGTCAACACAGCCTCCAATGCAGTTTCATGTTGATCCACCTCATCTCCCACAAAGGCCAGAAAACAGGCCAGAAGGTCATTCTGGCCTGGGGATGATAAGCCTTTTCCCAGAATCTGCTCTGTGAGACAAAGTCCGAGACAAGCAAACAGAGATCAAAGTGGCCTCTGGGCCCCCTCACCTTATCAGGGTCATAGCAGCCAGCACATCCCACCCAGGGCCATGGAGTGGATTGACCGGGGCCACATCTACCTTGCATGCTGTGGCTTGTGGGAGACGCCGAGGGTTTGGTCATAAAAATTAAGAAATTGAAGGTCCAGGGGTGCCTGGGTGGGTCAGTCGGTTGAACATCCGGCTTGGGCTCAGGTCATGATCTCACAGTTCGTGGGTTCGAGCCCCACATGGGGCTCTGTGCTGACAGCTCAGAGCCTGGAGCCTATTTCAAATTCTGTGTCTCCCTCTCTCTCTGCTCCTCCCCTGCTGCTCGTGCTCTGTCTCTCTCTCTCTCTCAAAAATAAATAAGCAGTAAAAAAAAATTAAAAAAAAAAAAAAAGAAATTGAAGGTCCAAAGCTGTCCCTGGGGTTTTCAACTCTACTTCTCCTTTCTTCCTAATAATGCAGAGGGCATTTCTGTCATTATGTAATAGTCTTGGGCTTTGGAGTCTGAAAGATCTGGGTTTGAATACCTGTCTGTCGCCTGCTGCAGGACCGATGTCCCAGGTGCAGGGCCACCATGAGGATAAAATAAGAGGATAAAAGGCTCAGATCAAAAGGCATACTCAGTCCTCCATCATGAACACATAGTATTTACCTTCATCTCCCCTCACCTGCCAGGGGGAGGAACGGTGAGGCTTCCTTCTGCTCCTCTTTCCAAATCTGGACGAGAAGGTCCAGAGGAATGAAGCAACTGTCCTAAAGCATGGGCCCCCCACTACACATCCCCAGGACTGCCCAGCTTGCCTCTGGCAGGACGGACGCTAGGGTTGGCGCTGTTGGAGACGTGGGCGTGGACAGACAGCGTCTACACTGCACCATCTGCCACCCGGGCCAGAGTGTGACTGTGCAAAGTTTGTTTAGTTAAAGAATTTTGAAAGTAACCCCTAACACAGTTCAGAAGTCCACTTTTAACTGTGGCTTCTTGATGCGGGTCGCCATGTCGCTGGTGTCGCCTAAGCCAGACCCAGGATGAGATGAGCACGCGGGGTCTTTGCCACTCGTGGCAGCAGAGCGCAGCTCTGTAGGAAGGACATGGTCTGAGTCTGGTCGGGAGTTCACGCGGCCGGGGATCCCCCCAAGGAGAAAGACTTCACTGCCAAATGTTGATCCCTCCAAGTTATAATATTTGCCTTCGCCTTGTCTAATGTTTAATCCATGTTTATCCGGCACCTTATTGATTAACGGTCTGAGGGAAGTGACAGGGCAGCAGGAGCCTTGAGACCATGGACGGCACCATGGGGCTGCGGGTGCTACTGTGCGTGTGCCTGGCCTCGCTCCTCATCCTGCAGGCCATGCCCACTCAGGCTTCACCCCCAGGCAGGCCCAAAGTCAGCAAGGTATGTGGGTAAACCCTCAGGCCAGAAACAGGCCGCTGGGCCAGAGTGGGCCTGGGAGGGACACAAGACCCTTACCCCGGGGGCCAGGGCCACCCCACCCACCTCCACCACCACTGACTGGAGAGGTGATGTCCCAGCAGCTAAGGGGAGGTGAGGCCAAGGAGCGGAGGACACAAGTAGTGCCCCGTTCCCACCCCTTCACAGAGAGGCTATGGGCCCCCGCACATTCCCACTCACACTTGTCCCGGTTTTGTTTTACAGAAGCAACAGACTGTGGACACAGTGAGTGAGAGTCCCTGCAAAGGGGTCTGTGGTGGGGCCATACCGCAGCCTGTTTTCCCTTGTGCTTCAGGGGGCACCCTGGGCAGAAGGACTCCATTTCCCAGAAATGGGGCCTTTCACGCCCCACTGAGGGGTCTCTGGCAGAGAGGACAGAAGGGTCTTCCCAGGAGATCTGGTCTGTTCTCTGGGCACCCGGCGCCTGTGCTGGGTGTCGAGCCCCTGCACAACACGGGAGGCCTCTCACTGGCCTGTAGGGCCCCCACCCCCCATCACAGCCACAGCCCCTCACATCTCACTCTAGAGTGTCGACGGCGTGACCATCCGGAGTTTGAAAGTCAACTGCAAAGTCACCTCTCGCTTCGCCCACTACGTTATCACCAGCCAAGTGGTCAACAATGCCGATGAAGCCAAGGAAGTGGCCTTCGATGTGGAAATCCCCAAGACGGCCTTCATCAGTGACTTCGCCATGTGCGTGCCCTGGCTGACTCCCACACCCGAGCTGTCCATTCAACAGCCCCAGCCCCAAACCATGGCTCAGGGTGGCCAGATGGTGCAGACCATCTCCTCTGTCCCAAAGGGCCACAGGCCAGCTCCGGCACTGAGGGGATGAGCAATCCCCTTTAGGTCTGTTCTGGGCTCCCATCTTGGAGGGCGACGTGGAGCCTCTGACGGTATGTCTTCAGCATAGGGCCCAGGGAGCAAAAGCAGGCACCCGAGGCTTCCTGTTGGATTCTGTCGCTGTGGCTGTTCACCTCACTGCCGCGGGGCCTCTGAACAACTCTGCAGGCAGTGGGAGGAGGCAGAAGATGCCTCCCATGACAGGGCCATCTCAGGGTCTAGGCCAGGAGCACCTCCAAGCCGCAGGACTGAGTGGGTGGGGGCGGGGGCACCCCCCCCCTGAGGGCTTCTTTCTCCCTACAGCACAGCAGATGGAAAAGCATTCATTGGGGACATAAAGGACAAAGTGACTGCGTGGAAGCAGTACCGGAAAGCGGCCGTCTCAGGAGAGAATGCCGGCCTTGTCAGGTGAGTGTGGCCTTGCTGCCCCAACCTCTGGTGCTGTCCTCCCCAGCCTTGGGCGAGAACAGCCCCAGGCTGACGGGAAGTGAGCAAACTGCCCAAACCTAGATGCTGGCACAGGTGCACTGGACAAGGCTGGCGTTGACCCGCCCACCTTCCCAGACCAGCCTCTGAGAGAAGGGGCCCTGTCCTTGAGCCCTGACCCTGGCCAGCCAGCTAAGACAAGGGTGAAGGGCAAGGAAACCTGGGAGCAGCATGAATGTAAGAGAAGTTGATTCTAGGGCCATGCTTTAGGTGACAAGAACCCACATGTCACTCACCATTTGTCTGTGTGTCGTGGCTGCTGGTGGTATGTGCAGGGCCTCGGGGAGAACGATGGAACAATTCACCATCCACCTCACCATCGGTCCCCGGAGCAAGGCCACCTTCCGGCTGACCTACGAGGAGGTGCTGAAGCGAAGACTTACACAGTACAACATTGACATCAAAGTCAAGCCCAAGCAGCTGGTGCACAATTTTGAGGTAGATTGCGGGTGGCTGTATGCAGGGGAGCCATATCGGGGCAGGGCTCCCGACTCTCTGTCGCCATGGTTCTGAGGACTGGCTCCGGGCCCACCGTGTGCCATCCCAGGCCTGAGCACACAGGAAAGGGACTGACTCCTTGGGCGGGTTCTAGTGGGTTCTTCATGGGCAGGGAGCTACCTGAACCCTCCAGTCTCCTCTTCCTCTCTGAGCCTCAGCTTGCTCATCTGTTAAATGGGGCTTCCTGTGTGTCCCAGAGTTGCCACAAGGATCACGACAGATATTAAATATCCAGGTAGTCGGTAGGCTAGGAAGTCCCGGGAAGACCGAGGGGCTGTGACTGTCACTGGCACCTCAGTGGCGGCCGAGTTGAGGGACCCAGGCATGCACACCTTCATTTGGCCAATATTTCTGGAGTGCGTACAACATGCCAGGCCCTGTGCTGAGGGCTGGGTGGGTGTGGCACACAGTAGGTGGCCAGGACACGGGTTGGCTCTTGGCTGAGACTTGATGGTGGCCTGAATGGGAGCCTGGCTGCTTCAATGATGCAGATCGACGTGGACATCTTTGAGCCCCAGGGGATCAGCAAGCTGGATGCCCAGGCGTCCTTCCTCCCCAAGGAACTGGCAAGCCAACTCATCAAGAAATCCTTCTCGGGAAAAAAGGTGTGTGGGCTGGCTGGGGGTGGTGGTGGGCCTCCGGGACTTCTCAGGCTGGTCCAACCCCTCACGAAGTGTCCAGGCTTGGCCCGGGAACCAGGCAGGGGCTGCAAGCTACCCTAGGGGTGAGGAAGGTAGGTGTTGTGTGGTTGGTATCCCAGAGAACTCGGCACTCCTGGTTCTCAGAGCGACTTAGCCAAATCCTGATGCTGAGGCTGGGGAAGGCGTCCCCTCAGCAGGGGCAAGCCCTGGTTGCATGGTCTGGGGTGAGCTGCTGATTTGCTTGAGCCTCGGTTTCCTCTTTGCCCGTGTCGCATGCATGGGTAAAGCATTCAGGGAAGCACAGGGCACATGAGGAAATCCCAGATGCTGTTGTAGTTAGGGGTCCAAGCTCCAGGCCTCTAGGAAACAGAACTAATTTGGGAAGGCCTTTGGGCTACCCCGCCACTTACCCCTTGTCACTCACTTCCCATTTGCAGGAATCCCCAAAGTCTCCTGCTTGCCCCTTCCCAGGTCCTGGAGGGGTGTGGCATCTGGGTGGGTGACACCCAGCCTTCTAACTTGCCCTCAACTGGAGCCAGGAACAAGCCCTTTAGTCCCCGCCTACCTTTGGTAGTGACCCCACAATAATTCACATAAAGGGAATGTTTCTTACGGTTTTGGAGGGGTTCTTTTTTAAACAAAATATGATACCCCAGAGTGTTACCCAACATGCTTGCTTTTAGTAGGAGACCAAGAAGTGGGTCTGTGTCTTCCTAACAATCCATTTCAAGTTTTGTGGGGGCTTTTTGATAAGTATATCTTACTTCTATAACAAACAAACAAAAAGTAAAAATTAAAAAGTATTTTAAGAAAAAATGGAAAGTTACAAAAGTATAGAAAAGTGTTGAGTGAAAACCATCCCTAATTTCCCTAAGCACCAACACAAAGTCAAACCAGACCTTAGCCTCTGCCCTGTGTCCTTCCTCCCAGCTTCTGCTCTTTGTCTACCTGGTGGCGGCGGGGGGGGGGAGGGGGAGGTGGTCCTGTTTTCCAGCACAGTATTATAGTCTTGCTTTTGTACTCCACAGTTTGCCTTAACTAATGTCTCTCTACTGCTATTATCTTGTACCCAAAGTGGTGATGCTTATTGTAGAAAAGCCCAATGATTCAGAAGCGTATAAGCAAAGAAACAGATCTTCTCTCCTACCACCTTATAGGTGTGTGCTCCCAGCAGCTGGGTGGAGGGCCCACCAGATTCATTTCTATGTCCATGCAACACACACACACACACACACACACACACACACACACACACCCCTTATGTTGCGTTTGTGAACACCCTGGCGGCTGCTGCACAAGCCAGTAATGCCTCACACCCTCTGTGGTTCCAGGGTCATGTGCTTTTCCGTCCTACTGTGGGTCAGCAGCAATCCTGCCCCACGTGCTCTACATCCTTGATGAATGGAGACTTCAAGGTGACCTATGATGTCAATCGAGACAAACTCTGTGACCTCCTGGTGAGCCTGAAGCTTCTGGCCTGAGACTCAAAGGGCAGGCACGGATGCTTGTGACAGGGGCCTCACTTGTTCCTTTGTATTGTAGGTTGCCAATAACCACTTTGCCCACTTCTTTGCCCCCCAAAACCTGACGAACCTGAACAAGAACTTGGTTTTTGTGATTGACATTAGCACCTCTATGGAAGGCCAGAAAGTGAAGCAGGTAAACTGTGGCTTTAAACAGTTCACCCAGCAGAGGCTTCTTCAGCCTTGGCACGCACCCCATGGCGTTGTTGCCAGGGTCTGGGTTTGGGATTCCTGCTCCCAGTCGGAGGTGGGCGATCTGACAGGAAATCCCCCCCCTCACCGCCCCCCCCCCCCCGGGGCGGGCTCTGGCATCAGCCACTTCCTTGCTGTGCAACTGTGGCAAGTGCATTCACTTCTCCTCAGTAGCAAAATGAGAATGATAGAAATGCCCACGAGGTCATGAATCCGGCCATGGGGGCGCTTGGAAGATGATAGCTGTCTGCTGAATGTGCCAGGGACAAGCATGGCTGTCCACGACGAGGAGTCTCGCAGCAGGGCACAGCCCACTGAGTGCCCTGCCCATGGTGCAGTGAGACCATGGCTGAGTGTCAGAAACTGAGCCCCCTGTGGTCCTCTTTCTTGATCCTGCCCCGTTCGAGCTCCTGGTCCTTTCCTCTTCCCATGCTACCTCCCTTGTCTTCTCCATCCCCTCATCCACCCCCAGGGGTCCATAGGACACTCGTCTTCCGGTGCCACCTGGTTGGCCTGTCCATCCCTCCCACTTGTCCGCTGTGTACCTCTGCCCTGTGGATCTCTCAAAGGGGCATCTGGAGTTGACAGGAGGCACTCTCTAGGGGCCATGTCCCTCTGATGACTGTCCTGTCCTTCCAGACCAAGGAGGCACTCCTTAAAATCCTGGGGGACATGCGGCCAGGGGACTATTTCGACCTGGTCCTCTTTGGGTCTGAAGTGCAGTCATGGAGGGGCTCGTTGGTGCCGGCATCTGCCGCCAATGTGCGAGCGGCTCAAGACTTTGTGCGGCACTTCCACCTGGCTGGGGGTAAGGGCAGGGGTCTTGGGCCACCTTGGTGTCACTTCTGTCCCCTTGGAATGAGGTCATACACTGGCCTACTTTCCTTCCTTTGCAGCCACAAACCTGAATGGAGGTTTGCTCCGGGGAATTGAGATCTTGAACCAAGCTCATGGGAGCATCCCAGAACTCAGCAACCATGCCTCAGTTCTCATCATGCTGACAGATGGGGAGCCCACAGAGGGTAAGCACCTCAAGGGCTGTGTTGGGAGGCGGCGATCTCTTTGCGACTGAAGGCGTTCTAGCTGAGCTTGGAAACCCAACCACTGGAGGTGCTATTGGGGGGCAGAAAGGCTCCAGGCAAAATCAAGCCCTGGTCTAAAGACAGAGTTCAGAATGTAATGTCTGCAGGAGAGAGAAGGCATACTTCTATGCTGAGCTGGGAAACTGGGGAAGTACGTACAGGACCCAAGGTTGCACAGACCCCAGGACGATAGGCAGGATTCCTAGGTTGAATTTAACGAACTATGTATTCAGCACCAACTGTGTGCCAAGCATAGTGCTAGGGACCAAGAAGAGATACCAAGAGAACAAGATTTGTCTCTGTGCTTAAGGAGCACAGGGTTCACTGGGGGAGGCTGACCAAGGAACAGAAGCTGTGCTGAGGGCCCTGAAAGAACAAGGTGCCAGGAGGCTGCAGGACTGCAGATAAGGGGCATCTGGCCCAGGCAGGGTCCCAGGAAGCCTTCTGGAGGAGGTGACCCATAAGCTTGGGCTGGAAGGAGGAGAGGAGGAGCAGGAAGGGATCCCTGGCAGAGGGAGAAGCTTGAGGGAAAAAAAAAAAAAGTGTGTGATGGCGGGGCCTGCCTAAGAACAACATGTGCAGAATAGGTGAAACTAGGTTTGGGAAGGTCAGTGTGGTCTCACGGGCCATGGCAATGACGCATGGGAGGGTTTAGAGCAGAATGTGGTCTGCTTATGATAGGTCCATATAGTTGGGCAAGTCTTTGAGAGGCTGTTAGGATCTGTTATAGTCGTTGGGAGCCAGTGGGAGACATTGCCTCAAGAGGCTGGTGGGGACTGGAGATGGGGGGGGGTTCTGAGATAGGAGGCTTGGCCCCCAGGGAGTGTGCCCCAAAGGTCCATTGTGCCCTACATGCCTGTGTTTGGTATCCTGTCACTGCCTGGGTGTGTGGCTGCAGGGGTGACAGACCGTTCCCAAATCCTCAAGAACGTCCGCAACGCCATCGGGGGCAGGTTCCCACTCTATAACTTGGGCTTTGGCCACAACGTGGACTGGAACTTCCTGGAGGTCATGTCCATGGAGAACAACGGACGGGCTCAGAGAATTTACGAGGACCACGACGCCACCCAGCAGCTGCAGGTCTCCTCCTACCCCCTCTGCCCCCCAACATACCACCAATGGAATGCCATGGGGGAGCCCGGTCTTAGCAGCCTTTCGCCCATCCATCCAGAGAAGCAGATAAAATTCTGGAATGTGGTTGGAATCAGCTGCATGACCTCAAACCAATTACTTAACCCCTATGAACCTGCAGTTCCATCTATAAAATGGGGGTCCCAATACTCTACTTTGTGAGTGAGTCTCCCCATTGGGTGCCCCAGGTGACCCACCAGCTCTGAGGCTGTGCTCCCCCGCCCCACCCCTGCAGGGTTTCTACGACCAGGTAGCAAACCCCCTACTGGTGGATGTGGAGTTGCTCTATCCCCAGGACACCGTCTCAGCTCTGACCCAGCACCGCCATAAACAGTACTACGAAGGCTCGGAGATCATGGTGGCCGGGCGCATCGCTGACCACAAATCGAGCAGTTTCAAAGCTGATGTGCTGGCCCGTGGGGTAAACACTGGGGCTGCAGAGGGTGGAGAGGTCAGGCAGCACCCAGAGGCTCCAAATCCACACTCGTTCTCCACCCGTCCCGGCTGTCCCCAGGCTTCTCTTTCCCCAGAGCAGTGCCCCCACCTCTGCACCATGCCATACATACCCCAGGCCAGAACATTCCTCCACGCAGGCATCCAGGGGATGGGCTGGGATGGAACCGATATAGCCTTGATTATTTGTAGTCCCTTGGCCCAAAACGGATCACCTGTTATTCCTTACATCGTTCTCCGCAAAGGCATGAGAGAGCAAGAGGCCAGCCTCTTCCGTTTCACTTGACAATCTTTTCCTGAACACCCAGATTGGCGCCACGGTGCAAGTGCATGTGTGCGTGTGCATGCTGTGGGGGGTCACAGGTGTGTGAGACATGGACCCTGTCCTGCTGGGGGTGGCTTCAAGCCCTGCTGTGTGGTCAAGCGTTCAGAACGGGGGCTTTGGGTGAGGAAAGCTGCGCCGGACCCCGGCTCCGCCCTGACCGGCTGGGTGACCTTGAGCAAATGGGTCCAGCTCTCCAGGCCTCAGTTTCTTTTTCTGTACCGTAGGGTGATACTGCCCTGGAGAGTTGTGTGGATTAAGTGAAATAATCTATGTAATATGCTTGCGCGGTGCCTGGGGCACAGGATTCCCTCAGGAAGTGAAGTCCCACTATCGTAGCTGGGGACAGAACAGCATTTGCAGGTGGGGCCGCGGTGGGCATTTGAAGGAGGGGACATGGTGGAAACGGCTAGATGGTGGAAGTAGCTGGATGCTTGCTGGCACGTCCCAGAGAGAGTAACTTCAGGAGGCCAGGGTCTGGTCCTCCCATTCCTGGGGCCCCCAGGGCCGAGGCCCCACTGGCTCACTGACGGTGCTCAGCAAGCATGTGCGGGATGAAGGGATGAGCGAGCGTTAGGACCGCAGCTCAGGGAAGGGCAGTGCTGAGAAAGAATCGCAGAGCCCGGATGTGGGGGGGGGGGGGCGGGATCTGGGCCCTCTGCCACCAGCCTGCAGTTGTGCCCTTCACGGCGCCCGGCCCCTCTCCCCGTGACCACCCTCAGGAGGGCCAAGAATTCAAGGCGACCTGCCTGGTGGATGAAGAGGAGATGAAGAAGCTGCTCCAGGAGCGGGGCCACGTGCTGGAGAACCACGTTGAACGGCTCTGGGCCTACCTCACCATCCAGGAGCTGCTGGCCAAGCGGTACGACCCCTGCGGCGGGGGTGGACACCAGGGCCTCTGGACCAGTGAGGTGAACGGAGAAGGGGTGCTTCTGGGCCTTTGAGGTTGGGAGCGGGTCAGGCTGACTGGCGTTCGGCTTCGCTCACTGAGTTCGTACCAACCAGTCAGTCGACAGCGTGGGCGGGACCCAGTTTGCCTCCGCTGAGCTGCCGGGCAGGGAGAGGCTGCCCTTTACTGAGGGGGCCGCTGCGTCCAGACACGCCTGGGCAATCCTCACAGCCTGCGGGGGAATTTCCTCATTATTCCCATTTCGCAGAGGAGCGAGCGGAGGCTCAGAGAAGTTAGACCGCTCCCCAGAATCTCCCCGCTGTTAAATTCTCTGCGTATTTCTGAGGCGCGTCCCCCAACCCTGCCGAATCGCCAGGTTTTCCAGGTGGGAGGGCTTTAAATCACGAGGCCCTTGAAGGCGGCCACGGAACAGGGGCACTGCAGGTGCCTGATTCGTGTTTGCTGAATGAGTGAGTGACCAAATGAGCAAAAGGGCCGGGGAGTTCAAGTCCGTTGTCATCCAGGCCGTGGGGCTTGGAGCCGGTGTATGTCTTGTAGGATGAAGTTGGAGGGGAAGGAGAAGGCCACCGCGACGGCCAAGGCCCTGCAGATGTCGCTGGCCTACCAGTTTGTGACCCCACTGACCTCCATGACCATCAGAGGCATGACGGACGAGGATGGCCTGGAGCCCATCATTGACAAGCCCCCCGAGGGTAGGGGCGCTGCAAAGGGGGAGGCTGCGGGTCTGCGGAGGCTTCTGAGGGCCAAAAACTTCCTGGGTTTTGATTCTCTTCCCTTTCTCTCCCTTCCAGATTCTCTGCCCTTGGGTGAGTTTTTCAATCACGTTGGTTTCCAGGAGGGGCTCCTGGGGTCAGGCAAGCAGCTGGTGCCCCAGCCCCCAGGGGCGTATCCCCCTGGTCCGCATCCTCCAGCCTTTCACCACAAACCAGCAGTTGCCCCCTGCATGCCTGGGGAGCCCTTGTGCAGCCTCCTCCATCCGGGCCTCCATGTGAGCCTGTGTCTGCCCAGCGGCCAGGGTGGGGGTGCCCAGGGAGGCCTTCGAGCCCAGGCCTGCCTGGCCTTTGGGCCCCGGATGCCCTTGGGGAACGAGGCGTGTACCTTTCAGGTAGGGCGCTGAGGGTGATGCTGTCCTCTCTCGCTGTCCTCCACAGAGATGCTGGGACACAGAAAGAGTAAGTGGCGGCATCCCCCGGACATACATCTCTACCTCTCTCCTCCTTGTGCCGTTGTCCCTCAGGCGGTACGTTCAGTCCTGAGCGAAGCTCCTATTTGCCTGAGGAGGAAACGACAGCCGGTCTGAGGCTTCCTCACTGACTCTCCCTGGGATCCTCAGAACTGCCTCCTGACTGTCCCTGGCCTCCCCTTATGCCAGCAGCTCCATCGGGCCCCCATGGAAGGAGGCAGACCGGGGGCCAGCACACCAGGAGGCATCAGGGGCTCGGGGTCGCTCCTGTGGCTTCAGGCCGGCCACCTGGGTGGAGGTGTCTGGGGAAAGGAGCCAGCAGCCCCAGGGAAGCGGGGTGCCGTCCTCCTAACTGCCATTCATTCCCCGCCAGCGTTCATGCTGTCGGCCTTGCACCCTTCCCCGACTCAATCCAGCTCCAACATCCAGCAGTTGCCAAACCGAGTGACTGGCGGTGAGTCCTGGGGAGGGTCTGGGGGACACCCCTGCCTTGCTCCTGGCCGGCCCTAGCCCACCTTCCAGGTGCCCAATCTAACAGACTCCATGCTATGCCCCCAGTGGACACTGACCCCCACTTCCTCATCCACGTGCCCCAGAAGGAGGATACCCTGTGCTTCAATATCGATGAGGAGCCCGGTGTGGTCCTGAGCCTGGTGCAGGACCCTGACACAGGTATGGGTGACTTCACTGATTCTGCCAGACAGCGTGGGGCCTGGACTCCTCGGCCCTCAGTGTACAGCTGCAGACAGGACAGTGGCAGTGGCCGCCACTTCCCACAGCCCGTACCCCAGCATCATCTGGCGGGACTCAACCTGCCTCCTTCCCTCCCATCCACCTGCCCTAGATGGCACCTGCTTCGTGGACATGTGACCGGTGGGGGCACACAGGACCCTATGCTTAGAAGGGTCCACGCTTGATTTAATACTCTGCTGTAACTGTTTTGAAATTCTTAATGCTTTTTGAACAAAGGGCCCTTCACTTCCATTTTGTACCAAGTTCTGCAAGTTACATAGTGATCCTGCCCTGCGTTCAGCCTCTGAGGGGGCCTCTGAGTCCATCCCCCGGCAGTGCTCTGGGGTGGGAATGACTCCCTGTCTCTTGGCCACTCTCTCTCCCTCCCTCCCAGGCCATCTGCAAGGGTTCATTGAGTACCTCCTGGGGGCCATGGGTGTAGTAAGTCCCTACTCTTGTGGAGTTTAGGGAAGGGAGACAAACAGGCAAGCAAATTCTCTGATGACAGCCTCAGAGCATGAGGCATGATGTGGTGGTAGTGAGGATGATGAGGGGGCTTTGGGGCTGCTCAGGTCATAGGAGGCCTCTGTGACCTGCTTCTGTGTCAGGGGTTAGAGCCACAGAGAAGGAGCAGGCCCAAGTCCTGCAAGGCGTCTTTCATGGCCTGGATGTGAGGGCTCAGTGACAGGTAGTATGGGGGGGGGGGCGCAGAGTGGTGCTGTGTGGCCTCCACCAATCCTGAAAACCCCTCAGGAGGTGAGCCCCTCAAAGCTGGTGTGGGATGGGTGGGGTGTGGGTGTCTCCCGGAGGGAGGTGCGGCATGAGCACAGGCAGGCTGGCGGGGGTCTGGCGAGAGCAGACCCCTCCCTGACCTGGACGGCCCCTCACCCCGCTGCAGGCTTCTCAGTGAATGGGCAGCTCATTGGCAACAAGGCCAGGAGCCCCGGGCAGCATGAGGGCACGTACTTCGGGCGGCTGGGGATCGCCAACCCCGCAACGGACTTTCATCTGGAAGTGACTCCCCAGAACATTACGCTGAACCCCGGCTTGGGTGGCCCCGTGTTCTCCTGGGGAGACCAGGCTTCACTGCGGCAGCATGAGTAACCAGGCTGGGGCCGGGGGCTGGGTGGGGAGGCAAGGGCAAGGGTGGTTAGGGACAGGCACGAAGCTCCAGAGCCAGCTCAGCTGCCTGAGCTTGCCGGGCCCTGGTCACCTGCGCCATGGCAGTGAATGACATCCATGTGGCTTCCCTGGGAGCTGGGCAGACATGTGGGACCCTGAGGACCACCCCACCCATTTCCCTCGGTTCCCAGACATGTGCTCCAGGCCCGAATGCCTGCGGGTCTGGGCTCCCAGGCTCCCTCTCCCTACAGTCCATCCCATCTCCACCAAGCAAAGCCGACTCACCTCCCCGGCCCAGGGTAAAGGCTACCCATTCCCTGAAACTCCAGAGTGCTCTTTCAGCACCTGTGTTAGCACGCCTTGCCTTGTGTTTGTTCCTTCCTTCACTCATTCACTCAGCAAACTCTGCTGAGCATCAGAGCCTGACGCCAGACAGAGAGCTATAGAAAGAGGTGGGCAGAGTCCAGGTGGAGGACACAGATGATGAGTGGTGGTCAAAGAACACAGACTTTGATATTGGACAGGCTGGAGTTTAAGTCCTGGCTTTACCGCTTTCCAGCTGTGTGACCTTGGGCAAGTTACTTAACCTCTTTGAGCCTCACAGGATCACAGTGAGAACTGAATGATGCAGTTTGTAGGGAGGGCTTGGCACAGGGTCTAGCACACTGTAGGGGCCCCATACACAATAGCAACATGTGAGAAGGTAACACCCACCATCTGGGAGTGAGGGTGAGGAGCTCATGAGAGCTGGGTCCAAGAGGACGAGGGTGACCGAATGGAGAAAGGTGTAATGTGGCTGCATCTGCCCTCACGGCCACCTGGCCCTGCAGGGTGGTAGTGACCATCAACAGGAAGAGGAACCTGGTGGTGTCTGTGGAGGACGGGGGCACTTTTGAGGTCGTCTTGCACCGGGTGTGGAAGGGGAGTGCCATTCACCAGGACTTCCTGGGCTTCTACGTGCTGGACAGTCACCGGATGTCGGCACGGACACACGGGCTGCTGGGTACGACCTGCTAGGCAGGCAGAGCTGTGGGGTGTGCTGTTGAAGCCAGCGGGCTCGCCATGGGTCAGACTTGCCTCTGGGCACCGAACACACTTCCCTCCAACTTGGCCATCAAGACTCAAAGGTCCAAAGAGGGCTTGTCCTGGGGAAGGTCTTGTCCCTCAGAAAGGTGATCACACACAAGGTGAAACTCAGGCTTAAGTGGACCTGGGGCGAGCAGGAGATGTCCGACTAGCAGGAGGGTCCAAACAGACCGAGCTCCCCAAGACCTCCTGGGTGTGATGGGTCACTGGCCACACCGCTTCCCCTGGTGGCCTTCCTGCAGACCCTGCTCTCTGTGGGCACCTCCCTCTCAACCCTCTCTCCCCAGCCACGTTCCTTCGGAGTTGGTCTAAAAGAGGCAGGAGGTACAACCACCTGCCAGTAGGTGCTTCTCTGGAGCAGGTGAACTAAAGGAGGCTTTCAATGCCAAAATGTATCAGAAATAGTCATGCCCTTAAGAAAAAACACCCAGGCGACCCTAACCCTCCAGTGAGCACCTGCTGAGTGCAAGGCCCCTCAATGGTCACTGCTGCTTCCAATGTATCTTTCCAGGACAATTCTTCCACCCCTTTGATTTTGAAGTGTCTGACCCCCACCCGGGCTCCGACCCCACAAAGACGGATGCCACAATGGTGGTGAAGAGCCGGCAGCTGACCGTCACCAGGTGGGTGGGTGGCTCTCCCAGCATCTCTGCCCTTGGCATTCCTGTGGTTGGTCAGGGCCTTCCTCGTGGTGTCACACAGATGGGGTGGGCTTCCTGGAGGGGGTGTAGCCCTGCTGAGTCCAAAAGGTAACCCCAGCTGATTTGTATCTCCCCAGGGGCTTGCAAAAAGACTACAGCAAGGACCCCCGGCATGGGGCTGAGGTGACCTGCTGGTTCGTCCACAACAATGGGGCTGGGCTGATCGATGGCGTTCACACTGACTATATTGTCCCTGACATCTTCTGAGCCCCCAGCCAACACACCTGTCCTTCCTTGGGCTCACGGCAGAGGAGCACAGCATCCTGACCCACTGCCCAGGACACATCTTGCTGTCCAAGCTGATCCACTGTGTCAAAGCACCCGTGACTTCCATTAAAGAGAAGCTATGTCCAGTCCAGGCCGGCTGCTTTCTGGGAGGGAGGGCGATGGGGAGGCAATCCAAGATGTTGCCGCCAGGAAGGACTCAGGGGTCATAGCAGACCTGGAGGCCGGGAGGAAACCCATGCCAACTTTGCCCCCACCCCACCTTGTTTGCTGCAGCTGCCAGACCCTATGCTCTCTGAGCATCTGGAGTGTCCCCTGCACACAGCTATCCCTACAGGTCCAAGGCCCAAAGGACACTGTGGCAGCCTATATAGGCACTGTTCTAAGTGCCTTCATTGAATTAACTAAATGTATGCTCCCAACAGTCTTAGGGGGGATACTGTTTTACCCATTTATAGCTGAGGAAACTGAGGTTAGGTAACTTGTCCCAAGTCACTCATGAATGGCCCAACTGGGATTTGAACCCATACTGTCTGGTGCCAGCATCTGTGTGCTTAAGCACCCCCCTGTGAATACTCCTGTCAGGCTGGGCAGCTGATGGCCGCAGCCCACTGAGATTGGGTCCTAGATATTCCAGAGCATCGCTTAAAATGAACATAAGAAAGGCACAAACCATATATGGACTTGGGGTCCCTAGGTGGTCCTGCCGAGAGCTGGATGCTGCACCCCTGGGCACAGGGCCTCCCCCTCAGCTCGACTCTGCAGCTGTGGCTTTGCAACGCCTTACACTGGGGATAGTTCCCAAAGGCAGGGATAGCCAGTCCCCAGAAGCTGTGATTCCAGGGAGCCAGTGACGGCAGCCCGCTGGCTCCTCATGCTGACACCTGGAATGATCTTTTCAGGGCTCCTTCCCTTGGCTTCACCTTGGGGCCCAGTTAAAGTTCAATGTCACAGGGTGCAAGGAGATGAGCCTATACTATACCTTGGGGAGCTTCTGGCCCTCTGGGTGATGGGCGTTTCTTTTCCAAAGATTTCTACTTTTTCTCTGCTGGCTTCTGTCCAGTTCCCACTGCAGTGGAGGCCCTTGAAGACCCAGAGCAATAACACAAATCTGGGGGTGCCTGGGTGGCTCAGTTGGTTAAGCATCTGGCTTCAGCTCAGATCATGGTCTCACAGCTTGTGGGTTCCAGCCCCATGTTGGGCTCTGTGCCGACAGTTTGGAGCCTGGAGCCTGCCTCGGATTCTGTGTCTCCCTCTCTCTGCCCCTCCTCTGCTCACGAGCTGTCGCTTTCTCCTTCAAAAACAAACAGACATTAAAAAAATGGTTTTAAAGTAACACAGATGCTGAGATCCAGGGCTGCCCCAGGCCCAGGGAACATAGAGCCCTCCCTCAGTGGCAGGTAGTGGGGGGTGGGGGCGGGTGGCCAACAGAGTTTCAGGGACCAACCGCCATCTGCAGCATCCTGGGCTTCTCAAGGGAGAGCCATGGGCTCCCAAATGACCGGCCGCCCGAAGCAAGGCTCTCCTGTGGAGTGGAAAAGGGGGAGCCCAAAGATCTCTTAGATTCCGTCTAATTCTCAAGTCTGCATGGTGACTCTGGGTCCCTCCAAGACCCCAGCTGTCCCTCTGGTGCCTGTTGAGCAGCTTCCGAAGTCCTACTTTGAGTTGTCCCTCCCACAAAAGTCTAAGTAACTGGGGAGGAGGTGGTACCTAGAGGAAAGGCTGGGGAGGCTCCACAGGCAGCTGCGGGGCCACAAGGAGCCACCGGACACTGCTGTGAGGACAACAGTTCTGCCACAGCCCCCATCGCCTGGCAGTCAGCGACCATGGGCGCTGAGAATGACCACATGGACGAGATGTCCTGGGAGCCAGGAACCTTGGGGCCAGGCTGCAGCACAGCTCTGAGAGGGGTCTTGGCTCTGCTCCTGGGGGTCAGCACTGAGCTCGGCACCAGCCGGCAGTGGGGGTGTGTAAGGATTCCAGAAGCCTGGGGAGCACAAGCACCCCAGCTGGCCTCCTCCACAGGTGGTGACCCTCTCAGTGGCTGCTTCATCTGGTCCAACGTCATCTTGCTGACTTGGCAACTGTCATTGCTTCTGTGGCTCATGCCACTTCCAGCCACTAGTCCAATTTTTCCTCATGGCTTCTGCTGCCTCATGGAGTCTTCTTTCTGCCTTCTCGCCCTTTCTCTGCTCCTGGCAGTCAACTCTCTCTGTATAACTCACAGTTGGGTGTGGAGCTTTCATCCAAGGCCATGGTATGTCATAAATTAGCTGCCTTGTGCCCAGGCAGCCTCATCAACACCATTCAGTGGTGGCCCCGTGGGAGAGTCACGGGGTCACTTTGCTCAGAAGAGTATGTGTATGGCAGGCACATGGTGGCCACTCTGGAAGGTCTGGGAGCTGGCAGGGTCTTGGCATGACCCAGGGTGGGCCTGGGCTCTTCCTCTGAGGGTCCCATTGTCCTGGAGACCAGAGCTCCAGCCTCACTGGAGACTCTTAGGGGAATGATTCTCCAGGAGGCGAGGGCAGCTGAGTCCCTGGCCATCCCCCAGGAACACAGGGATGAATGTGACATGGCCTGGCCCTCCAGGAGCTCGGACTCTAGAGTCTAGAGGACTCTAGGGTGATTAGACCCAAACATACAAGCCTCAACAAAAGGTGAAATGGAGCAGACCCTCAGGGGCTGGGAGCCTGGAGCAGAGCTGTGTGGGGTCAGCTAGGGGACAAAACAGGAAGACTTCTGGGACGGGACATCAGGCTGGCAGGGCGAGAGGTGCAAGTGCAGAGACGGGGAGGGCATGCCAGTGGGAAGAGAGTAAGTTTGGAAAAGCAAGTTGGAGCTAGATCACAGCGAGCGCTGGCGCACAGGCCTGGGGTTTGTCCTTTCCCTGGGGCCGTGAGAACCCAAGAAGGGTAAAGAACAAGGTGTTTGGCCATGGAGGTCTGAGCCTCACTGTGGCCGGCCTGGCTTTGCACCCTGGCTGCCTGGAGAAGGCTGGGAGGCTTCTGTCCAGGAGGTCAGACTCAAGGCCACGTCAGTGGTGCAGGTAATGGACAACAGGCAGCAGTGCTGAGATGCCATTGGCTATCTTTTTTTTGTCTTTCCAAGATTTTATTTAAATTCAAGTTAGTTAACATGCAGTGTAGCATTGGTTTCAGGAGTAGAATTAAGTGATTCATCACTTACACATAACACCCAGTGCTCACCCCAGCAAGTGCTCTCCTTAATGCCCATCACCCATCTAGCCCGTCCCCCCACCCACCTCCGGCCCACAACCCTCAGTTTGTTCTCTGTAGTTAAGGGTCTCTTATGGTTTGCCTCCCTCTCCGTTTTTATCTTATAAAATTTTTCCTTCCCTCTTCCCCTATGGTCATCTGTTGTGTTTCTTAAACTCCACATATGAGTGAAATCATACAATATTTGTCTTTCTCTAATACATTCTAGTTCCATCCACGTTGTTGCAAATGGCAAGATTTCATTCTTTTTGATGGCTGACTAACTAATGTTGCCATTGACTTTCGTTGTGACTCCACACCATCACCCCTACTTGGGGAGCCCCGGGCCCATGTGCCAACACACAGCTTGCGTTTTTGCCAGGAGCCTCCATGTCCCAACACTGTTGACAGTCCCCATGGCCCCCTTGGTACAGGCAGATCTAGGGCCTCTTACTCCACCCACGCCCCAGGTTCCCAGAGGAGGCCCCCCTCCCGCTCCTCCCATCCTACACTGCAGGTCACTGACCCCACTTGGAAAACACCAGCCTCACCATATAAGGAGCTCAGGCCAGGCCTGCGTGCTCAGCGATGGCATCTGCTTGGTGGCCCTGCCTCATCTTGGCCCTGCTCTCTGGCTTGGCGGCCTCTGGCTTCCCAAGGAGCCCCTCCCGGCCACTGGGGGTAAGTCTGCCCCCTCTTCACCATCTGGGCTTGTCACATGGGCAGAGGCAACAGGATAGATGGTCCTCTATGTGGGGCAAGGAGGAGGCAGAAGGCTAGGCAGTGAGCTACAGAGGACAGAGCTAGGTGTTGGGCTCTTAAATCTCCCTGGGCCTCTGTTTCCCCACCTGTTAAATGGGCGATGCACCAGGAACCGCTCAGCTCACTGAGGGGCTGTGCAGGTCCATATCTGAGACAAGGGCAGAGGACTCCAGAAAGGGCTGAGCTGAGCCTTGTGGGGTACAACCCTAGTGGGGGTGCTCTCAGGGGAGGCCTCAGGGGCTTTGGGCCCAGAGCAAGGCAGAGTGGTCAGGGTATGTGAGGCAGGGAGAGAGCTGGTTTAGTTCTCCCAGCCCTGCTCCTCTGTGAAACCTGGAGACCTTCCCTCTCTGAACCTCAGTTTCCATAATCTACTCAGAGCCCTTCCTACTCTGAAGTAGCTCTGGGTAGGCCCTATGTCCAGAGGCCCCTCAAGGGGGGTGTGTGTGTGGGGGGGTCACTGCTGAACCCTGGCCTCAGCCCAGAGCCTGCTCCCAGGCCATGGTGGCCTTGGCCTTGGCTTGATCCCTGTGTTTGTCTTTGTTTTTGCAGAAACGGAGCCTCCCGGAAGGGGTGAGAACTTTCACCAGGCATGGGGTGGGGTGAGTCAGGGCAGGATGGAGCTGGCTGCCCAATAGCAGAAGGGGTGGGCCATAATGGCAGGTCCCTGACACTGGACAAACAGCCCACAGCCCCCTGCCCTGTCAAGACCCCCATGCGACTCAAAACCCCTGGGAAAGAGTGTCACAGAACCGTGCTCTCGGATCTCTCTGGATACGGCGCAGGACCACTCTTCCACCAGCCCCTCCTTCCACAAACACTTACCCAGCACTCACTGGTACCAGGGCCTGTGCGCAGGGCTGGGGACACACATCCTCATGAAGCATCTTTATATCCTGCCAGATGTCTCCCTCGGCCTTCCCTCAGTCCACTGTCTGCATTGGAGAGAAGGTGCTGGGGGCATGAAGGTCGTCCCCACACACTCCCCTTATCTGGGGACAGAACTGGGCAATTACCAAAGGAGAGGAGGAGGGCGGGGTGTGTGCAACTGTGATTTCTTTCCAAGTGGAGGTGAGCGGGAGGAGCTAGGGTGATCTAGGGCCAGAGACTTGGTGTGGCTGGAGCACAGATGATCAGAAAGGCAGGACCTGCCTGGGGGACCTCAGAGCCATGGGGAAAACTGTCCTGAGGGTGATGGGGAGCAGCAGATTTAGGTTTTTATAAGATCTCCCCACTACAGCTGGCTACATGTTATGTAAACAGACCCAGGGTTAAGGATGTGGAACAGGGCCCTCTCCCTCTCCCCCTTTCCCCTCCCCCTCCGCTTGGCACCAACACAGGCAATACCACCCAGCATGAAGTTCCTTCTCATGGTGCAAAACCCCTCCCCCAGGGGCTTCTTGGTGCTGAGCTCTAAGGTGGGCTGAGCTAGGGGCCTGTGAGGCCAGTGAACAGGGAGAGGCAAAGGTTGAATCAGACAAGCATCCCACCCAACAAGGAGCCCCTCGTCTCTGAGGGGGAGACAGGTGCTCAGAAAGACCAGAGAATTCCAGAACCGGGGTAGACAACTGAATATGAAGGTGGACGATGCCGCCCAGGCTCCAGACACGGTGACTGGGAAACTGGAGGGACCACTTACCAGGCAGGGGCTCTGGGCTGTGCGGACAGAGCCTGGAAGGGGAGCAACCAGGTTGAAGATCTGGTTTCCCAGAGGCAGATCACCACCCACTCCTGCAGGTCGTCAACGGCATCGAGGTCTACAGCACCAAGATCAGCTGCAAGGTCACCTCCCGCTTTGCTCACAATGTTGTCACCACGAGGGCTGTCAACCGTGCAGACACTGCCAAGGAGGTGTCCTTTGACGTGGAGCTGCCCAAGACGGCCTTCATCACCAACTTCACCTTGTGGGTGTCACCACGGCTACTGGCTCCGGCGGGGGAGGGGAGTCTGGCTCAGCTTGAGCCCCCAACTCTCCTTTCTTACAGGACCATCGACGGTGTTACCTACCCTGGGAATGTCAAGGAGAAGGAAGTCGCCAAGAAGCAGTATGAAAAGGCTGTGTCCCAGGGCAAGACAGCTGGCTTGGTCAAGTAAGTATGGACCCCCTAGGACTTAGGGAAGAACGTCTGGGCTACAAGGGCTCTCAGAGATGCAGACAACAACAGCAACGGCCATTATTATTATTAGTTATTATTTCATTATTATAGCAAAAGTTGCCCGTAATTTTCACATTACCCCACTTTGAAGTGGAGGTAAGCAAGGCTCAGAGAGGGTAGGGTTTCTCCTGAGGGGCTGAGATTGAAACCGAGGGCCCGAGGGCTCGAGGGCCCGAGAAGGTCTGCAGGGCAGTCATTGTCTGGCACCCGCATTCAGGGCCTCAGGGAGGAAGCTGGAGAAATTCACAGTCTCGGTCAACGTGGCAGCGGGCAGCAAAGTCACGTTTGAGCTAACCTATGAGGAGCTGCTGAAGAGGCACAAAGGCAAATACGAGATGTACCTTAAGGTCCAGCCCAAGCAACTGGTCAAGCACTTTGAGGTAATCAACCACCCCTGCAGCCCCTGCTGAACCTGCAAGGGTGCGGGTGCAGGGAAGGGCCCTGGGGCAGTGCCCAGAGCAGGGTCAAGAATGCAGAAGTCGGCCCCACCATGGCTGAGGAGCATAGGAGCTGAAAGCCAAAGGGAAATGCTTTAGTGGTAGCATGGAGGCCAATATGGCGGGTGATGGAAGAGCCCTGGGGTCATGGACCCGTCCACAGCTCTTGAAGCCATTTTCTTGGTGGGAGACACCAGGCTTAGTCATCATGAGTTGTCTGGAAGTTGTCCCTGTGCCCTCACCCACCATCTCAGTCCCTTGGCCTTGTCCTGGAGTTTGGCCTCTGCACTGTCACTGAGTGACCCCTCCTTACTCTTGCCTTTTCCAGATCGAGGCAGACATCTTCGAGCCCCAGGGCATCAGCACGTTGGATGCTGAGGCCTCATTCATCACCAATGACCTCCTGGGCAGCGCCCTCACCAAGTCCTTCTCAGGGAGGAAGGTGGTGTAGATGCCTCTCAGGCCTGGGAGGGGGGCAGGGGCAGGAACCCTGAAACCAACAGGACAAGTGTGAACCCTGGGGCTTGGCTGAGGCAAGTGTGTGTGTGAGAGGGGAAGGGGGAAATATCCACAGCCATTTCCTTTCTCCTGGGGCACCCCAGTCAGGAGTGAGGCTGCTGGAGGCTGGGGCTGCCAGCTGTCGATGATCTGCCAGAGGAACTGGGGTCTCATCTGTACTGCGGGGACAGAGTGACCATTTATAAGGCCAGATCCTGTTCTGCCTTGGGAAGTGGACAGGGCAGGTGACTGTCCATTTTACAGATAAGGACACTGAGGCCAGGGGGAGTCATTTAGGTCCACTGATGCCACACTGAAGGGTGACAGACGAAAGGGATTCTCTTGGTGTAGGTGGTTGGCTCCAGTTCCCGAGGCCCCCAGCTATCCCAGGGGCCTTGTTTGTTGTGGGCAGTGAATGAATAAAGTTTACATGAATAGCAAACCTTAGTCATTCGGGACTTCCAAGTCAAAGCCAGAGGAGCACAGCTCAGAGGGCTCCTGGCTGTTGCAAGGCTGTGCTTTTGCCTTGGGCCCCCGCCCTCTCCCTGCCCCCTTCTTTCCCATCCCCCTCTTCTTGCCACCAATACACGCAATACCACCCAACACAAAGTTCCTTCTCATGGTGCAAAACCCCTCCCTGAGTGGCTTCTCGGTACTGAGCCCCAAAGTAGGCTGAGCCAAGGAGTCTGTGGGGCCCAGCGAACCGGGACAGGCAAAGGCTGAACCAGACAAGGAGCCCCTGGTCTCTGAGGGGGAGAGAGGTGCTCAGAAAGGCCAGAGCTTGCCAGATGGTGGCAGGACTGCCCAGGCGCCTATCTGCGGGCTCCTCCTGTGGGGGCTTGGCCTCACTCCCCAGGAGAGAGCACAGTCGACAGGCCCTGGCCACGCTGAGCGAGGCCCTCCATCACCTCTCCCAGGGCCGTGTGTCCTTCAAGCCCAGCATGGACCAACAGCGTTCGTGCCCAACCTGTACAGACTCCCTCCTCAACGGAGATTTCATCATCACCTACGACGTGAACAGAGAGTCTCCAGCCAACGTACAGGTACCTGCCAACTGGCTTTGCCGGGCTGGTTGATTCTCCATCACCCTGATAGGGTGAGAACAGGTACGGGAGGGGCTGCAGTTGCCTCTCGTCCCCAGACCCTGGTCCTCAGCCCAAGGCCAAATTTCCTGCACAGCCTGGGTATGGAGGACGGTCCAGAGCCTTTGTGTGGCACCCCACAGTGGGTGGGAAAGAATGGCTTTTTCTGGAGCTGGTAAATGTCTGGCTTCTATTTGCAAGAGTTGCTAAAAGCACTTGCCTGCAGTCTCTCTCTCTCCCCTTTCCAGATAGTCAATGGCTACTTTGTGCACTTCTTTGCACCTCAAGGCCTTCCCGTGGTGCCTAAAAATGTGGTCTTCGTGATTGACGTCAGTGGCTCCATGCACGGTCGGAAAATGGAGCAGGTGCGCTTCTCACTGCGACTGGGGGTGACGTGTGGCAGGGAGACACATTTATTTGTAAGTGGACAAAGCTGATATTCCCAGTGAAAGAGGAAGAAGGGAGACAGGATCAAAAAAAAAAAAAAAAAAAAAAAAAAAAGCATCTGCCCCCTTTTGCTGCAGAGTGCAGGCCCCAGTGCCAGCCACGCGGGGAGACGGCTGGCCGTCTGCTGCTCATTCCCAGCTTCTTGTCTGCGTGCCCTTCTCTTTCCCAGACAAAGGATGCCCTCCTCAAGATCCTGGAGGATGTGAAAGAGGATGACTACCTGAATTTCATCCTGTTCAGTGGGGATGTGACCACCTGGAAAGACACCCTAGTTCAAGCCACTCCTGAGAACATCGAGGAGGCCAGGACATTTGTGAAGAACATTGATGATCAAGGAAGTATGAGCAGAGGGAAGAACAGACACATCCTGTCACTCCCCTTGGCCCGAGCAGTCTGCCTCTCCTGTGCCTTGGGACAGAGCCTCTGCTGGTCTAGGCCCTGCAGACCTCAGCTGGGGGTAGAGGTGGGATAGGGGGCGGCTCAGGCTTCTTATTGGGGTGTCTTCTTTGCAGTCTAGGGGAGCCCACTCTTCCTTTCTCTAATCCTTGATCCTGGAGCCCCACTGGTCACGGCAAGATAACACCACAGAGAACCCTTATCCTGGGCCGCTCCTTAGGGAAAATGACAAACGACGCCGACACTGCTCTCCTCTCCTCCCAATGAGCATGCCTGGCAGCCCCCCTGATAGCTTTCCAAACTGCTTTTACAATCACCTTCTGGCAGCCCCGACAGGCTGGTCCTTTGGTCCCCAATGAAAGAGTAAGTCATTCATTCATCACTCACTGATTCACTCGGTCAATACCTACTGAGTACCAGGGCGCGTTGGCTAACAGGGTCCTTGGGCCCAAGAGCGGGGCTTGCTGCCCTCTCCTCCTCCACCCCGGTACTGAGAACACCCTCCCACGGTTCTGTCTGTCTGTGTGCCAGTGACCAACATCAACGATGGGCTGCTGAGGGGCATCAGCATGCTGAACAAGGCCCGGGAAGAACACGGTGTCCCAGAGAGGAGCACCTCCATCGTCATCATGCTGACTGACGGGGACCCCAATGTCGGTGAGGCAGGCGGGTGTGGCTCTGAACCAAAGCCAGCGTGCTGTAGCCAGTGGGCTGCAAGATCTTGGGCGGCTCTCCCCAGGGTCCCTCGTGGTCTGTGAGCCCTGCAAGGGCACGTCTCCCCCTGCCAAAGACCGCCCCATCCCCCCCCCCCCCACCAGCTCTGCTGATGCAAGTGTCAGACAGCTCCAGACAGAGCTGATCCAGCTAGTTGCTGGGGCTGGGGCTGGGGCTGGGGTGTGAACACCCCTTTCTCCTGCAGGTGAAAGCAGACCTGAAAAAATCCAAGAGAATGTACGCAACGCCATTGGGGGCAAGTTCCCCTTGTATAACCTGGGTTTTGGCAACAATCTGAACTATAACTTCCTGGAGAGCATGGCTCTGGAGAACCATGGGCTGGCCCGACGCATTTATGAGGATTCCGATGCCAACTTGCAGTTGCAGGTATGCCTTGTCTTGCATACCTCCAGGAATGAGGAGCTCATTACTTCCTCAGACAGCTGTTCCACCGAATGACAATTTCACTCTCTAGGAAGAGCCTCTTGGGCTGACATCTACCTCTAGCTCCCTCTTATCCATCAGTGGTGGTTGATTTTGTCCTCAGGCTACACACAACAGACTTGCTTCCTCCACAGGATTGCCAGATCAAATACAGGGCACCTGGCCAAATATGAACAATTTTTTAGTGTAAGCACGAGCCCAAATATTGCAGAGCGCTCTGTGCTAGTTTGCCAGGACTGCTCTAACAAAGTACCACATGCTGGGGGTGGAGTGGGGGGCGGGTAGTGGGCTTCAACAACAGAAATTATTGCCTCACGGTTCTGGGGGCCAGAAGCCCAATCAACGCCATCTGCCGGGCCGTTTCCTTCTGAGGGCTGTGGGGGAAGGGTCTGTTCCGGGCCTCTCTCCTTGGCCTGTGGATGGCCACCTTCTCCCTGTCTCTTCCCATCATCTTCCCTGTGTGCCTGTCTGTCTCTGGGTCCAAATTGCCCTCTTTTCATAAGGACACCAGATATACTGTTTGGGACCCACCCCAGAGGCCTCATTTTAACTTGATCACCTCTGTAACCACCCTCATCCCCAAAACAGACATGTCTTGAGAGAGTGGGGGTAAGGACTTTAACATGTATTTTGGGGGCACACAATTCATCCCATAACAAACTTAGACTAAAAATTAGTGTGCTATTTACCTGACGTTCAAATTCAACTGCATGTCCTGTACTTACATTTGAGAACTTCAGCAGCCCCATTCCTCCCCAGTGCAGGAGACAGTGCCTGAACTGGTGCAGAGGAACCCCCACCCCGTGCCTCTGTGCCTCTGCCTTCTCCCTCTTGATCTCTGTGCTCCTGCGCCTTGTCACCTCCTCTGGTCGGCCTCTCCTCCTTTCCTTTTCTCTTTCTTGCTTTCATTCCAGCAAACATTTCTTGAGCACTTTCTATATTCCCCGGAACTCTGTCCTTACCTTTCTATTCTTCCCAGGCTCTACCTGAAGGGGGGAGGGCAGGGAAGGCTCCCACGAACTGAAGGACACGATCAGGGCCATGAGGAAGTGAAGATCAGGACCTAAGACTGGCACAGCCTGGGGGACTCAACGCCTAGGGAGGCACCAGTGGGCACCTGCCCACCCTGTCCTCTCCAGATCTGCCCTGTGGCCTGAGATGACCAGGTCCCGCTTTTGGACTCCAGGGCTTCTATGAGGAGGTGGCCAACCCGCTGCTGACAGGCGTGGAGGTAGAGTACCCCGAGAACGCCATCCAGGACCTCACCCAGAGCGCTTACCAGCACTTCTACGATGGCTCTGAGATTGTGGTGGCTGGGCGCCTGCTGGACGAGGACATGAACAACTTTAAGGCGGATGTAAAGGGCCACGGGGTGAGCTGAGCCAGGGCCGGAAGGTGTGCTGTGGATGGGGAGATCGGCACCCATGGGGCTTGGCCCCCTGCCTGAGGGTCCAGCGGTGGCGACCCCAAGCTGGGTCCAGGCCTCCTGCCCTCCAGTCTCTGGCCTCCTCTCACCCCCACCTCAGGCCATCAATGATCTGACCTTCACAGAGGAGGTGGACATGAAGGAGATGGAAAAGGCCCTGAAGGAGCAGGATTACATTTTTGGGAACTACATAGAGCGGCTCTGGGCCTACCTCACCATTGAGCAGCTGCTGGAGAAACGGTGATCCTAGCGACCCCTCACACAGCCAGGCCCCACACCTGGGCCTCCCACACTGCCCCACCACCTGCCTGCGCTTGCCCCTGTGCTGGCTTCACTCTGGGGGAGCCCAAGAGGAGGAAGACTCAGCCACACCCCAGGACGTGCCCTGCTACACGCCCTGCCAGCTGCCTTCCCCTCTTCTCAGCTCAGCCCCAAAGAATGTTTTCCCAGGGGCAGAGCCCAGCCTGACATTGGGGGCTCAAGCAGCATCCTGGGAGCACCTCGGGGACAGGGGTGGGCCTTGGCACCCTGTACCCCACACCCCGCATGGGCCCACAATGCGGTGAGGCTGAGCACAACTGAAGGCTTGGGTCCTTGCCCGCAGCCCCCAGAAGGCAGAGCTTGGGCCTATTTGAGAGTGCCACGTCAGCCTTCCCTGAGGTGGGATAAGCCTCCAACGCCCCTGGTGCATGGTCTGGCGCATGCTGAGTGCTCAGGGCATGGACATTATCATGAGTGATTGTTGGGATGCCATTTCGAGCCCCTTGTATCTTATAGTGGGGAAACTGAGGCCCAGCCTCAGACACAGCCTGTCCATCTGTCCCAGGGAGCTGGTGAACCAGTCTTTTTCTGAGAGCTAGTGGGTTCTACCCTGGGGAAAGGCGTTTCCAGGCTGCATCTGGGGCTCTAGGCCTGGTTCTGGGAGTCACAGCAGAGGAGGCCAAGCAGGGAAAGGCTCTTTGACTGACACTCCCACCCCTCCCCACAGCAAGAATGCCCATGGTGAGGAGAAGGAGAACCTCACAGCCCAGGCCCTGGACCTGTCCCTCAAGTACCACTTTGTGACTCCACTGACCTCCATGGTGGTGACCAAGCCTGAGGACAATGAGGACCAGACAGCCATCGCTGACAAGCCTGGAGAAGGTGGGCATGGAGAGTGGAGGCCAGACTTCGAAGGCCTTGCAGGCCACTGGGGCCTTGGGTGCC
Source organism: Lynx canadensis (assembly GCF_007474595.2). Taxonomy (NCBI): domain Eukaryota; kingdom Metazoa; phylum Chordata; class Mammalia; order Carnivora; family Felidae; genus Lynx; species Lynx canadensis. Next base: position 21,200,324 of record NC_044304.2, read on the forward strand.
CCGAAGAGGAGTGAGCCAGGCTGGTGAGACCCGGACTTGCTGAAGAGGGGCAGGTCCAGGGGGCATAGAGGGAGATCCGGCCAAGGGCTGGGGAGGGTGTTGTGGAGCGGGTGAATCCATCAGCATGGACAGTGGGTAGGGGGTGAATAGGAGCCTCTGGGTCTCTAAAGAGTTGTGAGTCACGGGACACCTCGCCCAGGGTCACTTCAAGGAAAGGGACTTGGCTGCAGCATGGAAGGGCTCAGTCAGACAGGGAGAAGCACTTCCAGCTTGAAAGTTAGTCCCAGAGCATGTGCCTGGGAATTGTGAGAGGAAAAGGTCTTGAGGCCTTGGACCAGGCCTGCTCAACCAGACTCTAAGAGGGGACTCCTAAGTGCTCCTGTACTTGGACGTGGGGAGCAGAGAGGTGGCATGGGGTGGCACAGGAGGCAAAGAGCTGGTCTGGGCCAGGCCTCTGGCCTCTAGGAGCCCCTGGCTCCAGGAGACACACAGTGGTGGGGGGTCCGTTGTTGGCTGGGAGGCCCACAGCCTGGAGGTGGGACAGGCAGCCAGTTGATGGTATTGATGCCGACACCAGGAGTCTGTGGCTCCTAACACATTTCTCCTCCTCCTCCCACACAGGGCCTGCAGATACGGAAGGTGAGCTTCAGCCAGCAGTTGGACAGGTGTCCCAGGAGGGGGACAAGAGAGAACCAAGGAGGCCCTTCCAAGTGCCCAGCCCAGGGAGGGGCCCTTAGGACATCTGCGATCAGGTCCCAGCTCTGCCACCAACTCACGAGCCACCTTGGTCCAGGCTCTGCCCTCTCTGAGCCTCATCAGGTCCTTGTCAGTTGTCTGGAGGTGGCTTCCCCTTACTAATGAGGGACAATCAGTATGAGAGCATTCTGTGACCTGCAAAAATTAGCAAATTCACACATCGGACACTGACATGCCATTAATCCCGCAGCAACCCTCTAAAGGAGTCCTCTCATGGTTCCCATTTTATAGTGAGGAAACTGAGGCATGGAGAGGCTGTCTATTTGTTTGAGGACTTAGTCAGCAAGTGGCCCACTCTGGGATTCATAGTGCTCTGTGTGTCCTCATTATCAAATTGCATCCTTGCCCCCAGTAAGCCCAGGACCACCACGCAGGGGCTCCCAGCCCCTCCCAGCCTGCCCCACCTCCACCGATAGGCGGTTCCATCCTAGCAGCGCATCTGGACCAGGTCATTGTTCTTCCCTCAGCACAGCCCTGTCAGATGCAGTCACTGGTGTGCACGCGTGTGTGCATGAGTATGTCGGGAGGGGGGTTACTACCAAGGACAACAGACAGTTTTGAGCTTCACCCCACCCCAACTGGGGAGTGGGAGTTCGGGGTGTGGGATGGTGTCTGCTGTGAACACTATTCATGACAGGGAGGCAGACGATCTCATGGTGTACATATTAGACACATCACAGCGCCATGACCCCGGCATAAAAAATGACATCCATATTACCACCAGCCCTAGAAAGGAACTCCCTGGGCACGCTCCCATTTCTGAAGCCTACATGAGGAGTCACATCCCAACCCTCTTGTCTACCTGGGTTGGGGCTCTACGGGAGACTGGTAGCCCCAAGCCAGGTAGAAGGCATGGGGTTGGGGGAGAGGGAGCCCTCAGACCCAGCTCACGACTGCCCGGTTGCTTCCTTTTTCAGTGGCCCGCTCCATGGCTTACCTGAGTGAGTATATGGCAGCAGCCGCAGCCCCCCTACCCCCACAGGGCGTCTCCCCAGAGACTGGCCCCATGCCACATTCTCCCCCAGAGTCCTTCCTGAACCCGCTCTCTGGAACAGGCAGATGGTTGGGATCCCGAGGAAATGGGAGGCGGTTTGAGAGTATGGGGAAGAGGGAACGGGAGGCGCAAGAACCAGAATCTGGATGTGGGTCCTGGCGCCTCCCCAGGCCTGCTTGTTTAGCTCAGCCTCTCCCCCCACTGTGTCCACAGCCAGCTACCAGCCTCCTCAAACGCCCTACTACTACGGTGAGTTCCCCCGACTCCTCCTGAAGTGAGAGCCGGGCCCCAGAGCCCAGAGCCTCCTACCTGTTAGGAGTCTATCCACAGGGGCCGAGGGGTGAGGGGAGGGCGCCCCGGAACAGTAAGTGAGAGGTCCCGGGAGCCAGCCCTTTCTCTGATGTGCTCTCAGTGGATGGGGACCCCCACTTCATCATCCAAGTCCCGCAGAGAGACGACGCCATCTGCTTCAACGTCGATGAAGACCCAGGCACAGTGCTGCGTCTCATCCAGGACCCCATCACAGGTGGGGGCTGCGGGCAGGAGCCGGGGCCAGGCCCTCACTCTGCCCATAATGCACCGTCTTTGTGTGCAGCTTACACCTTGTGGGGCCACAGACTCACCAAGCCCCCGGGACCCAGTGGTGTGGGAGAGACGGTTAGGGGTGAGGGGGCCCAGGCGAAGCCTGTGTCTGGGAAATAGTTTTGCTCTGAACACCACTCCCTGGCCCAGGCAGGGGGCAGGTCTGCAACATGGGTCCTCAGCTGCCAGAGGGACCCAGGAGTGTCTAGGAACAGGGAGGGTTGGCTCTGAAGTCCTGGTCTCGTCTTGGGGATCCCACGCCGTGTGGGATCCCTTAGCAGGTTTGGCTGGAGGAGAAGGTGCATCCTAAAAACCAGCCTGGACTCAGAAAGGTCTCAGTGGCCCCTCACTACCCCATCCCTCTGGCAGGCCTCACAGTTAACGGGCAGATCATCGGCGAGAAGGGAGGCAACTCTGACTCCAAGACCAGAAAGACTTACTTTGGCAAGCTGGGCATTGCCAGTGCTCACATGGACTTCCGGATGGAGGTGACACCGGAGAAGATCACCCTGTGGAGTGGAGCTGCACAGAGCACCTTCAGCTGGCTGGACACAGTCACAGTCACACAGGACGGGTACAGCCCCGCTCCTGGGTCTCAGAGGTCTAAGGAGCCTCTCTGAGGGATGTGGACAAATCCCAGAATGGAAGACCCACGGGGGTTACAGGAGAGACTGGTGGCCTCAGAGTTCAGCCCTTTTGCCCAAGGAAGGGTGACCACGATGGCCCCAGCCAGAATTGGTAGCTGGACACTTCACAGGACTGATCTTTATTTATTTATTTATTTACCTTGAAAGAGAGAGAGGTGAGGCACAGAGAGAGGGAATTCCAAGCAGGCTCTACACTGTCAGCACAAAGCCTGACTCTGAGCTGGATCTCACAAACCGTGAGATCATGACCTGAGCCGAAATCAAGAGTCAGACGTTTAACCGCCTGAGCCAGCCAGGAGCCCCCGCAGGACTGATCTTGAGGGAAGGGCTGTGTGGATGTAAGCATTAGGGGGACCTGCAATCTAGTAACACACTAACCCTCAGTTTCACCTTCTCTACCTGAACTTGTTAGCTCTCCAACTGCTCAGCCTCTCCTAGGTCTTCAAGTCACCCAGAGCCCAGTGGATAGGGCAGGGGCGTTACTCCCAGTGAAGCTCAGAGAGGGGTGGAACCTACCCCGGGTCACACAGGAAGCCAGTGGCTGAGCTGAGGATTGATCCCATGTCTCCAGACTCCCAGGACAGCCCTGTATTCTGCTTACGGAGGAACGAGGATCCACTCTGTAGAGGGCATAGTCAACACGCATGAGGCATCTTCTCTCCACAGTCAACACACATGAGGCCTCTGAGATCGTTTCCAGAGTCTATGTGCTCTTGGGTGTCATGTATGGAGAAGGCCCTATCGAGATACCCTTGATTCAGATGCCCAGTACGATGGTCACCACTGGGCCCCGCTTGCTGACTTCCTTCCTCTTCTCTCCTAGGCTGTCTGTGACAATCAACAGGAAAAAGAACATGGTGGTCTCCTTTGGAGACGGGGTTACTTTTGTGGTCGTCCTGCACCAGGTGTGGAAGAAGCATCCCGTCCACCAAGACTTTCTGGGCTTCTATGTGGTGGACAGTCACCGGATGTCAGCACAAACACATGGGCTGCTGGGTATGGAATGTTTAAGCTTCAGATTGTTCAGGAGACACGGTAGAGAGGAAAAGCCACGTGAAAGACTGTCCTCGTCACCCTGGACGAGCACACAACACCCAGTCAGACTTCGCGTCAACCCTGCAAGACTAGAGGCTGTCTTACCTATGGTGATGGTGGAGTCTGACAGTGTGCAGGGGCTGACAGTGTGAATGTTTCTGTTCCCAGGACAATTCTTCCATCCCTTTGACTTTAAAGTGTCCGACATCCACCCAGGCTCTGACCCCACAAAGCCAGACGCCACAATGGTGGTGAAGAACCATCGGCTGACAGTCACCAGGTGACAGAACTCTGACATCCTCGCCCTGCCCAGTAACAAGACAGGAGGAGAGAGCCCTCTCTGCCCAGACACATTGGCCTGGCAGGCTCTTGTCTCCTGTGGGGTACCTACCCTAGTTTCCCTCTGGGGTCCTGACCTCCCCCATCCCCCACTCTAGGCCCCTCCTAATCAGGAAAAGGCCAAACTTGGCCCCGTAGAGGGAGTTAATCATTTGATCTCTTTCTTGACCAAAGGGTTCCTGGACTCACAATTGGCAACTTCACACCCTTCTCCAGCCTTAGGACCTTGAGTGTAGCAGCCGTCTTGCCTGCCCTGTGTATATCACAGTGTGTCTTTCCTTTTTCCCAGGGGATCCCAGAAAGACTACAGGAAGGATGCCAGTGTCGGCACCAAGGTTGCCTGCTGGTTTGTCCACAACAACGGGCAAGGGCTGATTGACGGTGTCCACAGCGACTACATTGTCCCCAACCTGTTCTGAGTAGACATGCCAGCTCCTGCTGAGACAGCTGGCCCAGCTCACCTGGCCTCTGGAACAGGGACACAGCCCAGGGTCTAAGGGAGGGTTGTGACAATAAAGCCCGAGGGGACACTGCCACCAGCCATGTCTGCATGCCTCTGTAAGCCCCTGTTCAAGGGATCAGGCAGTTGGGCCCCGAGGTAGCTCAAAGGAGGGGCTGGCTGCTAGGAAGGCAATTCCCTGGGGCTCTCTCCTGGTGTGAGTGAAAGACCGGGTTGGTTGGGGATAGCGCTTTTGGGAGCCAAGTGTATGATGGTTTGGGAAGAAAAAAAACAAACAAGAATTGACTCTAGTGTGAAGGGGCTGAGAAGTCAAGAAGGGTTGAGTGCATTTCAGAGTCCAGGAGGGTAATGAGAAAAGTCAGGGCTCATGGCTCAGCAGCCCCCATCAGGACCCACAGGCCTGAAGATCTTTCTATGACGCAGAAGCAGAGTGCTCCAGAGCAGACATAGCGTGCAGCTCATTATGGATGTCCTTCCTCCCTCCATCTTCCCATTATCTAGATGTCCACCCCCACCCACCCACCCATCCTCTAGCCATCCAGCCATCTATCCATTCAGCAGATAAATCCAACATTCTGGGCCAGAGTCTGGGGCACACAGCTTTGTGCCCATTTCCTTTTCGCGTGGGTGCCCCAAGCCTGTGGCAGCTAGGCTGGAAATTCCTAAGATCCTCCAATCACAGCTCATGGTGACCACCCACTCTGCCCCCACAGTAAGTCCTGGGTGGGGTCAGAGGTCGGGGATCAGATAGAGATTCCCAGAGGAGGGGCTCTGAGGGCCCTCAGCCTGGACAACCCTCTCCCACCCAGACAACTGCAACACCCCTTCTCGGGTCTCCCTGCTTCCACAGAAAGACTGTGTAGAGCAGAACCAACCATCACTCCCTGTCTAAGACCCTATTAATAACACCTCCCACCTGCTGATCTTGGGAGAAAGGCCAATGTCCTACCTATGGCCTGTCCAGCCTCACCAACCCCACACACCAGGTGTCTCGCCTCACTTTCAGGGTTCCACACATAGACTGCTTCCAGTTCTGCGAACCTAACCCTTCATGTTCCAGATCCTTTGCCTCTGCACTTCTCACTGCCTGAGGGGCTACGGGCCTGCTGGGCAGAGGGTACCCATTGCTGGAAGCAGTGGGCAGCTTTGCTTGATGGCAGAGCAGGGAACACAACCTCCTGGACGAGGTTTGAGTTAGACTGGGAATGGCCACAAATGCCAGTGCGGGTGAGGGTGGGATCTGGTGATGGGTCACCAGGAAGTTCCCCCACCCCCCACTCCAGGGTCCCATCTGCTTGAGTCAGAACAGGGTTTCGCAGGGTCTGGAGGCCTGGCGGAGGGTACTGGGGAGGCCAGTCCAGGAGAAAACCTAAGCGGCCAGGCCCTGCTACCTACTGGGTCCCGGGTTGACTGAGGAACCATGTAACTTTAAACCAGTTTTCACATCTGTAAAATGGGGAGAAAGATCCTGCCAGATGGTGTAGACACATCATCATTACGGTTTCTGGCCCTCCTGAGGTGCCTGTCTTTGTCCTTAGCCTCCAGCTAGTCTCCTGGCCCAGCGAGTTGGGAGAAAGTCAGGAGGAGGTCCCCAGCCCAAATTTTGCCCCTTCCCTCCAACAGTCAGGGAGACCCTCCACGCAGGTAAAAGCCAGGGGGACCCTGTTCACTCCCCAGTCCTAGATCATCCTGGCTACACCTGTCTCTGCTTACCCCCCAGCTTTCGAGATAGAAGCCATGCTTCATGGCAGGGGGCACTCAGCCAGTGATGGCCTGGTCCTGCGTCTCTACTTCAGCATCCACTTCCGTCTCACCCCATGGCACTGCACCTTCCCTGACTTGGTGCACAGTGTCCTCGCTCTAGGCCTGGTGTCCTTGCCCTCCTTTTTCACTGGGCTAACTTCTCTTTATTCTTCAAAATCCAACCCTAACCATGCCACTTCTAGGAACCCTTCCCTGACATTCCCCGGGCTCTTGGTGGCACCTGGTTGTTCTCTGGGTGGTAGCTGTCACACGAGGCAATGTGTCTCCTTGGTATCCAATGGACCTGCAGCACTCAGCCCCCGGCCTGTCCCAAGTGAGTGCTGGACTCGGTGAACAAAACAACGAAGGGCACGGAACTCCTTTCACCTGTTCACGGAGAACACCTCTGCAAGTATGGCTGGGCCAGAAAGTCACCCATGACCCCTCTGCTGCTGTACCAATTCCACAGCCCAGCCCAGCTGCTGGGGTCCTGGAGGGGTGAGTCGGGGTGGGCACTCATCTCGCATCCCGGTATGTCAGAGCTCTGGTCTGAGCCCCTCGGAGCAACCTTCACAAGGTGACTCAGCCTTGACCCCCACCTGCCCACCAGGCTCAATGGAGATGCAGCAGCTCAGCAGGGGTGTTCCTGTGAATTTGGCAAACCCGCTGCTGGAACCCCCTCCCACTGGCCTCTCCCCTGACCCTTCTAGAAAGACTCACTCTGCAAACAACCTGTAATGCTCTAGAGCTGAGAACAGAATGCTTTCCCTGGTGATCTAGTTTGCTTCCTCTCAGCAAGCAAACGAGCTCATTTATTGCTTTCCCCTGGCTGCCAGGAAGCTCTGCACAAAGCTTTGTGCCGCTCTAGCTTGCCTTACTTACCCTGGCGCCTGTGATCTAACTCTTCCCCTGCTTGTTTCTTTTATTCTATTCTCATGGTTTTGCTTTTGTTCTCTTCATGGTTTTTATTTGTAAGCCAAAGACGTGTCATTTTTTAAGAAGTAGGTGGAGTAACTGTAGATGTTTAGGTGTGCTTCGCCTATGCAGGGGATTGAGTGCAATCTTGGGGGTGCCCACCCCCGGAGCATGGATGGGAGAGCAGACCCAGGGCCTGGAGCCCAGGCCTGGAGCACCCTCATGAGACTCAAGGCTCCTGGGGACAGACGCTTGGGTCCTCCGCGGGCCGGGGACCTCATCTCTGCCTCCCCCATCTCCAGTGCTGGCCTCTTGACCCAGTGGCGAGCGGACATCCTGAGCACAGGTGCGAAAACCAAACCGTGTCATGCAAATCCCATCACCAAGGGGCCCAAGAGCTTGCTGAGAAGTTGGAGAGTTGGCCTGTAAAGAACTTCTACCCAGTTTGTGCCCACCCAGGGCCAGTTGTGTTTCTAATAAGAACTTCTACCCAGTTCACTCTTTTTCTTCTTCTTTTTGTTTTTGTTTTTAGTCGAAACTGGGTTTCACAGACTCAGTGACCATTAAGCAGACTGAACCTTTGCTCCCAGAGAATGTTCTCCCGCCCTAGACCCCCAGCTGGGGGCTGCAGCAACATTTTAAATGGGTGATTTAATCTCTTTAAATCTTAGTTTCTCTGCTTGTAAAATGAAGAGGTTGGACTGAAAGTTCTTCACGGGCCTTACTGGCCACAGGCCTTCAAGGGGCTCACAGTGGAAGGTTCTAATGAGATTCTGAGGCCCCGGGATATAGCCAGATGCAACCACAGATGTCCATTCCCTGGGCTCACAGCACCTTTATTTGGAATGAGTGGGAATATCCCTCCCCATCGCAGTCCGGGCCCCACGGGCGGTCTTCTGGCCACAGCGTGGCAGCTCTCTGCACACAGTGGGGTGGCCCGGGGTGTGGGCACAACCCCTCCCACATAACTACAGCTCCACGGACCAGCAGGAAATCTCTGTTCCTGGGGAACCCTCTTGGTAATCCAGCTTGAGCAATCTGGGATGGATACATGGACAGACAGAAAGATAGGTGGTCAGCAAATCTCAGGTGTGGTGGGAAGAGAGGGAGATGGCTGGGGTTAGGAGTGTGGAGGGTAGAGAGGCTGGGAGCCTTAGAATTTCCTCCAGCACAGGAGGACAAGGCCTGGTCACCCAAGTGGACCCAGCTGTGTGTGGTCTTCAGGGCCCAGGGCTCTGAGAGTTTGGGAGGAATTTCCTACTGTCCCCGACTCACCCTAGTGATCTCTGGGCTGGGGTGTTTTTTGCAGGTTTGAGCTGACTGTCCTCTGTGAGGTCACTGAGAGCTAGGTCAGAGATACCTAAAGTATCAACCTTTGCTCTCACTGTCTCTAGGTTCCAGGCAAGGACAGAGGAGTAGGGCCACCCGCCAAGCCCAGTTCCCAGCCTCTAGGCCTCCACACCCGGCCAGGCTCAGTGGCCTGCTTGCGCAGTCACCTGGTGGCAGAGTAGTCACGGCCCTGAACGCTCAGTGTTCGCCTGCTGTCATCTGCCGCTGCTGGGGGCCCCCAGAGCACGCCCTGGTAGAACTGGCCTGAGATACAAAGGGCGGGGCAGCAAGGAAAAAAGATGGAGGTTGGGAGACACATAGAGGTGAAGGGCACTGCCAGTTCGCAGGCAGAGGTGGCTTCTGAGGGTGCCCTGAGCCGTGGGCAACATACCAAGGGTCCCGCCAACGTGGCTAGAGAAGCGGTCGGTGTCCCGCAGAAGGAGCCGGAGTCCCTCCCCAGGACCGTCCCATGGGAGCAGGCCGATGGTCACTTTGTCTGGGCTGCTGAGCAGCAGGAGCCCCGCCTTGTCCATGGTCATGTTGAGGCTGTGGGGAAACCCCGCAACCTGAGCAATCGAGGTGGGAGTGGCCTTGGGCGGGACGTCCCTTAAATGTTCTGGGCTTCGCTTTCCTCACTGGTAAACTGGGACCGTCTTAGCGGTATCTGGTGTATTATTTATAAGATAAACCAGATTCCTTTCCCTCCCTGGTTTTCTTAGATTAGTTTCTCATAAATTAGTTTTATATGATTAAGGCAATTGTCTGATACATTCATTCTATCCCCTTCGTTTTTTATGGCTAGTGCCACTTCCTTCTGATGATTAGTGTTACTTATGTCTAGAAGAGCAAGTCCCTTTTCATCCTATCCTGTCCTTTTCTACTTAAGATAAGCTTTGAATGTCAGGCTCCTTAAAGCACGTTGAATAAGACCCTGCTGTTAACTCTGAGGTTATTTGAAATGGAACTGCCCTAAATTTACACTGTCCTTGATTCAATGTACAAGATGTGGTCTGTTTTCCCTTAGGTGTTATCTTCTGCAGCTCATGAAAGTATTTGGATTTTCTCTCACTGCAGGTGTTAGGAATTCTTCATTCTATCTTCTAGTGTGCACGTCCAGGGCACAGAAACTCTTGTCATTCTTTGTGCATTTATCAGATAATAGGAGACTTTAAGATCTCTTATGAAATTGGATGGTTTTCGGATAAGCCCCTCAGATTTTCTAGGCACCCACTCATTTGTCAAGTGGAAACTGGTCTCTACAGTGTGGCGCAGTGAGAGGGCAGAGGACAAGACTCTCCGTGCTCGGTATAGGCTGGGGTGTTGGTACTGCTCAAAGAGGGCCAGGGTCCTTGGCCCCACTCCCAGGCCCCTGGTAGCCTCCAGAGCTGGCAAGCTGCCTCTGGAAAGCTCTGTGGTGGGGCAGCCTCACCCAGAAGAGGTGGCCGTCCACCTCTATGCTAAGGATGACATTCGTAACCTCCCCCAGGGAACAGTGCTCTCCAGCTTCTCATTATTGTCGTCATTACCTCACCACACAGACAGCACGGCCCTCCCCTGTACCCAGTGGGCACCATACTGTCCAATGGGCACAGTACTCCTGGATCCCATCCCCTCATTGGACCTTCTCCTCAGCCCTCTGACTCAGGGCTGGGTGATTGTCTCTAGTTACGAGTGAGGAAACAGAGGAGCTAAGCAGCCTGCCCAGGGTCACACAGGACTGGCAGTAGAGCTAGCTCCAAGCCACACTGTGCCCCACGTCGGGTAGTGACCCGGGTGAGGTGTGAGGGTAGCTGGGTCCCAGCACAACCCCTCTGTGACCTCCAGAACGGGAGGGTATGGTGCAGGGCTCTCTGCGGGGGCAGCCCACCGCAGGAGACGCATGCTCCGCCACCCCATCCCCAGGCGCATGGGCCCAGATCACCTAGCAGCAGTCACCGGCCAACTAATGTGGCCAGAGAAGTACCCAGCGGGGGGCATACCCAGGTGTCACCGAGAACAGCGTCTCTTTCCACTTATAGGCAGAGTTTCTTCGATTTCGAGTCACTACCACGTGCTCAGGGGAGGCGCGGACCTGCAGCTGGGGGTTCTTGAAGGTCACCTCGATCCACGAGAACTGGGCCTTTTCTGTCTCATACTGGCCAGTCACCTCAACCCCTAAGAGGGCCGGGAGCACAGAGGTCAAGGCCGTGGCCCCAGCTGCGCGCTGGCCTGGATGACAGGTCCACCCAAACCCCTTCTCACCGGCTCACCTTCTCAGTCCCCTTTTCCCAACACTTCCTCCCACAACCTCTCCCTCATCCCCTGGTTTCATGTGGCTTTGGAAGGGCCCCCGAATCCTCAGCGATGGCCACCTTCAGACGAGCCCTTTGAAAGGGCAGATCCTGTCTGAAATCAGGGAATATTCATAAAGCCCCCATAGTGTGGCTGGCCTGACGAGGTGCTGTGGCCAAGAGCGAGATGGAAAACGAGTGATGCCCAGCCTCTGGGAGCAAGCAGACCACGGCCTGGTGAGATGAGTGGTAGACTGGGCGGATGTGGGAGGAATGGGGGAGCCGCAGAGGCTCATTGGCTCTGGGTGGCTCTGCAGGTGTGTGTGAGCATCCCCGAGTGCTGTGTATCCTCACATCTGACCTGACACTCGGTTCAACCAGTAGGACCCTTCTGGGGTTGGGAGTGCAGGCCTGGTCAGCACACCTACCGCTTCCTCCCATTCACCTGCTCCACACCCTCCAGAGTCCTATCAGTACCTTCCAGGCCTCCGCTGCTGCTTTCCCCTTCCTCTGCCCAGTGGGCCCCCACTCGTCTGCCAAGGCCCAATCATTCCTGTATGACCCCGTGCAGCCTCCCCTGGCCCTCGGACAGCTCTTGTCTCCTCCTCTGGGCTCACTTCCGTGTCGCTCTGGGCATTGACTATAGGCCTCTGAGCTTATGTGTGCCCAAGTCTGTCTCGCCACCCCTGAAGTATGGCAGTGCCTGGGGACAAGTCCACATCTGGTCTCCCTGGAGTGCCCAGGCCACCCGGACCTGCATATGTGATGTTCAGGGGAAAGTCTGTGGGGTGGCCGTGTAAGTGCAAGTGTCAGTGCTCAGAGGCAGGCCACACTGTGATCTTGGGACAGGCCCACACGGGGTAAGGTATGTCTCCATGGGCTGTGTCCCATCATTGTCTCTGGGGTGGTTAAGTTGGGAGTGAGTGGTGTCTGGGTCTCTCTGGGTGGATGATTGGGTGTGCACCTCTCACCTTGGTCAGGGTCTGAGAGCAGGTTCATTGGCCCCTGAGAGTGCTTGATGTCCACACAGAGAGGATTCACACTCTGTCCGGGCAGTGTCAGGATGACAGGAGGTGCCTGGATGGGGGCTGGGACAGCAGGTGTAGTTCCTAGAGCAGGTAGAGCGGGCTGGGAGGTAAGGGCAGGGAGGGGGCCTGAGGGAGGCTGGCAACCTACCTGGGGGTGAGTCTGTCTTGGCTGGTTCTGAAAGAAGAAAAAGTCTGGATTTAGACAGCCCCTTCCTGGGGAGTGGGGGAAGAGGTGAGAGATGGAGAAGCAGATGCCCGTGGCCAGGGCTCCCTCTCAACTTCAACACTGGGAAACCCACGTGATGTGTCTGCAGAGCTCCCCGAGGGTTTCCTCTCCTGGTGTCTATGTGTCATAGTGTCAGAAGGTATTGCAGGAACTCTGGCCTTGATTCTCAAATCCACTTCATCAGGAGTGGAGGGGGCTGATGGTGCCAAAGCAGGCATTAGTGCAGGGGCAGCCAGAAACAGAAAGGAAGAAGGTAGTCAGGATTGAGAGTAATCTTCACATCCTCCAGCCATCGTTGCCACCCGCCACCCCCCCCCCCCCCGCCCCACAACCCCTGCCATACATACATCCAACTTGGAAGAGCCTTTGTAACAAGACTTTCAAACAGGAGAGCACACTATTAGGGAAAATGCAGAGGACATGGGGTCTAGCCTGACTCTGCCGTTTCTGAATCCAGATTTGGGATTGGAAATAGCTCAAGGGACCACTGTTAGCTTTGGAAATGGAGGAAGCCTTCCCTTTCTAGAAGGTTCCATCCTGAGCCAGCCTCCAGAGTGTAATGAATCTGATCCAGTGAAAATAAAGGACACATTACTTCAGGGCACCTGGGTGGCTCAGTCAGTTAAGCGTCTGACTTTGGCTTAGGTCATGGTCTCACAGTTCGTGGGTTTGAGCCCCGTGTCAGGCTCTGTGCTGGTGCTTTACCTCTCCAACTCTACAGGCAGGTTTAATGATCACCTTAAGGAAACTAGACTCTCAGAGGGTCAGAAAGTGGCTTACCTAACAACATGTCTGGTAGCAGCAAGTCCCTAACCCCATGGTAGGTTAGATGATGAGATGGAGAATGAACAGGTCCTTGTGGTCCGATTCTCCCTGGGTTACCAGGCGCCTTCCCAGAAGGTCCAGCTTTGGAAAAGTTGACACACACACAGTCTTCTCTAAAGTGGTGTCGTGGTTCCCCCCCCAGCCTGGGCTCTGGGACCCACCCTGGGAGAGGGATGTGGAGAGGGCGGATGGCTCCCTTCCTTGCACTCATCACTCTGGGAGCCTCTCCTCCCATGGCCAGAAGAAATTCAAAGTGGGAACAAAGGACCCTTCTTGAACCCCTCTGCCCCTGCCACTGGGATGTCAGCGCCCACCCCCAGTCCCCAATTCAAATTACTTGGTCCTCTATAGCCGCTTCTTTCGGTAAGGAAGGAGTCTGCATAGCTGCTCCCTAATCAGACATAAATGGACGTGAGTCCCAGCCCCGCCAGCCAGCCAGGTGAGCCAGGAAAGTCACTCCCCCAACAACCAGGGCAGAGCCCAGTCTGTGGCCAGGGTCACGATTCTGTCAATCTCCCACCCCTCTCCCCTCTCCTCCTTTGCCACCTGTTAATCTGGACCTTCTGTCTCCCGTGGTATGAAATCTGGAGAGAGGAAGACCTGGAAATCAGAGGGACCTGGGTTTGCTTGTTAGATGTACCTTTCTGGGGCCTGCAGTTGAACAGGGATTGTATCCCTAGTGCCCAGGGCAGGCCCCAAATGGCAGCCAGTATCTGAATGAACAAAGTGACTAAATGCACCCATTTGCTTAGGCAGACGACACCCCCTGCTGGCAGTGGGGTTGGGCTGGAGAGGCCCTGGCCAGCAACCTCGTGGGGCTGGTGCCTTAGGTCCTGTGTCAGCCAACTGTCCCCCAGCCCAGCCTTTGAGGCTCTTACCTAAGTGGAAGTGCTTGCGTTTGTTTTCTGGATAAAACAAAAAGAGAAAGAAAGAAATACACTGTTAGAGTGATTTCAATAAATTTGACATGCTTGTATTTAACCTTGCTTTCCAACCCCAGCACTAAATAGGTGCAGTGAACTCTGGGGTCAGGAAACCTGGCCTCAGCTTTCACATCAATGAAATGGGAGGAGTCTCCCGGGGCTCCTGGGAGATTAGGGGTGGCAGGGTCGGGGTCTTGGTTGGGATGCAGAGGAAAGGCTGTGGAGGGTGCTGGGTCAAAACTGTGCTGCCAAGGAGGCCAGGGTCCTGCTCTCACACCCACCGGTTTCCACAGGCTTCTCTGCAACTTCAGATCGTTCTTCGCCTTCGGGTTTGGTGACCACCATGGACGTGAGGGGTGTGACAAAGCTGTACTGCAGCGACAAGTTCAGAGCTTGGGTCTCAAGGGCCTGCTTCTCAGCATCAGATGCCAAAATCCTGCAGGTTGAGGACATCACAGGTTCAGCAGGTCCCTGGATGCCTTGTCAGAATCTCCCTCCCTTCCAGACCCTTCTGGGAGGGTTCCACTGGGAGAGTCTGGAGCTCACACGTGGTGCCACAACCCCCTCTCTCTGGACTTGGGAGACACCCTGTGCCCGCTGCCCCCCCCCCCCCCATCCCCACCGCCATGGGAAGCTTGTGAAGGTGCTCAGGCTATGTGTAGCTGTCCTGGTGGGCCCTCAAAGGTGTGGGCTACCCACATTTTCTCTAGCAGTTGCTGGATGGTCAGGTATGCCCAGAGTCTCTCCATGAAGCTGTGGAAGATGTACTTGGGGCTCTGGAACTCTTCTTCCTTCTCCGCCACTCTAATTTCCGTTTGGAAGGTGATGTTCTGCATGTGCTAGAAAGAGGGGCCCAGCCGGGGCAGGAGCTGTGAGGGCCTAGGTCTTCCAAGTGCTCCCACATGAAACCTGCTTAGAGCTGGGGCAGCTCCCATGCATCGGCTACAAGGACTGCACTGCCTTTGAGTAGAGTGGGGCGTGGGGAGGGAGTTTGGGGAATGAGAGTCTTGGTCACAGAGCCTCCCAAGATGAGAAGGAGGTGGAGATAAAAGGTAGCAAACCGCCCAAGTGCAACATGGCAGACACAGAGCTGGGAGCTCAGGTCAGACGGATCCTTCCAGAGAAAGGGAAATGAGAATGGGATGTGACGCCCAGGACAGTGTAGAAACAGCAGTAGGAAGGAAGTCCAAGTGTGGTGTGTGGACAGGAAGGGTCCCCACATGCATTCCACACTCACCCCAAAGATGGAGACTCGGGGGACAAAGAGGGAAGAGCTTTCCCCAGCAGTCAGTGGCAGAGTTGAAAAGAGAACTCCGGTGTCATGGCCCTGATAGGGCTTGGGGACCCGTCCACCCGCAACCAGCTATCCTGGCCCATGCTGATGCCCTCTGCTGGGGCTGGGCACTGTGGGATGGAGGCAGCAAGGCATATGCCGAGCTCCGAGTGACGGCTGCATCCTTTCCTAGGGAGGGGGGCTTCTGGTCTGGGGCTGCCCTGCCCACAGCCTGGGAAGTGGCGGGAGGTGGGGGGACAGAGGAAACCCCACCTTTCTTGCCATTGCTCCCCACTGCAGTCGAAGACCTTCTCAGTGTGGATCAGATCCCGCTACTCCTGCTGGAACTACCTCCTCTGTCTCTCACCCAGAGCCAGGCCTCCCCACACTGTCACATGCAGGCCACCTGCACGAATTTTGTCCTATCCACACATAGAGCTATTTGCTTGATGGTTTTGCTTAAATGAACTTTAAATAGACTAATACTATTTATTTGGCCCTGTCCCAAGCAATAATACCTGTGAAATCTTAGGTCTGGGGTTCAAGTTCTATTTTTCAGGAGACACATTAAAATAAATACACAACTACTAAAACAAACATGTTTGTGAACTACCCTGAGTCACCTTGGGTCTTACACTTTGGGAACGCCTGGCCTTTAGGTTCATATTAGCAGCTAACATGAATGAAATATTTACACTGGGGCCAGACTGTAATCCCCACAGCAGTCTTACAAGGTGGGTAGGGTGACCTATTCTGATTTCTACACAGGAGGAAACTGAGGCACAGTGAGGTTAAGTGATTTGTCCCAGGACTCACCTCTGGGAGGTGGCAGAGCTGGGTCTGAACCCAGGCAGGCTGGCCAGAGATCACACACTGCCCATCCCACTACTCGGCCACTTCCTCTGAGGTGAGGCCCAGGACCCCCCATTCTCTTCTGACTCACCTACCTGCTGTTCTTCCCACACACGCTGCCTGCTTGCCATGCAAGCCTAGAATGTTCCTCCATCATTCCACCGTCTGGCCTGTACCATCCTCTACTCATCCTTCAGTCTCAGCTGGGCCTCCTTCAGGCATCCCTCCCTGATTCCCAGACCAGGTTTGGGTTCCCAGGGCTGCTCCCCTGAGTTCCCGGGTTTGTTGTGTCAGGGACATCCCAGCCCGAAGCTCCTTGCTGGTGTGAGGATCTACACCCACTGTCACTGTCGGGAGGACAGCGTCCCCAGGGCCTAGAGAAGGACCTGGCGCAGAGCAGGTGCTGTTTCTCTCTGTGGAATGACAGGGCCTCCTGTGGCACAGAGGCAGGGGAAGACTGGGCAGAGACGGCACCACGTGGGGAGCCAGGCTCTTGACCTGGCTGCAGAGGGGCCCCAGGCAAGTTGCCTGCCCTGCCTGGATCTCAGCCTGCTCATCTGTGAAATGGGAGCAGCCCTCTCTGCCCCACTGCAACCTCAGAGGGCAGTGTGAGGACAGGAGGGAATGCCAGGCCTCTGGTTCTCTCAGGAACAGCAGCAGCACAGACGGACTGCTGAGTGTCATCTCTAAGTGGGAGACAGCACTTCGTGACTTGCTCTCTCAACTGCTGGAGCCCTGTGGGGCTGGGGTGTGAATGAAGCCCTTCTGACTCCCTGCTCCAGCGGCCTTTCCCCTGCAGAACGGCCGGCCACACTCACCAGATGCCCTCTGACTTTGGCTGAGAGCACATCAGGGCTCTGGTCCTGGAGCTTCCCAGCGACCACGATCTCGGAGCCTTTGAAGAGCAGCCGGAAGTTGTCCTGCGAAACCTCCTCCACAGCGTTGCTTGGGTACTCAAAGGTCACTGCTGTCAGCAGTGGGTTGGCCACTTCCTGGTAGAAATCCTGCAAGGTGGGGGGTGTCACGAGTGCGGGGCTGGGGTCTGCCTGCCTCTCTGTGCCATCCCTCACTCAGGGGCCACCGGGGACACTCTGGCACCTGGAGCTGCAGGGCAGAGTCTGAGTCCTCATAGATGCGCCGAGCCAGGCCGCCGTTGTCCAGTGCCATCTTCTCCAGGAAGGCATAGCTGACATCGAAGCCAAAGCCCAGGCAGAAGAGGCTGTACTGGCCAGCTATGGCTTCCTGCACGTTCTTCTGGATCCTCGCAGGGTTGGTCTCTCCTGGGCCCAGCAGTTTGGGAAGGGGGTGGGGAGCATGAGAAAACAGCGATTTGTTCAATGGATACTTCTGGACTCTAGAGACCCCCCCCCCCTGCCTCGGGTTCCACAGCAAGCCAGGGGAAGGCCTCAGCAGATCCCTCTGGGCCGTGTGCCTTGGAGTTGCTGGTGGTGCCCTCACCCACAGTGGGGTCACCATCGGTGAGCAGGATGATGAGGGAGACACTGCCCGCGGGCAGCAGCTCCTGCCGGTTGGCGTTACTCAGCAGCTGCACGGCCATCAGCATTGCGTCGTTGATGTTGGTCCCTGGGGGGCACACACTCAGGATGGCTTCCAGCCCAGCACCTCAGGCTGGGCTTGGTTCCCCAGAAGCCCCCACACCATAGCAGGGCTACAGAGGCACTCACCGCCTTGGGCCTGGATGCCGGCCACATATCTCCTGGCCTGGTTCACGTCCTCGGCTGAGGCTGGCACCAGCAATGGCTTCCACTGGGTTGCATCCCCGCTGAAGCTGATAAGGTTGAACTGGTCTCTGGGGCTGAGGTCATCCAGGATCTTGATTAAGGCTTCCCGGGTCTGAGCAGGAGGATCGGAGACAAGGTGGGTGTCTCAGTGGAGCCTCCCTGGGGCTGGCATCCTGTGTACTTGGGCTGGCATCCCCGGACTTGCATGGTGACTGCTCTAGAGCCAGGACCTGCCGATACTCTGACCAATCTCAACCCCTGGGTACCCCATACCCAGGAAGATGGAGGAGGGAGAATCTGCCTACTGGGCCGGAGGTGATGGCGTGAGGCATGTGTGAGTTTCCAGAGTTGTGGTCTTAACCTGTGGGACCCACCTGTTGGATCTTCCTGCCCAACATGGAGCCGCTCTTGTCAATGACAAAGATCACATTCTTGGGTATTGTGGGTAGGCCCTCGGGGGCAAAGTAGTGTACAAAGTAGCCATTTTCAATCTGTGATCAGAGTGAAACAAACCCAGGTAATAAGAGCTGCAGCCCTGCCCTGCCCCCAACCAGCCTTCTCAGCTTAATACTTGGGTTCCTCTCTTCACGCAGCCCCATCTGTCTCTGTCCCACTGCTAACTTCCTCAAATCCTCACCATCTTCTAGGGCTCAGTCCAGCCCCTCTCTTGCCTTCCCTGCTCACGTATGGCCTACTAGAACTCTACCCCCACTTTACCTCCTATTTGTTTTAGTATTTGAGGCAATTTATCCTAAAAGGTTTAGACATAATAAACCTGAGATCCATTAAAAGAGTAAGGACTTGAAAAACAAGGTCCATAGTGGGGCACCTGGGTGGCTCAGTGGGTTGAGCTTCTGACTTCAGTTCAGGTTGTGACTCACGGTGTGTGAGTTTGAGCCCCACGTCATTGGGCTCTGTGCTGACAACTCAAAGCCTGGAGCCTTCTTTGGATTGTGTATCTCCCTCTCTCTCTGCCCCTCCCCCACCCACACTCTGTCTCTCTCAAAAAAAAAAAGTTAAAAAAAGTTTTAAAAAACAAGGTCCATCAAAAGAGTAAAGGGAAAGCACAATGAAGCCAGAAACTTGCATGAAAGAAGCTACTGCCATTGGACATCAAACTGAACTGTGAGCCTCCTGCCAGCCAAGGCAATAAGGGAAATCCTGCAAGGCATCTCTTTAGCAGAGATGAAACTTCTGTGCCTCCAAAAGAAAATTGTTTCAGGGAAACATAACAAAATTGCTTGTTTTTGGTCTGTGCTGCCACTGGTTCACACTGATGAGTAGGGGCAGTTACTTTGCCTTTCCTTCTAGAACATGTAAGCTCAAGCCCTTGAGTATGGATGGATTTTCTGGTTGCCCCTATTCTCGCCTGGAGCCCACATACCTGAATGGAGCCCCCGGAGAGGGTCCGGTTCACATCGTAGCGGATGATGAAGTTGCCATTCAGGACTGTGTCCTCCTGCCCTGGTGACTTTTGCTGGGAGAGTGTGGGCTTGAATCGGATGTGAGCCTGGGAAAGGACAGGCTGGGGTTGAGAAGAGCCCCATGGCCACACCCACCCCATCTGAAGCAAGAATTCCAGGATATGGCCTTGGGCCACAGTCCAGGGAATGTTCCCTGAGGCTGAGCTGTTGGAGAGAATGACTCCCCATAGGGGAGTGGGGGAGTGAACCTCTGCTCTTAGAGCTGCACCAGCAGGGGCCCGGCTCAGGATATGCATGATCCAGCTGGCGGCCCCTTTCCATCCATGGGGCCCTCACTTAGGTTCCTCCCCACAGCCTTCTCCCCACCAGGGCGAAGGTGGTCTCCACACCAGCACCTACCACCCTTCTCTGGGCCTTGTCCTCCACCTCTGCCAAGTGGCAGCAGGGACACAGACCTCAGAAGTCCCTCCAGCACAGAGATTCTGCCCAGTTGTCCCGCTCTCCGGACAGACTCATAAGGCTGGCCGGACAACAGGCCCCTTGGTACCCTTGCCTGCTGACAATGGCAGGCCCACCTTGGTCTTGTTCCGTGAGATGGTGAGGGCATCTGCCAGTTCGTTGGTCATGAAGGTGCTCTCTGTCTCCAGAAAGCTGATGCCCTGAGGCTCAAAGATGTGAATGTCCATCTGGAGGCAAGAAGCGGGTCACTGGGTTGGCAGGGAGCTGGGGCTGGGCCTCCGGGGAGGCAGAGGGGGAAGGAGGGGCTGCCCTCAGCAGAGCAGGTGTGTTCCTGGAGACCTCCCGGGAAAAGGCGGTGCCAGTACCTGCAGATGCTTGACCAGCTGCTGGGGCTGGACTTTCAGCAGCAGCTCATACACTTCCAGACGCCGTTTGAGCAGCTCCTCATACACTAGCTCGAAGGTGACCTTGGCAGAGGGAGCCACATTGACTGACACCTGGAACTGCTCCATCTTTCTTCCGGTGGCCCTGGGGGAGAGGGACGTCAGGTTTGTCCCTCCAGGCCGGGCGGGGTTATGGCCACTGGAGGCTGGAGAGGGTCTGAAGGGCTGGAGGCAGGGCAGCCTCTGCCCCCACCCCCCTGGGGTCCCTTCCCACCACCATCTTTGGCTCACTTGATGAGGCCAGCACTCTCTCCCCTGGCCACGGCCGTGCTGTACTGCTCCTGGGCTGCAGCCTTCTCCTTGATGTTCCCGGGGTAAGTCACACCGTCGATGATCCTGTGGCAGGAGGGGAAGATTTGTGGAGGGCCTGATAGGGGCAGCCCACTCCAATCCCACCTCCTCCAGGGAGCCTCCCTTGACTCGGTGTGCCTCTTAACAGAGTGACTCCTGTCTCTGCCTGAGGCCATCCCTGTTTATTATGTACTTACTGTATACAAGTCTGTGCAGGACCCCAGGTGGGGAGGAGAGCTCTGCATGCTATGCCACGCCTCCATCTACCCTGAGGCGTGCACAGTGTTGGCAAACATGCGTTTACCGAACACACAGGGGAAGGAGGCTGCAGAGGAGGCAGGACTGAGCTAAGTCCCAGCCTCTCTTCACCCTTGCAGTCCGGTCCCACATCCCAGCTTTCCCTCTCATCTCACAGCCTGCTCCCAGAAGAACTGGTCAGTCACCAGTGAGCTTTCTGGGGTGCCCCTGTGCCCAGCCCTGCGTGCACCTGTGCGGGGAAGACTGGGAAGGAGAGAGATGCCGGGCTCCCAGGTCAGTGGGAAACGCAGCACTGAAAGCCTCTGGCCCCTCCCCCTGCCAGCACAGGGCAGGGGACTCTTCAGGGAGGTTGGCCTCTGGGGAAGCAGGTGTTGGACAACGGGTGGGCTGGACTCCCAGTGGTGTGGGTCCCACAATCCTATTTTTGGGGACTAGAAAGAGCTACCAGGGCTTCTCCTCTGGAATGAAAATGACTACTCCAGATCCTCCTTGGGAGGCGAGCAGGGATGTGTTGGGCAAACACAGCCCTGCTCCACCTGGGGGTGGCATGAAAGGGTGTGCAGGGGTCGGCGGGGGTAGCCAGGGCATTAGGACCCAGTGTTCCTCCTCCCCACCTTCCTGACATTCCTGGTCATAATTTAACCCTGGGCTAGGGATGGGGCTGCAGAGTGGGCCGCAGGGCTCCTCCTCCTGGATGCCCAGCTGGGGCGCCAAGGCCAGCAGGCTGCCAGGCTCTGGGCCCATCACATGGGCTGAGAGCCCCGGGCTGGCGCTGCTCCCTGGGCCCAGATTGTGTTGCTGCAGCGCATAGGGAAGCAGGGGGCAGGGTGCCCTGCTCCCCAAGCTGGCTGGGGGCCGCCTGCAGAGCGCACACTGCACACAGTGCTCACATAGCACAGGCCCCCGCTCCAGGTTTAGGAGAAGCAGTGGCCAAGAAAGAAGAAGGAGCCGAGCACAGGGACCCAGCCCCCACTATAGTTTTTCAGAGGTCTCAGGGTAGTTTGGGGACCCCGGCTGAGCCCGCTCTCTGTCCCACCCAGCACCCTCCCTGAGTTGCTGGGATCAGCCTCTTTCTGGCCTGCCCTCAATCACTGCCTCTCTGGTGGGGACAAGGACAGATAGAGAGGGTTCTCATGTATTGGACAAACATTGCAAAACATTCGGGAAGGGTGAGGAGGACAAGGTGAGGATCAGCACTGAGCCACAGAGTCCACAGAAATCCCAGGGGTCTCCCAATTCTTGGCCTCTGGCCCAGAGCAGAAACGCCCTCTGCAGTATCCCAGGTGGGAGGGAGGGGACTAGCCTGGCTTGGAACTTCCTATGACAAAGAGATCCCCCTCCTCAAGGCATTGCTCCATTGTGGGGCAGTCCCAGAGTTAGGAAGTCTTCTGTATTCTGAGCTGGACTCTGCCTTTGGGTGACTCCCTCCTGCCTGGGCCTGGGCCTCAGGATGCCCCAACTCTGTACTCCTCAGAGGCAAAGAAACCAAGATGCTGTGGTTTTCCACCTGTCAACTGGGCAGTATTTGGGGATGGTGCACAGAGGGATGGACGGTGGGGTGGATGGAAGGAGGGAGGGGTGGAGGGAGGGAGGTGTGGAGGGCGGAGGCATGGAACACTTCTGAGAATGTACTGAAGTTCGTGGGTCAAGTCCCTGGTTCCCTGTATTGCCTACAGGCCGAGCACACACACCTAAGGCACACCTCACATCAGGAAGAGAGTTGCTCTTCTTGACTGGGTGCCATCGGGGAAGCTGGTGTCATGGTGTTGGGTTGGGGAGGGAGACGAGGAGGAGGGCAGGAAGGTACCTACATGGAGAAGTTGGTGATGAAGGCTCTCTTGGGCAGCTCCACCTGGAAGGTGGCCTCCTGTACAACATTGGCCTTGTTGACCACCCTGCTGGTGACGACTGTGTGGGCAAATCTGGATGAGACCCTGGAGTCCACGGTGAGGCTGTAGATGTCAATGTCATTCTGGACCAATGAAGGAGGAGGAATAGGTTTGTCTCAATGCCAGTCCAGCTCGAGGCAGCACTCTTTAAAAAGAGTCCCAGACCAAGCCCTGGCCCCCATCCCCGACTGAGCCACTGACCAGGCCTCCAGCCAAACCCCATGATACATTCCACATGTGAACACCAGTCTCACATAAGAGGCAGCTATGTGCTTCGTTCCCCACCCTTCAGGGCCACGATGGTGGAGCTTGCGGCCCAGTGCGTCTGGGAAGCAACTCTCACTTACTCCTCAGGCAGGGGGCCCTAGATGGGTCAGGAAGCTTCACATTTGATCTTAGCTCTGCCCACTAAAAGGGTAATGAACAAGTCCTGTGATTTCTGGTGACCTCAGCCTCATGGAAACTGGGAAAAACAGCTCTTGCCTGTCTCCCACCAGGTGCTCACAGGAGCTAGGAGAACTTGGAGGTGATGAGGACCCAGTCTCTAATCGCTGGGAGCCTTCCTCTTTGCCCCCTTGACCCTGCAGCTGTGGACCCTCCTCAGACATATGCTCTCCTCCAGATCTGTGGTCCCCAGGGAAGGACATGTGCACACCAGCTGCCTGCACACGGTATGTTCCGCTGTGCACGCAGCTTAGCACAGAGACAGGTGACTGGCCCGGCGGCTTATGTATACACGGGAGTATCTGCTGGGTGGCAGGCACTGTACTAAGTTCTTTATAAATGTTACAGGTTTGAATAGCTTTTCTTTTTAGTGTTTTATAGATGAGGAAACAGACACAGAGTACATAACTCCTGGGGCACCTGGGTGGCTCAATCGGGTAAGCTTCTGACTCTTGATTTCGGCTCAGGTCATCATCTTGCAGTTTGTGAGTTCGAGCCCCGCATTGGGCTCTCTGCTGTTGGCGTAGAGCCTGCTTCGGATCCTCTGTCCCTCTCTCTCTCTGCCCCTACCCTGCTTGCATGCCTCTCTCGCTCTCTTTCAAAATAAATAAACAAACTTTAAATAAATAACTCCTTCATGGCCACTCAGCCAGGGAGAGGTAGACTTGGGCTCATGAAACCCATTTTTTAAAAAGTTTATTTACTTATTTTGAGAGAGAGAAAAAGTGCAAGTGGGGGAGGGTCAGAGAGAGAGGAGAGAGCAAGAATTCCAAGCAAGCTCCACACCAAAAGCGCAGAGCCCGATGCGGGGGTCAAACCCATGAACTGTGAGATCGTGACCTAAGCCGAAGCTGGATATTCAACTGCCCAACCAACTGAGCCACCCAGGTGCCCCTCGTGAAGCCCGTTCCTACCCCTTTCCCCATGCCCCCCACTGCCAGCCTCTAGCAGCAACTTATTGGGCTGCATTTTCTCCCCATAAAATGGGACTAGATCTCCCTACTGTTGAGTAAGAGAGGAACCATACAGCCCGGGCTAGTGCCTGGTGGGTGGTCAGCACCAACTCTTTGCACACACACTGATCCACGCTCCCTTGTCCACATAATGCTTGCACGTGCAGAGGCTCTCACCATTGCTAATCAGCTCACACCATTCACACTCAGGCCCCCACGGACACCCACTACCTTTTGGGGGGTGGAGGTGTGAAGGACAGCCAGCAGAGAGAGCAGGACCGTCGCGATGCCACAGGCGCGGCCAGGGGCTGAAGTCTTCATTTTGGCTCCCGTGCCTGGCAGGTTGCTTCTGAACTCGAGAGGAAGTGGGGAATGAATTAATAACATGCTTGCTGTCCCGCCCCTGTGGGGGCAGGTTCTGGGAAATTGGGATCTACAAGCCAAAAACTGCAGTTGCCTCAGATAAGTAAACTGTGAATATCCTGTGGACCTTGGCTGGGGACAGGAACATGTACCGAGGAAGAGCAAGCTCAGGTGGGAGTTGGGTACGGCACCCCTTCTGAAAGGTCCACGGTCACCCCAGGCCACTACCACCCCCCATACCAGCCATTGCACCAGCCAGCTCCCTAGGTCTGGGAGATACACCAGTGAACCAGCCTGCTCTCCAGAAGCCCAGTCTGGGGGAAATAGGGATGGCCCAGAACAGGAGGGCTAGGGGGTGGCTTCCAGGAGGCAGGGGGACCGGAGGCCAGCTTGATGTCACGGGGCAGTGAGGGTCCTAATGGCTCTGAGGAGCCACTGGAGTGTCTGAGTGGGGCAAGATATGCTGGGGCCAAGGCAGGATGGAGGCACTTCATTTCTGGGGTGAGAGGGGCTGGGTCCAGGGGTCCCCTTCTCTCTCCTTGGGTCCCCGGCTGCTGTCAGCCCCCATTAACCTAGCTAGGGCTCTTGGCTCAACTCCAGCAAGGCCGCCAGAACAAGACCCGCACTTTGGCAGTACAAACTGAGAACCATAAAGATGCCTGCACCTTGTGGCCCGGAAGTCTCCTTCCGGGTAATTTATTGATAGGAAATCGTGCAACACAAGTCCTGAAGGGGGTGATTCATTGTGGCGGTGTGTGCACTCAGATAGCCTGTGGAGGTCGGTCGTGCCAAGGGAGCCCATGATTCACGGCTTGCGTGAGAAAGCGCAGGACACCCAGCCATCAGCACACCAAGGCAGTGCCACTGTCCTGAGCCCAGACCCGTAGGAATGCACCCGAGGGCCTGGGGTAGGATTACCAGTAGCTTTTTTCAATTTTTCTTTAATAAACTTGAAATGCTGCTTTTATAACAAATAGCAATAAAATGAATAAATATTAAGGGATCCGGATGCAGCTGGTGCTTGCGTCCCTGGCGGCTCTGGGACAGCCCAGCTCCCGAGTCTGGCCATAGATAAGGTAAAGTTGCTTCAGGAAAGTGGTGGCCAGGTGCCAAGCCCTGGGTTGAGGAAGGAGGGTGACTTGGTGGCACTTGTCAGTGGGGGTGGGGAGGGAGGGGAGTAGCCATTTCGGGGGCCCACACAAGGTTCTGAGGCAGTGACCGGCCCCCAAGTTCCCCTCCATCAGTGGTAGGAGCATCCAGGATTCTGGAGCTGTGTCTCTGGCTGTAAGTCAATGTTCCCCTCCAGAAAGCATCTCTGTGCGCATCTATACTGTTTGCCCTTTGGCTCTGAATATGGTTGGGATCATCCAGGGCTTCACACCCGGTCAGCAATCTGAGCAAAGAGCCGCCCCCCCACCCCGAGGAGCACGGTGAGCAGGCCCAGGCCCTGCCCCACAGAAGGGCCACTCGGGGCACAGAGCACGGGCCCAGCCTGAAGACAGCTATATAAGGACGCCATGCTGGCTGAGAACGTGGGGAAGGCTCCAAGCAGCCACCCCCACGTGCCCAGGGGACAGGCGGACTTCCGTGCAGGCAGCAGGCAGGACTGCCTATGGCTTTGCCGTCACAGGGGGACAGACTTCTGCAGTCCCCTGGATCTGACAGTTCCATGCACACAGGGGACACTGAAGCCTGAGGACGGAAGAACCGCTCATGAGCCAAGGACCTGGAGTTCTCACAATGCAGGCGGACCGGTGGGAGTGGCGAGGGGGAGGCTCACCCTGAGTCTGAGAAAGGAGCAGCTCAGTAAGCAGACTACCACTGGCCAGAAAGGGGCCTCGCCCTGGTTTTGTCTTTAAGGGGTGTGAGCTGGCAAGGAGGTGGTACAACTAAGGGCCCCAGAGGAAAGGGGTTTTGAGGTGACCTGGTCCTGCAGAGCCTTGGGGTCCTTGGAAGCATCTCAACATCTTCTGTGGAAGGCAGGGGGAGGGGTGAGCCTCGGGCCCCCACCTGCTTCACTCTGAGCAGTGTTACTGTGGCCTGTTTTATGCAACAGGCTCCAGCTCTAGTCCCTTTTCAGATGGGAGGGAAAACTGAGACTCAGAAAGGCAGAGACTGGTCTGAAGCCACACAGCTCAGCGCCAGTTCACCACGTCCAAGACTTTCTGGCATGTGGCAGTGGCTGTAATGGCACCTGCCTTATCCTCTGGGACCTCCCAAAAGCCCACAAAGGGTACAGAACATGCCCCACCCCCTACCCCACCTGCCCCTCCCCTACACTGAGAAGCTATGGCTGGTGACCAACTAACACCCTCCAAATGCCGGAGTCACTTGGGCATCCTCTTTATTGTTCCCCAGGTGCCGGTGCAGACTCCCTGGGCTGAGGGACCAGGGCTCTGAGGGACAGGCGGCAGTCCCAGAGGCAGCAGGTGAGAAGGTGCATTCTGGCATAAAAAAAGTTTTTGGGAAAGGCTCCTGCATCTAGGAGTTGGCAGTGGCGAGAGGAATGGTGTGCACTTCTTAGCCAAAGACACTCTTGGCAGGTCCAGCTTTGGGCTTCTCAAAGACGGTCTCGGTGCCGGTCCGGGTGCCGCTGAACACCGACGGGGCGGTGGAACCAGCTAGTTCTGTGGGCAGGATGGGGAGGTGTGGGCAGGGGCATTTGTGGGGAGCGCCCCCCCTGCTCAGGAGCTCTGGACTCAGGAAAGGATGCTGGGACCCCTCTCCCCATCCCCCCTCCCACTGACACCTCCCCCCTCCACCCCCACTGCCCAGGAGGATACTCACCACACTCCCGCATGACCTGGTAGGTCTTGGACTTGATTTCCTGGTTCTTGGCCAGGTTCCCACGGGCCCCCTTCAGATCTTCCTCCTTCACGGGGGGGCGCTTCTTCTTGATGGGGGCCTCCTGAGCACCAGCCTTGGAGAGCCCAGAACCTCATCTTACAACCCGAGGCCTCAAGGGTGAAAGCCCTTTCCTACCTCACTGCCTTGGCCCTGAGACCCCTCTTCTCTGGTCACTGAACTCAAGCCAATTTAAGGCTACACTCCTCTTCCAGGAAGCTCTCCCAACCATGCTCCACCCCCGCCTCCACGTCTCTCTCTACCTCCCCCACAGACCAGGAGCATGGGGACCATGGCTACTGTGGCCTGACACTGCCTGCCTGGCCAGGCTCAGGCCTGGGAACGAAGGGCAAAGGGGAAAGGGGCTGGTTTTGAGTGGAGTTTCCTTGGGTAAATTCCAAGATCTGCTCATTGGGTGGCAACGGCCCCTCAGGGATTGTCTCTCTCTCCCCCAAACTGCCGGCATTTGCCTCGTGCGTTTTGGGGTGGGAATCTGGTGGAAGAATCAGATGCCCGTGAAGTCGGTCCAAAGTCAGCACCCACCCATGGAGCAGGTAGCAAGGAGAACCTCCACTTAGCATGCCTTAGCACTGACCTACAAGTCCATCCCTCTCCAGACTGGGGATATTCAGACTCAGTGCTTATCCTACCATTCAACCCCAGGCGCCCAGGAGTCTGAGGCCTCATTCCTTCTTAAGCCCTGGGGACAGATGCAGGGAATTCCTGGTCCCTGAGTCTGGGCTGGGATCCTGCGGCAACACAGTACACCCCCTGCACCGAGATATATCCTGCTGGGGAGATGCCTGGGGGAAGTTATGCACCCACAGATCCCGCCTGGCATGCACGCGCATACACACACACACACACACACACACACACACACACACACACGGCTACAAACGAGTCCTATGGTCAACTTCTTCACACACAAAGGCAGACACAAATTGAAGTATCATACATGTTGTCTCTACCCTCCTGACAAGCCACAGAACAACACCAAACCCAAGATAAATGGGGGTTTGCCGGCAAGCTGGGGCCCAGCGCTGCCCCTCCTGAGCCCCGGCCTCCCAGGGGCTCACAGAGCTTCTCGTTACGCCTGCAGTTCAGCTCAGGACACAACTGTCAGAGGTGACAGTGTCCAGCTGTCCATCCCCACCCCCCCGGCACCAACCCGGCCTGTGCCGGGCCCTCCTACCTGGGACATGGTGGGCGTTGTGCGAGAGCTGCTGCAAAGGCTCCCCTCTGGCAGGCAGAAGCCGGTGGAAGAGATCGGGGCAGCGCCAGCCCTCTGGGGCTTATATAGTCCACTTGCCTGTCCCGGAAAGCCACTCCCCTCCTCGATGGGCTTCCCGATGATTCAGGTCCGCACAGCCTGCAGCTTCAGAGTTTATTCTTAGAGATGATAGGGGCTCGCTGAGCACTGCTGCCTGGGGGCCACAGCCCTGGTGGAAAAGGACAGCTGGGGAGACCCGGGGCCCTCGAGAACAGGTGCTCTTATGCAGGCGGGAGGTGCCAGGCCTGGCAGTGCGCAATGAGGATTTATGAGCGTGGGTCCTGGAATGTGTGTGGCAGCCTGAGCTGTCCACCTGGGAGAGTCCATCCCAATGGGGTGGGTGTCCCTGAGGGAAGGGAGGGCCCTGGGTGAGGCTGGACCGCTCTGAGCTTATTTTTCCCTCTCTTTTACCCTTCTATGGATTCCAGAGGAAAGAGACTTTCCATCCTGCATGGCAGCAGAGCAGAAGCTTCCTGTGTGTGACACTTGGGAGCACTTGCTCACAGTGAGCACAGCCCCCCCATGGTTCACAGGTGAGCAGCTGAGGCTGTGAGAAGCTCGGGGAGCTGCTTCATCTGTGTTTTTGCCCTCTGCCTGGCTCCTAGTGCAAGGGTAGCAAAGAGACAAAAGGCGGGAGGTAAAGTGCCCAGAAAGGACCAGAAGAAAACCTGCTTTGTGGTAAGGGCACTGGTGAGTGTAGGCAGGGAAGGGCACAGAGCCTCTGACTGGGTGAGGTCACCCAAAGGTGCCTGGCCTGACATTTAGGTTGCTGAAAGCAGGTGGGCGAGATCCAAGCCCATTCCAGGCACTGAGCTGTGGCGAGAGGGACAGGCCCAAGGTCTCTCCTGAAGGCCATTTAGCTTTCTGCTGGCTCCTAATAGCCCATCCCTGAAGGGGAGACCCTCGGGGCGCAAGGCAGAACTCTCCACCTGAGATGGGTGTGGGGAGGGGATGTGGGTGGGAGGTCGGCCACATTCCAGCTCCTGGTCAGTGTGTGGTGGGGATTATTTTTATCCTTGGAGGATCCAGGCAGACAGAACCCCACTAGGCACTGACACTTGGTTATCCCGAATACCACTCCACTGCTGTCATGCCTCCAATCTCCCCCTCCAAGTCCCAGGAGGCCAATGAGAGGACTGCCAGGCTCCATCTGAGACCAGCGCTCAGGGGCACGGACCCAGGACTGCCAACGGGGCCGAAAGGCACCGAGGGTGGGCCCAGCCTGGGAAGGGTGCTTTGGCATTGCCCCCAATCCCGCCACCCCAGCTGGCTCTGCCCAGGGAGGCACCTGCCTGCCAGCCCCGTGGGCTTGCTCCTCACCCCTCAACCTCCCAGTACTGCTTGCTCCTCAGGGGGAGGTAAAGCAGCTTTTACTCGCCTTAACAGGTAAGTGGAAAAGGCAAGAGTACTTTTAGCTTGTTCCCTTGGCAGATTCTGGCTCCGGTGTGTGTCACGAGGTGATGTAGGTTCATTCACACTTGGCTTCCTGGGGGAGAATCTTCTAACTCACTGGGGAAATCTTCTTGACCCCATTAAGCTGTTTCAACTCCAAAGAACACACAACCAACAGCCACAAGTGATGGGTTTTTTTTTTTTAAAAATGTATTAAGATGTGAAACTTTATTGTAAACCATTGTACAATGTTAAGTACATCATCTTCCCTTTCATTTCAAAAATGGGTTTCTGTGAGTCATCACTGATTAAACACCCCCACCAGAAGGGCAGTGGAGATAGGCCATGGTTTGCTCACATTGGTCTGAGTTCTAAGAAACATCATGAAAAGAGAAATCAAATGAAACCAACCCACCCACCCAGCCAGGAGCTCAAGGAGCTGACAGCCACTGGACCAGAAGTCCCTCACCAAGAGCAAAGCCCTTCAGAGCTGCCAGTGCCGCACAGGGCAAAGCAGAGAGCTCTCCACTCCTGGCTGGAAGTGTGTGCAACATCTCAACGCCAACCCTACACCCTACAAGGTGGCTGCTTTGGCCAATGAGAAGTTCCTAGAGCCGTCTATGTTGGCCTGGCTGTGAAAAGGCCAGTGAGTTGTTGTCTGGAGGCCAGAGTGGGCTCCTGGGCAGCTGACAGATGGGGCCTCTGTGCTGCAGGCCACAGGACTACACTGCCTAGGATTTGAGCCTTATCTTTTCCCTTTAAAGGCATGATAGGACAATACTCGCCTAGGACTCCCTGTTGCCAGGAAGGGGCATGAGTTAAAGCTTGAGGCAGGAGGCCACCAGCATGCCTGTGGGTTAACTAATGGGCCACGGGCCCTTATCTCGAAGGTCTTCTGAGCAGACCAAGAAGCCACTGCCACCCAGGATCTCACCAACATCCCCCTTTGCCACTGTCCACATGCCACTGACAACAAAAGGAAATAAGGCCAACAATGATTCCTTCCATTGAGATGTGACAGTTTTACCTCATCAGGTTATTTCCATCAGTTACAAGAAACTTGTTCATGACCTTGACTTATAAGCTTTCATCATGCATGGCTTGGCCAAGGTCCACGCTTGGACAGATCAGATGGATAGCACACAATGTCCAGTTGGTGTCTCATGGTTTCTCAAGCACAGTGACACTTGCCATGTGGCTGGGTAAAGAGCTGTACCTCGTAAGGCACCTTGGGGCAGGTGGAGAGGAGACTCATCCCAGGGAGGGAGGGAGGACAGCTCAGGGGAAGTTCTGACCATGGCCCTCTGCATCTGGTCTCTCCTGGGACAGTGTACCACAGAAAAACCCCCAGTGACTGCAGGAAACACTCCAGGGAATACAAACTCTGTGTGTGTGTGTGTGTGTGTGTGTGTGTGTGTGTGTGTGTGTGTGTTATACACCCATGCACACACACACACAGGAAGATAAGGCCAAACAGGCAAGGCCACACTGTCCAGTCCCACACACCACAAGGCCCTCTATGATTAGACACTCATCCCCTAGTCAGCCAGCTCTATGACTGTGGCTCAGAGACTAAAGCCCTTATTGAAAATCAGGATACAGGGAAAAACCACCACTCACTCTCCACCACTTTGTCCCCCAAACCCACTGCCCAGCAGGCACTGGGAAGGGCCTTCAGAAGAGCAGATTGTCGAGGCTTACATAACCCCTACTCTCCATCTTTCATGGACTGTGTCTCTCCCACTCGCTGTGCCTGGAGCTCAAGGCTGAAAGCACATCTCTGATTCTGAGGTCAGTAAGGTGCAGGAAACAGCGATGGGCACAGGTTGTTCAGACAAAATGAAACAGGAGGGAAAAGTACAGGGAGCCAGCAATGCCACGAGGGGCTGATGTGCAGCAGGCACAACGTTAGTTCTGGTCTTCCCCAGCACCGATTCTCCAGGGCAGACACCTCACCGTGGCCAGGGACGGGAGGGGGTTAACAGCCTAAATGAGGGCAGAAGCGGACACAGCCTCTAGTCTTGCATGCAATCTTGCCTCCTGCGGCAGATGCCCACTTTTGCAGAGTCGCTGCTCACGGCAGTGACAGGTCCCAGTTCCTCTCAGCCCTCTGGGTCCAGACTCCCACGGGAAGAAGGGCTGAGAAGCCCACTCCCCCTGCCCTGCCCCTGGGTGGGATGTGAAAGGTGAGGCAGGCCCAGGGCTTAACAGTTTGGCTCCCACGCTACAATTCAGACCCAATCTACGTAAGGGCAGCACTTTTGTATGTAGGTCTAAAAGGAAGGTTCTGGACCAGGTGGCCTCTCTGCACCTGTCACTTCCAGCTCCCACCTTAGTGGTGTAGTTATCTATTCCTTAACTTCGGTGGCTGCCTCTGGGCTGTGACAAAATCCTGGCTGCTCCACCGTGCTGCTTCCACAGCAGGGCAAGTGCCCAGGTCAACCCATTCCACTGTGGTCAGCAGACTCCTAAAGCTACGGGGGCCTGTGGCCATGCTGAGGAGTGGGGCTGCTCCCCAGGGAGGGCACATGGGCTTAGAAGCACCTCGCCTACCTGTGGAGGCAGATGGTAAGCTCTTGCACCTCAACCTGCCCCATCCCCAGCTGCCCTGTATCTTTGAAGGACGTGAGAAACAGGATCACTGGGCAGGCAGGGGTTCCTCAGACTACTGTGCAAAACAAGGGGATGCAGTAAGACAACAGGCAGAGGGCAGCCTGAGAGGAAGTGCCTGGGGCTGGTCCAGCAGCTGGTTCTGAAGGCTGCACCAGTGGGAGGCAAGGAGGCCCAGACCGAATTTTAAACTACAGATTTGGAGGCTCTGAAGAGAGACAGGGAACACACAGGGCTGGCCTCGAGGTCTCAGTTTCTCTGGACACAGACCTCTTAGGCTCTTTTCTTGGTCACATTTAACTAAAACCTCTACCTGCCAGCAGAAAAACCAAGCCACTGGACAGAGCACTTCCTGTCCCACACGCACCGGGGCCCTAGATCGACCTTCAGACCAGCTGCCTCCCAGTCAGGCCTGCCCTACACAGACTCACTGGGTTTGTTCCTTTCAGATAAGGCTTCATCTCCCTTCCTGCTGCGACCATTTACCTCATCTTATCACAGATTGCCTACAAATATTCCAAATTAACAAAACTCTTGACTTTTTCTTCCCACCAGTTCACATCTCATGGAAGGCAAACAAACCCATTTCTTTGGGGATTAAAAAGAGTTTTTAAATACAATAGTATGAAAATATAACTTAAAAATATAAAAGTCAACAGCGTACGGAAGACTTAAAAAATCTATGTTTTGCCCATTAGTCCCATAGGAAATAAACACATACTCAAAAAACATTAACACTGTGACAGCTCATAAAACCGGCTTTAGAAATCAGTAGTTACAAAGCCATTTCGAGTAAGAAAGCATCGCGGTTCCAACTTGGTCAATGAGTGACTTTTAGCCCCAAACGTGTTATGTGTCCACGCGCCCAGAGCCTTGCGGAAAGGTTCTGCCCACAGCCTGTGTGTGTGCGTGTTTCCCTCCTCGATGCCACCCAGCCAGACACAGGACGGGGCTTCTGGGTCCCTCACAACACCGTCTGGGACAACGACAGACAGACAAAACGCCTCGCTTGCATATTTGGTCAGTGTTTGTAGTGCAACTGAGTGGGAGCCTCCGGCTGCCGCAAACCCCTCGGCGCCGGCCCGTCCTCCCTCTGTCGAGTCACAGTAGTCTGGGAGCGGGCGGAGACGGCAAGAGGGGCGGAGGTAGAAGAGGAAGGGCAGGGAGGAGGGAAGGAAGGACCCGGCAGCCGGCTGGGCCCTCAAACCTGACCCCAGCGCAGGAGTGTGTCACACGGGCAGCCCGAAGCGGTGCTTCTTCTTCTTCGCGGGCTTCAGGGGGGTCAGTCTGCGCAGGTCTTCCTCTACGTCAGACTCCTCCATCTCGTCATCGGCCGAGATCAGGATCTGAGGCGGGGGGGGCGGGGGAGGCACGGTCTGCGTCACCACCAGCGGTGCCTTCTTCCTCTGCCCTCCCTCCACCCCAGCACCAGGGTGCCTACCCCTGTAGGAGGCCTCTGGTCTCGTGTTTCTTGAGGAAAGGGTGATGGGGAGGCCCCTTTACAGAGTGAGACCACCCCAGACTTCACTTACTCTCAGGATATTCACGGGCTACTGAAACCAGCATTGAGTTGACACACCCGCCTCTCTGGAGTGCTCCCCACTTCTCCATCCAACCTCCGGCTGGAACGGAACCCCAGTCAGAGCAAATTCAGCAAGGACCCACAACCTAAGGTCATCCTGGCAAAAAAGCCCACTCTTGACCAGGGGCATCACAGGTCTTTGAAGTTGCCTTCAATACAGCAAAAGCAAACAAGAGGGTCCCCTTTCTCAAGAGGAAAAGAAAACATCTGTGGAGCACATACGAGGCAGGTGGGTTTCAGAGCAGCTGCTTTAAGCCAACTTTGTAACTTGTGAAGACAAAAGGAGCACTTCACTCTTCTGAATCCCTGGAATGACTCGGCCATGGAGCAAGGGCATCCAGGGCAAACTCACTCACTGCCAACCTGCCACACCACTTGCCTGGCTCCGCAGACCTCTGGGCACCACAGAAGGACAGGGACAGTTGCAGCTGTACAGGGGACCATGAGCTCATGCTCTCCCGGGGGCAGGATGGGGACATCACCTCTTCCTGGACCACTCCCTTGGTGGCTCCCAGATTAAACCTTCTCTCTGGCTCCCGACTGCCTGTACATGGGTGCCCCAATCACAAAGCACCTTGCCTGTCTCGTCGAGACCTTTGCCTGTACCTCATTTCTTGTCATCCCATCCTACCCTGAGGAACACAGGCCACTCTGGCCATGATGGATTTCACATTGCCCAGATGCCATACCACATGAGCACGACTGCTCATGAGTCATTGCTTCTGCCTGTAGTGCTGTCTGTCATTCACCCAATGTTCACCAGGCTCTTACAACATGACAAGCCCCGGGTCAGATCCTAGGCACCCCTAGAGAAGACATGGGCTTACCCTCTGTCCTGCTCTTCTACCCAGCTTCCAAAACTCCCTCCAGGATGCCCCCAGGAGTTAAACAGACTGTTCCAGGGTCCTCACAGGACTGTCGTTAACACCTCAATCTCAAAACGATCAGTCTTACAGAGAGCTCTTCAGACACGTTCACCTCATGCAGTCTGAAAGTCTCTCAGGGAAGATGTCACCTCAGCCATTTCTGTAGCCCCACCCTTGGGGGCTGACAAGGCCCTTTCAGGAGGCAGCCTTGGCCTCACCCTGCAGCACACAGAAGTGCAGGCTGCCCAGGGAGTGTAACTTTGCCTCCATGCTCCTAGTTATGACCACCAGTCTCCTCTAAGTCCAAACCCTTGAATGTAGGAAACCTGAAAATATGGGAAGGTGAGGTTCCCTGGGAAGGTCTGGCTACCCCTACGTTTTAGACTTTTCTAGTGAGCTCAGCCAACACTTCCGCTGCTCTGTAGTGGTGGGCAGGGATTCAAACACCTGAATGCTTAAAGGTCAATGATCAGGCTCAGGAAAGTCTGTGCCAGCTTCCCTGGAAGGAAAGGCAGGGAAAGGCAGCCCCTCCCTTCCCTGTCTTCCTCCACTGGCGGAGGGATTGGGGAGGGACTGTCGGAGCCCTCACCACACTGGGTGCTCCACCTTCCTGCCCTGGGAAGGCCAGGGGCTGCAGGGATGGGTCCCTGCCAGATGGAGCTGTCAGCCTCTTCTCCCTCCCCCTGGCTAGTGCTGAGAGGACCAGATGCAAACAGAGACCAGAGACCTCCCTGGGTCGGGTGGTAGCACGGGGGCTCAGCCCTACCTCAGACTCTGACTCTTCGTGGGATGCGGCCCTTCGGTAGCGGACCTTACTCCCATTCCTCGAGTCCTGGTTGGCTCCCCTTTCTTCTAGTTTAGCTTTCGTCCTCCCCTTTCTCATGAGGAAATTGTCCACTACCCAGAACATCAAAGCCTGTGGGGAGGGAACCTGAGTGTTACTCCGGGATAAGCCGTTTGTGAAAGCAGAGCAGACCCCATCGGCATGCCTCCTACCCGCTCCAGATTACGTCCAGGACAAGGGGAAGAAAACCCTCATCCAGTCCCCCTGCTCTCTCTCACAAGCTTTCAAAGAGACACCTACTCTCCACTTCCTCTGTTTCTACTTTCTTATCAGAGAACCAGCAAGAAAGCCCTGGCCCTCTTCACCCCGAGTGGTGGTGACTGATGGGGACAGCCTGCCTTGAGCCTTTGCCTTAGCCACTAACAAGGTCTCTGGGCTCCTGGTTGGGGCTCCTTCCACGGGCTGAGTGGCTGGCCTGCAGAGTCGGCCACGTCTGTCAGCCCCAGGTGCCTGTAGCATTTCTTCTCACTGTTTCCTAATTCTAGCCAGTGTGCTTGTGAGTTTCTCTTGGAGCTCTGTGTAAACGACAGGGATAGAAGCCTGGCATCCTGATCTAGAAATCCTTGTCATGCATGTGGTGGGCCTCGTTGGTGGGAGGTCCCCTGGCAGGGAGGGCAAGACAGTTCCCGGGACGCTCCATCTTGCACAGGGGGCCTGGAGCATGGGGTGTGCCTGTTGAGAAAGCAATCCTGCCATCTTCACGTCTGGAGTGGGGGTGGGGAGAGGGCAAATGCTCACACAGAGGGACGTGGGGGCCAAAAGGGGCTTTCTCTGTCAGACTCTGAACTGTGAATGGGACACTGGAAGGCAGAGAGCACGTGGGGGTAGGAAAATGCAACATGGCACTGACATTGACAAAGAAGGGGACGATCAGCATGACGATGGCCAGTTTCAGGTCTGGGTTTTCAATGGGATTCAACAGGGCCACCTGTAAAGAGAAGCAGACTCCGTGAGGTAGGGAGACACCACAGGGAAGGCACCTGAGGGTGGGGGTGGCGGCACGGGTCAATCCATGAGGCCCTGAGCAGGGCGGCATAGCTTAGGCCACAGTCCCCCAAACTCTGATGGGTAGAGCACCTCACGCCCAGGGCTGCACAGGCCGTCCCGAAGTGTGACTGCTAACAAGGCAGGCCAGGGAGAGCACTTGGAGCAGTTAGGGCTTTCACAGCTTGCCCAGGGCTGTGGACTCAGGAAATGTAGTGGGCTTACAACCACACACCAGGAGGCATGGAGGGTGGGGAGGCTTTAGGGAGATAGAGGGAGCGAGGTCAGTGGATGCTCATTACAGGCACTAGCAATGAGGTGCCAGGCCGCTTTCTTACAGAAGTCCTGCACCCCAACCACCTCCCGAAGGACAACAGCTCTGAAAAGCCTTGGTTTATTTTCTTAAAAAATAAAAAGCAGATACAAATAAAACCAAAGGAAAGCCAAGTTCTGAGCTACTTGTTTCCGAAGGCTCTTTGGCTGGTTTCATGTGGCCACATGGAGGAAATGGGCACTGGGGCCAGAGGGCAAAGCCAAGGGAACCCTGGGAACAACGTGCAACCAGGAGCTTCCTGTGCCACCAAAGGGCTCAATTAAACCACTGGCAAAGACGGGTGCGTGAGGACATGTGCAGATGTAGAGAACACCCTCCTGAGGGTTGCAGTCATGAGGCCTAAAGACCGCATCAGCCAGTAAGCAATCCGAGGGCAGGGACTCTTACTTCCATTACGTATCCCAAAGCTTAACCTAGAGCAGACGTTTGCATGATCCAAAGAGATGGAGGCTAAGTGGAAAAACAAGCTCCTGCTCTCGACAGGCGGCCCTATCACGTGGAATCCAGGCTGCATTCGTGCAGGCAAGAAAGAAAGAAACAACACATTTGGTTTTCTAATAAGGTCGGGAATGTGTGGGAGGAAGGGGAAAAAGTACCACCTTGCTTGGTGTCCCAAGGAGCTGGTAGAGAAGGGACAAGAGGCAAACCTTTTTCCACTGAAGTATGAGGAGGACGATGAAGACGACAGACTTCTCAAAAATCATGATCACGATGTAAAGAGCACACTGCCCAACCCAGGCTCCACACTGCAGAGGGTCTCCTGTGGGGACAGTGGGTGTGCAGTCACGTGGGGCCCGGACACCACACCTCTGTCCCGTACCCACCGCTCCTGTGAGCCCTCACGCCCCCAGCTCACACCAGAATGCCGGCTCTAAAGCCACTTAATGAGCCCTGAAAGCACCAAGAATCACTTCGGCGCAAGTAGACAAATGTGAGTGTTTTAGACAAAATCAGAGAATTCCTAATTTGGAGATACCAGCGTGGCATTTCTTTCAAGAGATTCTAAGATATAATTAAAAAAACTAAAGTTAGTAAGTGCTCCCTGCTGGGGCTCGGAGAGCTGGCTCTTTTTGTCCACTGGCAGAGCTGTGTGAAGCAAGACTGCTATTATTATCCGTTGTTGATTTTTCCAGTGACTGTGGTGCCACCCATCCTTTCCTCCATCTGTGGGCTGGCTGATGTTTGTGACTGCGATGGCAGCAGATAACCTCTTTGCTCATCTGCTACCCCCATCTACCCTCCCCGGCTGTCCCTGCCGCCCTCAGCCCTGAAGGCAGAATTCGGACTGGAGGGATTCTGATTCTGTCTACACAGGGCAGCCCAAGACAGCTTTGGCTGGGGACAAAGAAGAAAAGTGGGCAGCCCTCACAGCAAGGGGGCAGCAGTGAGGGGCTGTGCCTTGGGGCTGTGCCAAGGGTCCATCTGTGATCCCATCAGTCACCGTGTTTGAGAAATGGAGAAATCCCAACAGTCCAAGCTGGGGTACACACAGGCCGTGGAGGGCCTCCAGAATGTTTCAACAGGGACTAGAAGGAAGCGTGGAGGACCAGTCCCAGGGAAGGATCTGTATCCTCAGGGACAGGCAGAACCCACAGGATGGGCCTCCCAGGGAGCCACACATGCCTCCCCAAAGTGGGAGACGCAGGGAGAGTGCGGTGGGGTCCCCCGGGGCCGGCTCTGGGAGCTCTGCTGCACTTGTATGACCACTGCTGACCAGAAGAGCAGGGTAGACGGTAGCCTTTCAGGGGAGGCAAAGGCCCTAATATAGGCAGTGAGAAGAGAACGTGACCCAGAGAGAAGGCGCCAGCTTCTCGTTGGAGTCTATGGTTTCCGTAGCCATCCCTGTCACAGGCCCCAGACCTGCCAGAGCCTGCCAGTGGAAGAGCAAGTGAATGCCTTCACGCAGCTGTAATGGACACAACATCAGGCCGTTCCCTTTTCTGGAAAGCCTCGGGAGAAGGGTACAGAAGGCATGCAGAAGAGCCAAAGGGCCTTCCTTTGAGCTCGTTCTGTCTACTTTCACTTTTGGGATTAGACGCAGCTGAGCCAAGAAACCACTTCAGAAGCACAATCCCTCCTAGCCAGACTTTTAATGGAGTTCTGTAATCCCCTCAGTAAACTACGTGACCTTACTGAGAAAAGTTCTCAGAAACAACCAATCAAAATATTTGTTAAAAATCATTAAGATTGGAGACAGAGCACTGGCAGGCAGTATCTCTGAATGGGGACTGGCGTGTTTAAAGTCAACAGAACAAGGGGCCACACTTAATGTCAAGAGAAAACCCACTTGCTCTGTGTGTCTGCTCCCTCTGCCCTTCAGTTTGAGGTGACTGACAAAGGGGACGTGTTTTCCTCCCTCCCCTCATGTTGCCCCTCAAAGCTTAGCTGCAGCTGCGGCTTGTTTCATTTACACGCTTTAATAAAAAACATGGTGGAAAAAAATGTAAAAAAACCTGTGCAAACCTGCTCCCACACGTCCCTTCCTCTGCTATGTCCAGACCACATGCAGCCCCAGCTGGAATGGGCACATGTGCGGTTTGTTTTTCAGATTTGTTTCATTTGAGAGCCTTTCGGACGTTCCCCACTGTCTCATCGTTTAAAAACAGACACGTCAGGCATTCTCGATGTGTCCTGCTTTTTACCACACTGGACAGCCTCAGGTTCACACATGGGTGTTTTTTTATTGAATAAGTTCCTCAGGATAAATCGCAGGAATAGGGGACAAACGGACAGAACATGTTTGTCTCTCAAGGCTTCAGGAAGGGGCCATTAGGACAGGGGCAGGCAGCAAAACCCACAAACCACTGGTGCCCCTGGGGCAGAGACCCCACTTTCAGGGCTTCCGCTTGGGGAGAAGCTGCCTGGTCATCTGACTGTA
Organism: Lynx canadensis; assembly: GCF_007474595.2. Lineage (NCBI taxonomy): Eukaryota > Metazoa > Chordata > Mammalia > Carnivora > Felidae > Lynx > Lynx canadensis. Next base: position 21,240,394 of record NC_044304.2, read on the forward strand.
AGCACACCTGTCACCTAGATCTCGTCTCACCCCTCAGGGCCACGTGGCTGATTCCTCAAGTCCCAGGTGCTTGTCAGCAAGTTCACCCTCTCCTCTAGGGACAAAGGAAGCACCTAGAAAACAAGCCCTTCTTCTTCGCTTAGCTGAGAAGAGAGCTCTGGGGCTTACATGGAACCATGGCCTCAAGCAGTGGGCTGGTCAACAGGTGCGGGAGACAGAATAACGGTCCCACAGAGAGACCACATCCTAGTCCCAGGAACCTGTGCGCGTGTCAGGTAACCTGGCAGAGGGGAGGGAGGTTGCTAACCAGCCGATTCTAAGAAAGGGAGAGCATCCTGTAGTATCCAGGTGGGCCCAGAGTGCTCACAAGGGCACTTCAAGCTGGAAGGAGGTGCTGGAAGGTCAGCGTGATACCGCGTGAGAGGACCGGTTGCGGGCCCCTCGGAGGGAGGAAGGGGCCACGACCAGGCAGTGCAGGCCGCCTCTAGGAGCAGGAAAAGGCAAGGACACGGGTGCCCCCCTAGAGACTCCAGAAGGAACCAGTCCTGCCGACACCTTGACTTTAGCCCAGGGAGACGCACGTGGGATGTCTGAACTATGACTGTAAGGCAAGAAATCCGTGTTGTTTGAAGCCACTAATTTCCCGGTAACTTTTTATAGCAGCGATAGAAACCGGTAACATGGACAGAAACAGAAATGAGGCAACATCACATGCGCTGTCCTCCTCCGTCAGCCTGGGGAGGGAGGACTCGGGACGGTCCTGGATAAGGGGCAGCTACATCTGGAGACACCCGGCTTGAAGACTCCGGTTCCTAAATGCAGTGGTGGGAAGACAGGACCGCACGGAAGCAAGCAGCTCAGACAGCCGCTGCCTCCCCGACGCACTGGGGATGGGTGCAGTGCCTGCTGTGACAGGGCCAGCCTGGCCTCCCCTCCCGCGAGTCATCAAGGGGCCATGGGTGCACCTTCCACAGCACTGGTCACCACAGTGCAGTCCAGAGCCCCGCCTTCCAGGACGGGTCTCAGTGGCAAGCAGTGAGCAGCACCATCCTTGGAGTTGGTGGGAGAGGAGACCCCCCCCCGCCCCCCGCCCCACCTCAGCTGTGCACTGGCTCGCTGTGTCACTTAACCTCTCTGGGCATGAGCCTATAAATGAGGATGGCACCGCTGTGGTCCGAGTGTGTCCTCTAAGCTGAGGAGTCATGACTCGGGGCTTCTCAGAAGCCTTCTCTTGAACCACAGGAGCACACACTGTGTGTCAGACACTATCTTTAAGTCCGTGACTCACCAGGCATCGAGTAACGGGGCTAAGAAAAGCCCTCCCCTGAGTTCATCTCCCCTCAACGGAGACAAACAATTACTTAAGATTTCTAGAAATACCCAAGGCACTCAGAGCCAGCTCCATGAATCGGCTCCTTTTACATGTTGGTACCTTGTGAGTTTTCAGTCATCTAGGAGTGACCGGCCCTGAGGCCCAGACCCAGGAGCTCTGTGGAAGGTATGAACAGGAAACAGAGTGGAGGTCCAGAATTCCTTCCCTTTTGTTCTGTGTGTGCCCCTATGTGGCCAAGGCCCCGCTGATGCTGTTCCCACTGAGACCAGGAGCTCCTGCTCCCAAACAGTAGGGACCAGCTATGAAGGTGGTCCTGAATTCCCAGGGTGTGGCAAGGCCTGAAGGAGGCACCTGTCTCTGCAGCCCTGCTCAGGCCACAGCCAGCCGCTTCCCTGGGAGTACGAAGTCGAAGTCAAGGGCGATGTGTTTGTGCTGGGAGACAGCCTCAGGGGAACTTCCTGCCCAGGCCATTGTCCCTGGGGCCTGAGGGGAGGGGGGGTGGGTCAAAGATGAGCCAGCAGCCAGAGGTCACCTGTTTTAAGCCACGTCTCTTTGAGGGAGGATGCACCTGGTGTCCCTGGCAGCCGTATGTGCCAGAAACTGGTGGGGGTCAGCCTACTGTCAGGAGACAGCAAGGCAACTTGGCCCCAGGGAGGGGAGAATCCTCCATCCTGCCCCTGCAGCCCCTGTAGTGAAATGGCCCAATGGCAGGACAAGCACAGACATGCGGCACAAAGAGGGCCAGCTCCCTACTGAGCACCTCCCAAACCAAGAGCCATCCTTTCTCTAACGAGGTGGGCAGGAGGTGTGTACTCAGTGGGAAGCTCGGCACAGTGAGGTGGCCTTACAGCCAGCAGGTGTGGCCTCCAGTGCCCTCTGGTGGAAGAGGCCAATGCTGTGGCTCTCCCTGTGTCCAGGGTCTCTTGGCTCCTGCCGTCTAGTGGCAGTGATATGCGTACCTACCCACCTCAGACGTGTGGCACTCAGATACCAGCAGGGGACCAGAACTGGCCCCACAAGCACACAGAGGAGACAGTCACCGGCTCCTGAACCCTTGAATCCACTGGCCTGGAGGGCTGTATGGGACAAGGAGCAGAGCCCCCTCTAGGAAGCGCCCCCCACACTCCATACTATGTTACCACTGTCCATGCTACGTTACCATATTCGCCAAAACGCAGAGACTCCCACTGCTGCCACTCCACCAAGACGCTGACAGCACGCACGCCCACGTAGATGAGCAGCATGCCTACGGTGGCGTCCAGGAGGAAGTTGATGAGGTACCTGGGAGGAGAGGACATAGCAGCACTGTCAGGAAGCAAGAGCCCCTGGTGGGCCAACTTCAAGCCTGATGCCCTGGTACTTTGGCCTGTTCTGGGGCCCGTGCAAGAGGCTGCGGGGCTCACTCCCAGGAACCCCAACGAAGCCTCCCCACGACAGTGTGCTGACACTCATCAGGGACAAAGAAACTTGGAAGACCTCAAACACTCCCAGCAAATGAAGACTTCTCATAAGACAGAGTGCCTGGAAACAGCAAGGGAGTCAGCAGGGAAACAGAACTTAATTCAGTAAAAGAAGTCTGTTCCATGACACTGTTCACATCCTGACGGTCCAGTCCACCCAAAGCCCCGAGACAGTGCTCCTGTTCCAGGTCAGGGCCATGTGGCCCTTGTTCATCCCCATATTTCAGATTCAGAGCCTACCATGGAGGCAAGTACAAGTACTTCTAAGGAGTAGAAGCTTTATTCCCATGGAAAAGGCACGATGACAGGAGAAGGAGAGGAGGAGGGTCGGAAGAGCACTCCCACCTTGATCATGTGTTCTTGTAAGGTCTGTTCCCATGTGTCTGATACGCACCTCTTCCGTCGCCAAGGAAAGGGCCTCCCTCGAGGGCCTGTACCCAGATCTTACTGATCACAGGCCCCAGTTCTCCACACAAAGCAGGAGACAGGCCATCACTGGGTCAGGTACAACCCTCTGGGATGCCAAGTGGCTCGGAAAGCCTTCAAAGTAGTGCCAGATGCCACAGATCAACTGTGACACTTTCCACTTTCTGAGGCTTCAGACATTTTATGCAGACTCACAGCCCCCACCCTAAGATAAGGCCCAGGCTTTGGCGACATGCACAGCACACTGATACTGGAGGGGCGCCCTGGAGTGGCAAGAAAACCAGAGGGGAAGGTGGTTTCTCCCGTCTGCCCTTCCTCTTTAAAATCACAAGGGGTCACTCTCAGACCAGAGACCAAAGCACAGCAACTGCTTCCAAGGCAATTTCTCCAAGTTCACAGCTGGCCCTAAGCTAAACTGCTCTCGGACGCTTACATCTAATTGGTTTCAAGTGGTTCTCACATCTGAGGCTCACCCTGAAAATAACAAGAACACCTGATACATATACACACGTCAGTTCATTCATTCCCTCACCAAATATTTATGCCTACTGTGCGCCAGGCCCTGGGAACAAAGACAGAAAGCTCCATACCCTCTATCCAGCACAGATGAGACCGGCAGACAGCAGTGGGCCCCGAGCCAGACTGGCCAGCTTCAAATTCCACTCTGTCACTACTGAGCCGTGAGAACTTAACTTACATCCTCTCTGTGTGCCTCAGTTCCCCAAGCTGTAAAATGAGGATAACCAAAGTATCTAAATTGTAGGGCAGGATCAAATGAATTAACACATGTGAACAGCGCTTGCTACCTAGTAGATACTACACAAATGTGTTGTTTGAATCATAGCTCCTCAGAGTCACGAAAGCTTACCTCCCCCCACCCGGCCAACAAAGCTGTCCAGAGGAAGGAGCAGAGCCCCCAGCACACGGGACCCATGCAGCCACAGGGAGCAGTTGTCTCCTTCTGTTTGAGCTTTCCCTGAGCTGAGGCCGGCTTCCTTTCTGGTCTGCAGACTCCCAAGATGCCCCAGGGCCAGCCCAACCCAGCCCACCTGTAAAAAGTCACAGGGCAGAGCAAGGATGGTAGGACCTGGAACAGATCCCAGGGCACATGCAATCTACTCCCCAAGCACCACCTGTTCTTGTCCCCACTGCTGGGGCTCTCATGCCTTTCCTAAGTTTTAACAACAACTTCCTCTAACTGAACTGTTAACTTCCTGAGAAGTGCCCCACTGGTTGGTTTCCAGTGGTGCTTATACTCATCAACTCCTGAAACCTTCATAGGAATCCTGGGGATCTGGCAGGACACACAGGACAGGGGAGCAAACTATGGCTCAGTCTGGCCTCTCAGTCAAGTGCCTTCACCATACCAAGCTCCATCTTGGGCCTTTTCTCCTCCAGGCTGAGCACTCAAGATCGGTCAACAGCCCTTTCTCCATCCTGGCTATGATTCAGTTTGTCAATGTCCCTCTTAAAGCTGTATCATCTTCTTTTTGCAGATGGGCAATGGAGGTGCTGCAAGGGAGAGTCCTGCACATGGCCGAGGCTACACCAGGAGTTAGGTTAGAGGCTCCTGTGCAAGCAGCAGGCTCTCAGTCTATCCTGGTCAACGACATCAAGATGATTAACAAGATCAGACAATGACTCAAGCCTGCTGGGGGGCTCAAGAGTTGGAAGGACAAGGCCCTTTCCTAACCATCTCCCCTACAGAAGGGTCACCTTTCTACTCCTCTGCTTTGTGACTACATACACCCAAACATCCAAATAGATCACAACCTGTCCAGTTCTTAGAGAAAGATTCTGGGCGACTTCACGACTTCCTTCTGAAATCTAAATCTACACAGTCATCAAGGAAGGAGCCTTAAAAGAATCTTCCAGTCCAAATGTTCTTAAATACACACTAAACCTCTTGGCAAGGGACTCACCAGCCATCCAACCTGCTCTCTCAGAGGCAGGGGCAGGACAGGGGTGGCGGTGGTGGTGGTGGGGGGTGTGTGTTCCAGGCAGAGGGCAGCATGAGCAAAGGCATAGAAGCAGGAGGTAGCTGGTGGGGTTCAGGGCCACCAGCACAGCACTGGCTGGAGCAAGTCTGAGCCAGGAAGGTAGGAGATGGAGCCAGGATAGGGCAGGTGAGCCTCCTTTTCCACTCCATCTGCCAGGAGAGGCACAATTGGGGATTCAGTCAGATTTCTTAGGGTGGGGGACTGTGTGGAAGGCACACTGCAGGGATGTGCTGGAACAACCTGTGGCCTTCAGGTCAAAGAGGTCAATGATGGTCAACAATGGCTTTGACCCTAAGCAGGTGGCATCACAGAGGAGCCCTTGTGTGTCCAGTTCCAGCAGAGATACTCCTTCAGGGCACGATGCCGTCCTGCCAGGGACTGCTCCCTGCCAGGAGGCATAAAAGTACCAGAACACCAAGGACCAGAGTTCTGATGAGCAGAAAGCCAATGCGCAGGGCAACCGTAAGCAGGCAAAGCCCTAATGGTCAACTGACAGCTGTGTTAGAGCAACCACAGGCAGCACACAGAATATGGTCATTTGGGGGAACACAGAGCACAATGGGGGGTTGCTCCCTCCCCAAGCTAGAGGGAACATGACTGGTGGCAGAAAGCAAGACCAGCCTACAATTTCAGTGGACGGGTGGGTGATGTTTGTACTGGAATATCAGCCACTTACAGTGAACAAGGGTCCTCTTCAGTGAGATCTGCTAGGTACACATTTGCAAAGTGGATGAACAGCATTCCTATGGCTTGTTTGGAAGTGTCTAAAAACCTGCACAAAATAGGATCAGCACTTGTTATCACCCCAACAGGAGGGTAATATCCAATTTAGGGGAAATGAGAAGTCTGAAACAGGAAGAAAGCTAGCAGGGAGATCTCAACTTCCCCATTACTAGTCACCTCTTCCCCCGGCATCAGCACTAACTCAGGCTTGGCATCTCGGCTACCTTTCGAACCCTTCAATAACACTAAAAGGCCACTGATGTATAACATCATAAACACTGTATAAACCCCTAAAAGGCCACTGATGTATAACACATGTTTAAACATGTATTTAAATTAGGTGTGTTTACTTTTTCATTTTTTGTTATTTCAAAATGCTCTACCATAGCTTTGCGATGAAGTCCAAGGTGCCTCTGTTTTAAAGAGCTCCCATTCAACCTCACTCAGAGCTAAATGCTGTGCAAGACTAACAAGACGCCCAAATCTAGCACTGCAGCTCAAACTCTAACGACTTCTGGCTGCTGCCATTTATGCCCTGGGCTAGCCTGGGGTGGACAGATATTTTCTGTAAAGGGCCAGAGAGTAAATATTTTAGGCTTTGCAGGCCACTGTTTGCAGCAACTGGTCACCCCCCCGCCACTGCAGTGTGAGAGCAGCCGTAGAGCCCGCCATTCTTGCAACCCTTTATGAAAATGGACAGCGTGCCAGATTGGGCCTGTGGGCTGTAGTTTGTCAACTCTTGGGCTAGATGGCAGGGTGTTCGTTCTGGAGACACCATGTTGCCCCATCCATGAGGGGTCTTTAGTTTCTCCCCTGCCACGAACACCTGGAAACCACAGGTAGTCTTTGGATTGCAGTCAATCTCCTGGTCTCCCAGGCTGGGCATCCAGGGTTGGGCTAGGCCACTGAAGGGGGTGGTGAGGGGCACACAGGCACGGACCATCAGCCTTGGGGTCTTAGGGCTGAATCGACTTTGGAGATTATCCAGACCAACCCCATGACTGAAGCTTGAAAATCATTTCCTGAAATAATGGCAAAGTAGAAGTCCCCCCTCCAAAGGACAATGTGTGCCCCACAGAGTGCCCCAGCTCCAGACCCTCTCCAGGTCCCCCAGCCCAAGCTAGACACCCAGATTCAAGAGAAACCGACCAGGGAAAATAAAAACAAGAATGATCAACATTCACAAATAATGCACTGCAGATCAATAAGGAGATGCTTAAAATGTTGTAAAGGGCCTTTACCACAGTGATTTATCTGACGTCTTCTCCGGAGGGGAAAATGGCTATTTTGTTAGCACACCTGCAAGCCTAACACAGCCCAAGAAAGTCAGCTTCTTGTGGACATGTTGTTCCGAAGAGCTGGCTGTCACCTTATTTTCTGGAGTTTTGTCTTTGGAAGCCGTGTCTGAAGCTTTACCCTCCTTTTATGAAGGAAAAACTGCTACCACAGGGTCATCCTAGGACTAGGAAAGACTAGTTTTGGGGAGAGAAGCATATACATGGTATATCTGAGTAATCTCCAAATATAGATAATGTTCTGCTCACACACACAGACTACAGAATCTGAGGATTTATCACAATCTAACACCAGGGAGACATAATTAAAGGGACTTGCAGCACACAGTGATATATCTGTCTGATCCTCCGTTTTCTAAAACTGGCCAGTGGTGTGATGATAGAATAAAGGCAAAGCTCAATGTTATCTGGAGAAATAGAAGTCTTTCATATTATTCGTAGTTCCTAATGATTGATTCAACTAAGGGATCCTAACACTTTATGTTCTGGAGAACCGCTCACATTGCCCCCTGCCCTCCCTGCAAATAAACCCCAAATAGCCCATGGCATTCTAGGAAGGTGTTAATATTTAAATACGCACCATATCCTCCACGGCCGTCTCTCATGCTTTGGCTCTCTGAAGCGCTTGACTGGAAGAAAACACACACCATTCAGCGGCTTTCCACAGCAACAACGAAGCAAAATGCATTCAACAAGTGGGGTTATCAGTACACTCGGGGTTGACACTACTAAGTTAAGGTACTTGTTCTTTTAACATGTGCCAATGCACAATAAGCTGTGAAGGTCACAGAGGCCCCAGGCCCTGCACTGGCTGCTGACCAGTACAGACTCTTCAGAACTGGACACTTATGAAGAAAGACTCCTCACAATGTGTGGGAAACTGTGTTTTCTTCTCTTTTGTGATGAGGTTCTCTCAGGGCCTGGAAACCACAAAGTGGAATGCAGCTACCTCCAACTTCAGAATTTGCTCTACATGATGACAAATCCATTCATCCACCCATCTAGTGGCTGGGCCACTAGCCAGGCACTGAGACAAAGGCGAAGGCAGCTGTCCAGCAGGAGGGCAGGCACGCAACCATATAGTGAGGCAAGTGCTAGAGAAGAGGTATGTCTGAGGCAGAGGGAGGGCATGAGGGAAGGATGACCACGTTTGCCTTCCTGGGAGGGCCTTGGTCAGGAGACACTTCACTGGTGCGAGGCGGCCAACCCAGGTCCTGAAGGTTAGCAAAGTTGAGCGAACGGACCAGGGAGGGGACAGAGCACACACCATGAGCTCATAGGTGCAGGGACATAACACGGCAGACAAATGGAGCAGAAGCCACATGACGGAGGGTCTTGAATGCCAGGCTAAGGAACCTGGAATGAATTCATAGGGAAGGAAAAGCCAGGGCAGAGTGCTAAGCAGAGTCAAAGACATAGCTGGGATCGTGTTTTAGAAACATGGTTCTGAATCATGTAGATGGTGGGTTTCTGGGGCTGGAGAAAATGCTGGCTGAGCCCTAGCACCAGGCGGGGGTGCTCCTGGCTACAGAACAGCCAGCGGGGTGGGGCGCTCCTTCACCAGCAGGTCGACCTCAAAAGGCAAAGGACCACCCAAACTGGCACTTTCACCTTGGGTCTGCAGACTGTCTCCACGGGTCTATCCCCTGACACAAACACCGAAAGTGCTGCATGTGTGATGTCGCCCCTCACAAAAGTACCAAGGAAGAAACACCACAATGCAAGCCTATGGAGGGTCCTCGTTACTAAGGCAGTGGGTGAAAACCAACAGCAGAGCTCCGAGTTGCCAATGAGCATGCAGGAGGAGGACACAGGGAGGGAGAGCTTGGTGCCCGAATCAACCGACCCTGCTACTTTAAATGAAAACAGGCAGTCTGCAGTCTGCAACGCAAGGACTACCTGTACACAGAAACAAAACAGGTATGGTGTTCAGAGAGACATTTTGATAGACCAACAAGCAGGAGGAACTGTAAGGACATCTGTCACTCTGCTGATACATCACAGATCCCCAAATGTCAACAACATCAAAGAATCTGGAGGTGGGGCCAGGAGGTTCTGCTGGCCCAAAAGGTTCTCAAAGGCAGGGGTCTCCTCCCCACAAGTACCCAAGTCTCACTGAGGGCCTGGGTGCTGGGGGATGGAGATGCAGAGGAAACTGGGCCAGGAGAAAACAATCTGGAGGGAAAGCCCCCAGTCAGGACCAGGGCCACTTCATGGGCGTTTGTGCTTCTGCCTCAGGGGCCTCTGTCCTCATCAGTATAAAATAAATATGTCCTGAGGGGCAGCACCTTCTCATTCTGAGGAGACACATGCTCAAGTACCAGGATGGCTGCAACTCACTGGCAGTTAGTTTAGGGAAAAAATTACACCTTATATAATCATATAAAGTAACTACATATTACACAGGGTGTAATTATAACACATTGTAATAAATACAATCTCAGTAATTATGTAATAAACCTATTATTTATATTAATATGACACATAACATATGAACGGAGGTAAATGTGGTGTCATGGGAAAAACTGTATCCTCACTCCCTGAATTCACGCTGGGGGAGTTCCTAACCCCCAGTACCTCAGAATGTGGCTGTAGTTAGAAAGTCTTAAAAGAGGGAATTAAGGTAAAAGGAGGTAATACGGGTGGGTCCTATTCCAACATGACTGGTGTCCTTTTACAGAGAGATTAGGACCCACACAGACTGAGGGGCAATCCTGTGAGGTGCCATCTGCGAGCCAGGGAGAAAGGACTTGGAAGAATCCGATCCTGCCCACATCTTGACCTGGCACTTCCAGCCTCCAGACCTGTGAGAAGAGAAATTTCTGGTGTCCAAGCCCTCCAGTCTGTGGTACTTTATGGCAGCCCTAGCACACTAACACGTGTGGCAACACAGTAGTTGGAGAACCCAGAGGAAGGCTATTTGAGTATTCACTAAATTACTATTTAGATTTTTCTGTAGGTTGAACATTCAAAAACAATTGTTTTATGCTTATTTGAGAAAGAGAGAGAGAAAGAGAAGGAATGAACAGGGGAGGGGCAGAGAGAAAGGGAGACAGAGGATCTGAAGCAGGCTCCATGCTGACAGCACAGAGCCTGAAGCGGGGCTCAAACGAACCGTGAGATCATGAGTTGAGCCGAATTCAGATGCTTGACTGACTGAGCCATCCAGGCGCCCCAACATTTTGAAATAAAAAGTTGAGAGAAAAACATACTATAAAAGCGTACACCAGGACAACCATTTCATCTGGCAATATCAATCAAAATTTTAAGTGCCCAGACGCCTTTAACCTTCAATGCACTGCCAGATGTGTGTTCTACAGGCACAACATGTGCCAAGATATACAGGGATCTTCACTGTAATATTGTCCTAACAAGTACCCGGAAAGACACCAATGTTTGCCAGTGTGCGGCTGGGTATATACGTCACGGTACTACGCAACATTAGGCTGTCACTGAAAACAACAAGGTAATCTGCACGGACTCATGTGGAAAGATTTCCAAATTATATTAATAAATTGCAGAAAAATATGCCTACCACCATTCTGTTCATACCCTTTTTATTTTTTTAGCCTTTAAAAAAGATTTTATTTTTAAGAGGGTAGCTTTTTTTTTTTTACTTTATTTTTGAGAGAGAGAGAGAGAGAGAGAGAGAGAGAGAGAGAATCCCAACCAGGCTCTATGCCATCAGCATAGAGCCTGATGTGGGACTTGATCTCACAAAACCTAAGAACATGACCTGAGCCGAAATCAGGAGTCAGATGCTCAACTGACTGAGCCACTTAGGTATCCCTAAAGATTTTAAGTAATCCTTACACCCAATGTGGGGCTTGAACTCAAAACCCGAGATCAAGAGTTGCATGCTCTACTGAGCCAGCCACGTGCCCATGTTTATACCCATTTTTTTTAATTAAAAAAATGTTCTTAATGTTTACTTATTTTTGAGAGAGACAGAGAGAAAGAAGGGGGGGGAGGGGCAGAGAGAGAGGGAGACACAGAATCCGAAGCAGGCTCCAGGCTCTGAGCTGTCAGCACAGAGCCTGACATGGGGCTTGAACTCGTGAACTGCGAGACCATGACCTGAGCCAACGTTAGATGTTTAACCAACTGAGCCACCCAGGCACTCCTGTTCATATCCATTTTTAAAGGATATATATTTATGTTGGTGTTATGCATGTGTTTTTTCCCTAGAAGGGTACATGGCTATTAACAAGAGCTGCCTTTGGTGAAAGGAATTATAGATCAGGGGAGTAGACTTTCTACATCATTCTGAATGGTTTAAAACATTCTTCTAATCTCACATTGTTTTTATTTCAATGAATTAAAAATAAACCCTTCAGACACCTGTGCTAATACAGCAAAGCGGGACATGGGGAGACGTGGTGTGGGTCATGGGGGCCTATGGGACAAGAAGAGAGAAGAATGTGTGTGCGTGCTGATCATGCTCGCAGGTAGGGGTGCAGCCTCACGTAGGAGCACCTCAGACAGAATTCAGGACCCACTCGTGATTCTCCAGAACAGAGCAGTGTGACTCCTGCCTTCTTCCTCTCCATCTGCCATCCCCTCCCCCCTAGAACATTTCAGAGTCTAAAATCTTTTTATTTTTTTAATTAAAGGCAGAAGAAACATTAAAAGAACTCCTCCAGATCTAATGTGGCAGGAAAACTCTGGAAGCTGCTCTGCCACACAGTCATGCTGTACTGCGGGGCCTGCGGTGTGACAGGCCCCATTCAGCAGCAGATGAAATAGACACAATTCTTGCACTTCTCACATTCTCCGGGCAGGGAGAGGGGAGAGGATATGTGGAGAGTGGCAGGATGGCGACTTGACACCAAAGCGGGAAAGGACAGTGGGCTGGAAATGGGTTGGCAGATTGCAGATCAGGAGGTCTGGAAGGTGAGCCAATGTCCAAAGAAAGGCAGGGGTGAGTCATAGGTGTCTGCGGAAGAGCCCTCAGGTGGAGGGCTGGGGCCAGCGAGCGGCAGGAATGTGGGCATGAGGTCAGATAGCCCAGGCCTCGTGGCCAGGGTGACCTGGGGGTGGCCAAGGGCAGGGGGCTGTGGTCTACTGTTGCTGTGCTGAGAGCGGCCTGAGGGCACCAAGGCAGGAGCGGAGAGGCAGATTAGGCCACTACAATAACCCTGGGTGACTGGGTGCTCGGCCTGGGTGGTGGAGGAGAGCGCGACCAGAGGTGGGAGCCGCAGGGTACCTTCCGCAGTGAACCTACAGGATTTGCCGACAAGGTGGATGCGGGTATGCTGGGGGCTGACACAGTTCTGCCCATTTCTGGTTTTGTTTTGCTGGTGGTGGTTGGGCGGGGAGGGGGGGTATTGGGGGGGTTTGTGGGAACCTGGAAGACACGAGACTTCTGTGCACAAGAAATGAGCTGCCCCCGAGTCCCTCATGGACCGTGAGCCAGGCACCAGTCCCATGGAAACACGCCCGTTCCCTGCAGGAGCCTGGAAGCTGCCCCCTGGGAAGCCACGAACAACAAGGCTTGAGCAGAGAGTGGTTCAGGCAGAGCCACAGGACAGATGAGTTTTGCTCAATTATTGGTGCTTCTATAGGATGCAGAGAACTGAGATGGGGACAGAAGCCAAAGCACAGCACAAGCCACCCTAACACTCACCGCACAGCCTGGGGCAAGAGGCTGGGAAGGACAGCACAACTCCAGGGTAGGTCAGGTCCTTGAAGGTGGGACACCAGAATCTCAGGCTGACAGCCTCAAAGAGCCCCCAGTAGGAAAAGGAAGGAGCAGAGTGGGGGGTGGAGCAGGGACAGGAGAGGGACTGTCGGGGTGTGCAATACTCAGCGGTCCCTGAAACCTGGCACACAGACCCCATTCCACTCCTTTGACAACACTGTGCACCACCACCTCCAGGCTGTGGTGGGGCCCTAAGCAGGTGCTCTGCATTTACGCACACGTGTCCTGAAGACAGGCATGGGGTCCTGTCACCTCTGAAAAGGAGTAGTGGCCAAGAGCCAGACAGATATGGCTTGGAGTTCTGTCTGTGTGTAAAAAAAAAGGGGGGGGGGGCTGCCAGGTTGGTGTCAGGATTACATGAGAACAAACAGGTGGAAGATGCTGGCACAGACACATGCTCAGGAAAGCGATCTGCACTCAGGGGTCCTTGCCCTGGCTCTGCTTTCCCATTCCTCCTCTCAGTGTCTACTCACCTCAGGCCTGGGGCTGAACCACCTCGTCTTAGTCTCTGGGTCCCTGAGAAGCATGCGACCTTGGGTCTGCCATCTGCAACATGACCTCTCTACAGGGGCCTAAATGCTAGGAGGGTCCCAGGGTTCCCCAACCCTGTTATCCTCCCTGGGCTGACTCCCCAGTGCTCTGAGTGGTCTTCTGTCTCTCTCTTCTGCCTCTCCATGGTCTGTCCTCCCTCCACAGGCTCCCCTTCTAACCAGGATTTCCAAGGTGAGGGCTCTCCAGCCTCCTCCCCACGCCAGCCCTCGCTCCCTGGCTTCACAGAATGGATGCATCCTCTGCTTGGTGACTCCTTACCTTCCTCTCCGACTCAACTGTCAATCGCCCCTGACAATTGTGCAACTCAAGTCTTCTGGATGTGTCCTTTTCCCCATTTCTACCACCAAAGTAGTCGGGGCCTCATGACTGCTTTCCTGTGCTAAGCAGACTGCCTCCTAACAGGGCTCCCTGCCCCTGGCTCTCTGACCACCCCACCCACCTGTGCTTCCCTCCGCTACACTGAGCACCAACTGTGCCCGGGACATATCACTGGATAATACAGCCGGGTCCCTGCCCTCAGGCAACTTTCCATCCGTAACAGTGCACATCACTGTTGACTTGCCTGAAACACCGCTCCCTTCTTTCCTAATCTTACACATTTTTTTAATTTGGGAGAGAGCACGTGTGCTTGCACATGGGATAGGGGCAGAGGGAAGGCGGGAGAGGGAGGGGGAGAGAGAGGATGGGACGGCGAGGGAGAGGGAGAGAGAATCTTAAGCAGACTCTCAGTGCGAGCCTGATAGGTGCCTAGATTGTAACCTAGGCCGAAATCCAAGAGTCAGATGTGCAAACTACTGAGCTGCCCAGGTGCTCCTCTTACCCATTTTTGAATTAAAATACATCTTTTGGAAGAGATGAACATATACAAACTTCAGAGTACATTCTTTTGGCTAATATTTGGATGGTATATCCTTTTTAATGTCTTTTTTTCAACATTATATTTAAGGTGGGTCTACCGTAAACAGCATATAAGTGAGCTTTCCCCTATAAATCTGGCTCACAATCGTAGTGGGTTGAATAGTTGTCTCCAAAAAGATGTCCAAATCCTGACCCCCCACCCATACCTGTGAATGTGACCTTATTTGGAAAAAGGGTCGTTACAGGTGATTAGGATACAGAACTTGAGATAAGATCATCCTGGATAAATGAGGTGGGCCCTAAATCTAATTACCAGTGTCCTTGAGAGACAGTAGAAGGCAAGGGGAAAGGAGAAGGCCTTGTAAAGGCAAAGGCAGAGGCTGGAGCGTTGCAACCACACCCCTGAAGAGGAACCCCTGAAGAGGAGGAGATGGGGAAGGATTCACCCCTAGACTCACTGGAGGGAGTGTGGCCCTGCCAACAGCTTGATTCTGGGCTTTGAGCTTCCAGAAAGGAGAGAACTTCGGTTGTGTTAAGCGAAGAAGTTTGTGATTATTTGTATGGCACCTCTAGTAAACTAATAAAGGCATTTTTTTTTTCTCCTAAAAAAAAAATCTGAAGAGTACAAACACACTCAGTGAGAAGTCTCCCTTCTGTCTGAAATCCCAGGCCATGTTTCTCTTCTCAGAGCCAACCACTGTCACCCAGATCTTGCACAGCCTTCCAGAGACACGCCACATGAGACCAAAGATGGACAGATGTCTCTTTTCAGAGACAGACAGACACCCACATACTTTACACACTGTGGGACCTTGCTGCTCTCATTGAAATTTCACCTCCTGTACACACAGCTCTGCCTCTTTTGTCAGAGGCTCTGTGGTCTGCCATGGCGTGGCCGTGCACCACGCAGTGAATGTCCTTGCCACGTACCGGCCATGCCCGTGTGGGTGAATGTCTAGTGGCGGACTCGCCGCGTCAAAGGTCGCGTACATGCAGCTGATTCTGTCACACCGCTCTCCAGGGGGTGTGGCAATTCCCACGACTGCCCGTTTCCCCACATCCCCGCTGGCAGGGAGCAGGAGCAAACCTTGCCAATCTGATCACCGGACAGGCTGCCTCCTCCGCATGGCTTCAGTGTGTACTAACCGGGTCATCTGTGCCCAGATGCCCGCAGGGCTCGCTGCTGCCCAGCACCTCCGGTGGGGCTGGCAAGGCCCCCACCTGGCCCCTTCTCTCACACGTGCTCTCGGCTCACGCCCTCCCTTGAGGGGGCAAGGCACAGCGATCACTCCTGTAGAAGTTCTGCGTACCCCACTTCGCTCTCCCTTTCAGAGCCTTGCCGGTGGTGCTCCCATAGCCTTGCTGCATGACAGAGGACAGCTGAGATTCACATACAGGTGTTTTCTTTCATGTCACAAGGAGGAAGACATAAGAGGTGGTGTTAAAAATCACAGGGCTTGACGGGGGCACCCGGCTGGCTCAGTTGGTGGAGCATGTGACTCTTGATCTCGGGGGTTCTGAGTTTGAGCCCCATGTTGGGTATTGGAGATTGCTTAAAAATAAAACCTTTGAAAAAAATCACGGGGTTTGGAAGGGGAACAATTACCATGTAGTCCTATTTAGAAACTGAGTCATAAAAAGCACAACTGTTTTGAAATTAAACCACACAATTAAGAGAGCCATTCGGTCAATGTCGGGCACAGCCTGAGAGAAGCAGAGTTGCCAGGAATGGAAGAGACAGTAAGAAGCTGCTTAGCTACCAGGTGGAGAGAAAGAAAGGTTTATGGTCGAATGGAGGTGGGGTTAACAGGGACTTTGCAGACTCAGTTACTGGGTAGTGGCAGTCCGCTGCACCTCTCCTGATCTGAGGACATTTCCCAAACCAGCACGTGGAGGGAAGACTGCCACCCCGCCCTGTGGATACAGCACAGGAAGAGACTCCTGAACCCGGCAGTGCTCTTGGCACAGCGCTACCCTCTGCTGTGAAAATCCACGGAGGCAATCCAATTACATACGGAATATAAATGTGTGGAACGTTCATGTTCTTGCGCCCAAAGCATAATCTTAAAGCAGGGGGGTGATCACAGACCACACTGTGGCCACATTAGCTTCTATTTCAAAATGTGACACAACAGAAGACAACTTGGATGGCTCTGCCCCACATGCTACAGGGAATCACGGACGCATGCTCTTCCCTGGGGCCAGGAAACCACAGGTCCTTTCATGACATCATGGGTCTAGGGATGTGAGAAGGCTTCCCACCCCACGGGAAGCTCCAGAGACCATGAGCTCATGCCAGAAGTTGATGTGCTTTCTTGCTTTCTTCTTTCTTTTCTTGCTTTCTTCCAATGGGCTGGAGCCAAAAAAAATCCCTCGCACTTTTGGAGCTTTCTGTCCACTGACACACTGCTGACCTGGACGTGATGGCCTCTTTTTTCAAGGTGTACCACAGGTCAGTGTCCCATCCAAGACAGGCTTCCATCGAGGGCAACAGACTGTTCACCACGGCGAATGGCAAACAGCCCCAGGCCCCACTCAACAGCAAGTCCGCAGCAAAACAGCTGCCATTAATGCCAGCAAGGGACTGGTTCATAAAGTAGGCAGTTTGGACTCTCAGTCAGAGTCAGAAGGGTCTTTGAGGGTCCAACACCTCCAGTGTAAAGAGCGGAGAAAATGGAGGGGAAGGGGTGATCCCTCCAGGATCACCGCATAGTTACTAGTGGACCTGGGATGAAGTACAAGCCACCTGAGCCAATCTCTTCCTCCAACTGGCCCTGGCTGGGCCAGAGACCTCAAGCCACACTTTGCTGGTTCAGTAAGCCCAGTACCCCAGTGCTCAGAAAGGAAAGAAACTGTTCTGGGTGGTGGTGAGCAAATCCACTCTCACTAGCAGAACGAGCAATCGAGGAAAATGTTTCCACACTTTCCCTAGATTATAAACAGCCAAGCCCTATTCCAAACCTCCTAATGCCCGCAGTGGTAGGAAAACCCCAGAGGTACCAGTTCCTTTAGGGCAGGACAAAGTCCCAGAAAGTCACTGAGGCAGACTGCTGGTTGCCTCCCCAAAACCTACATACCCCCTTCCTCCCTTCCTTCCTAAGGCTTCAGCTACACAGCTGACAGACCACATTCCCAGCTGGGGGAATGACCTTGCAGCTGGCGGTGACCACAGGACTAAGTCCTAGCCTAGGAGAGTGTTAAACACAGGGTGATTACTTTTCAAGGAGAAATGAAGGGCCCACTGATTCTTACAGCAAGGAACTAAAGGCAGCCAAGTTGGGGTTGCCTTGAAATCTAGTCCCTGCTTTATGAAAAATGTTGTCATTTTAAGCAAGTCACTTTTCTGGGTCTCAGTTTCCTCAACTGTCTACTTAAGAGGGTCAATGTGGGGAGAAAAGCATCTGCAGCTGTGGCCACCATCACTGGCTACTTATGACAGGTACTTTACACATCATTATTTCTAACCTTTATGACAACCCTGAAAGGTATCATTCTCATTTTACGGGTAAGGCCAAAAATGGCACAGGCAAGGTCTGTCTACATGCATGGCCCTCTGACTGCAAAGCCCACATCTCCACTGTCTCGAGGAAGCCTAATACAAGGCAATGAAGATTCTCGCATGAATGAGCCATAAGGGTAGAAGGGGCATTGCCATGGTGCCCAGGAGGCTTCCTGAGACCAGGGCCCATCTCCATCACCTCAACAGGGAGGCCTCCTGACCCCGGTCTTCTTCCCTTAAACCCGCCCTCACATGAGCTAGAGTGAACTAAGCATGACACCCCCTTGGTCAAGCCTTTCAGTGTGTGTCCCACCTCCCCTTCCTCAGGGAACACGACTCAGGCTATTTGGGCTCACAAACTGGGCCATCCCCAGGGCGTGGCACCTTCCTTGGTGCTGTCACTCACACAGTCACTTTGGCTTGGGAGGGCCCTCACATTTCTTCTCCCAGATAACGCTTAGGCATCCTTCCACATTTAGGTCTGGCAGCTCTCAGACTTTCCTGCTTTGCAGCGGAGCTAAGCATCCATCCACATGGCTCCCCAGAGTCTCCTATGCATACTACACATACCTCTGTACTGGCATTTCCCATGCAATATTGAGGATCTGTCTGTCTCTCCCACCAGACAATTAGATTAAGGAAGCAGGTAGGGACCTTGTCTTATTCATGCTTATAACCTCAGCACCTGGCCCTGTACCTGGAAGGAAGCAGACACTTAACTACTAACCAGAACAAACAGAGCAGAACATACTGGAAGAACGCTCAAGTCAAAAGAGGCAATAGCTTAGTGCGGGGGATGCAACCTTTGGTCCAAAATCTTGCTGCAACACTTACTGCGGGGCCAGGGGAAGTTGTTTAACCTCTCTGGGCCTTAATCTGCCCCTTTGTAAAATGGAAGAAGTTATAGTACCCACTTCTTACAGGTATGAGTAAGACAATATATCAGAGTACTTAGAAAGTACTGTGCACATTTTAGCAGGGAGTAGCAGTGCCGTTACTGCTGGAGAAAGAGTCCGTCCTCAGGCACAAAGCCCAGTGGCAGAGAGCAGGAAAGCACACATCAGAGTATAACCTGTGCATCCCCAGAGTCTTTCTCTTTCCTTTTCTGTTACAAATCACTGTAACAAGTTTGGAAACTTAAGAGAAATTACCTAAAATGTAACCATGGGATACAACCAAGCCTGCGGGTTGTTACAACATGTTACTTCTGGTTCCAAAGCTCCTCCTGGCCTATATGTCCCAGGAGGGAGCAGTACAAAGCCCCATCAGGCTGTGCTCTGTTCCCTGGTCTGTCAGCCTCTATCAGCCCCAAAGGTTGATCACTCAGCATTCTCTAGGTACGGCGGCTCTCTGAGGTGAGCACACAAGAACAGTGACAGGCATGACTCAGGCAGGGCAGCACGGCACGCTCCAGGCTGCAGCACGGGGTGGGGGTGGGGGGTGGGGGGTGCAGGCACCAGTCTTGTCCTCCCGCCTTGCAGGGCAGGACCCAGGGGAGGTGTAGAAATGCTTAAGGCCTGGCAAGACAGGGGCTCAAAACTAACTGCGAAGGTTCAGAAGACCACTGTCTGGACAGGGCTGGTTCCTGTCCTACCTTGCACTACTCTCAGCTGCTGAGAGGAGACGCGCTGGGAAATCAAGTCGGGGCACTGAAGAATTTCTTCTATCATCAGAGTCAGGAAAAAACTAGAACCGATGTGGCGCTGATTCAAGAAACACCACGAGACACGACCCCTGTCACCAGAATGTGATCCAGGAGGAGGAGCAGGTCAGAGCCTATGCGGGCTGGATGATGGACACCCCAGAATTCAGCACCTTTCAGCACTCCTGCACACTCTAGCCTTCCTGGTCTATGTAACCACTGGCCCCTCGCTTGGGCCTGTCGGTCAAGACAGAGTGCTGCCGGCCTGGGTCCTTCTCAGACCCCAAGCCACCTTCCTAACCCACCTGCCCTGCACCTTGCTTCCTTTTACCGTTACACTGGGAAGCAAATCAAAATACTACCACCATCCGTGTCAGACAGAAAGGTGGCTTCACACACTCAAAATCAAGACATTTTTAAGTTTTTTAAAATGGGAGTCGATTTTTTGACGTTTTAATTTAAATTCCATTAGTTAACAGCATACTATTAGTTTCAGCATACAATATAGTGATTCCACACTTCCATACATCACCCGGTGTTCATCACTAGTGCCCTCCTTAATCCCCATCACCTACTTAACCCATCCCCCCATCCACCTCCCCTCTGGTGACCATCAGTTTGTCCTCTATAGTTTCTTGGTTTGTCTCTCTCTCGTTCTTCTCCCTTTGCTTGTTTCTTAAATTCCACATGAGTGAAATTATATGGTATTTGTCTTTCTCTGACTTATTTTGCTTAGTATTATACTCTCTAGCACCATCCATGTTGTTGCAAATGGCAAGATTTCATTTTTTTTTATAGCTGAGTAATATTCCACTGTGTGCACGTGTGTGTGTGTGTGTGTGTGTGTGTGTGTGCACCGCTTCTTTTTTGTCCATTCATCCACTGATGGACTCTTGGGTTGTTTCCATAATTTGGCTTTTGTAGATAATACTATCAACATCGGGGTGCATGTATCCTTCTGAATTAGTGTTTTTGTACTCTCTGGATAAATTCCTGATAGTGCAATTGCGGGGTTGTAGGGTAGCTCTATTTTTTACTTTGTGAGGAACCTCCACACTGTTTTCCAGAGTGGCTGTACCAGTCTGCATTCCCACCAACAGTGCATGAGGGTTCCCCTTTCTCCACATCCTCACCAACACCTGTTGTTTCTAAAATCAAGACATTTTAATGGTGGAACTTCAGGCACCAAAAAAGGTTGATGCAAAAGCTATCTTTGAAGAGAGACCTTTCTAGTGACCCTCAAAAATTACACCCTGTGGGTCAGTGCCATTGCCCTTTTGATCATAGGACTGGTATTTACCCCAGACAGAGAAAAGGCTGAGTTAGCTGGGCCCAGTCAGAGAGCACAGACCAGGCTAGATTTGCCCAATACAATCAACAAGGGCCTTGTCTGAGCGGAAACAACCGCTAATGCCACTAGGGAGCTGAAGAACATGCAGGGTGGAGCCAGTGTGAGCCTGCGCTGGACTGTGCGGTTCCCGCTTGACACCTGCCCCTTAGCCTTTTCCTGGGGCAAGGCCAGCAGAGGAAGTGAGCTTCAGAGGCCACCTGCAACGGCTCTTGGCCACAAAATGGCCCGCTCAGAGTGACTCTACGCTTTATGTGATAAGACACAATTAATCGTTCCATTTGTTTGTCCATCTGTCCATCCACCCTCCAAACGGCTGCTGGTAGAGGTCTCAATGTTAATAGAATTATGTCACCCTCCGCTCCACTTAAAACTTCCATGACACATAAATGTGTCAAAAGCCAAACTTTACACTGAAGATGGGTGCATTTTACTTTAGGTAAACGATATCTCAATAGAAAATTTAAGAACAACAAAACGAACACCAATCCTTCCCGTGCCTTTCCACAGCAGCTCCTTCTCCTGGCCAAGGGACCATATGACTTAGGACTCTGCCTCTGGCCTCATCTTCTCCTTCCCTCCAACGCCCGCCACCAGGGCCTCCTTTCTATGCATCACACACACCAAGCTGCATCCTGCCTCAGCACCCCTGGCTCACACTGGACTTCTGTCTGGAACACTCTTCTCCCAGTTTGCCAACCAGCGGGTGGCTCCTCCTTTTCGTTCTTGTCTTGGCTCCCAGATCACCTCCGTGGAGGCCTCTCGCAACTACACCACTCGCCTCTCGCCGCACCACTACATGCCCGGGTGTGCACATCTTGCCTTGCCCCCCGCCCTCACTCTCACTTCCCTGTTCTATTTTCTTCGCCACTATTACCCCTCTCATCTCTTTACTATCTTTTTGTCTCCCCCTGGAAAGTAGGCTCTGCAAGACCAGGAGCTTTGGTTCTGTTTACCCCCATATTCCTAGCATCTAGAGAGTGCCTGGCTCTTAACAGGTAGCTAAACAATATTTGTTGAACAAAGGAATTGATTCAGTCTGTCACTTCAGATGTATTTAGAGTACTGTCCAGGTATTTATTTTTAATTCAATAAGGTCTGTGAATTTGCCTGGCAGGTTCTCCCGGAAACTTAGCTTGCAAGCCCTTAGTCCTGCAACAGGACAAAATTGCTTAGCTCTTTGGTTTTGGACATGGTAATCTGCCCGCAAGTCTCCCAAAGGACAGCCACCCAAAACCTCTCTTCCTCCTCCCCGGCCACAGGGCAGGGAGAACTGGCCCGTCAAGGTCTCCCTCACCAAATTTGGCCTTAGATGCAAGAACCAGACAATCTGGGTTTGTAAACAGCTGAAGTGTTCATGAACATTTTTTAGTAAGGACTAGATGAAGCCAAGGTTCACAGTTAGCCAGCTTTAATCCTCCTACGCAGAGGTTCTGCCAAAGGCTGAGGAAGAAATAAGAAAAAACCCCAAACTGTGTAGCAAATAAATATGCTTAGCTCTAAACACGGGGTTTCCTTAGGACCGCAGCTTCCCCTGGGAGCAGGGCGGTGGCGCCATCTGCTGACGATGATGACACCTCAGCAGGGTGAGGGGCGCACTGTCACTGTGTGAGCATCCCGCAGGGCTCTGTTTGATGGAAAGAAAATATGAATAGCTGATAAACACAGGAGAAGATATGCAACCCCAATAAGGTGGGTTTTAAAAATGTGAATTAATAATTAACCCTCAGCCAGATTAGCAAACACAAAAACATCGGGTGAGGATATTAGAAAACAGGGGCTCTTAAATTGTTGGTGGAAAAGTAAATGGTAGGACCCCTGGGGATGTGTGGGGGAGTGGCTTTGTGATCTTGTCCCCCGAGCTCCCAGGTGAGAGGGAACGTTCGTTCGTTGGTGCTGGGGTGGCCCCAGTGAACGGAGCCTTCTGGGAACTGGGGATGTGCTGGAGGTGGCATGACCACGGCCTCCAGCAGGAGCGGGAGACAAGTTACCTTGTCAGTGTAACTTCCTCATTCACACTGATGGAGGCACCGAGAGTAAATGGGCTGTCCAAGAAGGACCCTACCCCGCAAGCCACGAGCCGGCATCAGGGAATCCTGAGACACACTGTACCTGCTCCCACCCTGTGCTGTCCCTGCACTGCCGACCCCATACTCCCTGGCTGTAAATGTAGGAATTTAATTTGATCTCACAGCAGATGGAGATGTGTGTGGTTTTTTTTCCCCCATCGATCCATAGATCACTTGAAAAGTTGCAGTGGGTATTTTGGGAATATCCATTATGACTTCAACTATTTAAATGCTGTGACCCAGAAACTCCACTCCTAGGATTTTCTTCTTTAATGACACTCACACAAATTCCCAAAAATCTACATTTTTGTAATGCAGCATTACACTGTCTATAAGCGTGGAGGATTTAAAAACCACCTAAATGTCCATCAATGGGGGAGGAGTTAAATGTAAGTTATCATGCAATGGAAGTTACGCTTAGAAAGTTAGCAGACACGGTATCCCTGCAATGGGCAGATTTTATGGCATGTAAATTACACCTCAGCAAAACTGTTTAAAAAGTAAATTTATCTGTTTTGATTTGGAAAAATTCCCACGTTAAATGGGAAAAAAAGCAAGTCACCAAAGCAGTAATTGTGTCGTGTGAACCTACTTTTATTTTCTTTTAAGTAACTTATACAAACAGAAATTTCAAAGCACACACATTAACTGTGAACCATGGTTAACTCTCTAGAGGATGGTATTATAGGGAACTTTCATATTTTATGCTGTGTATTTATTTCCATAATGTTTTAGTTATTTACAAAGAGCATGCATTATTTTCATAGTTAAAAAAAAGTCTTAAAAAAGGTTACTTGGGGAAAAAAACTAAAAACAAGAATTAAGAAATGACAAAATTACAATTTTGCACATTAGGTAATTAAAAGCCTTCCTCAAACCTAACTCATTAGCAAATCTCCTTCTAAGAGAAAAGCTTCCAGCAGGCAGAACTCCCTGGGGACAGAAAACACCTCAGCCTCTGCAACCTCATGGCTAATCAAACAGAAGACACAGCCCCAGAGCCTGCATTTCTCACAGGTAAAATGTGCAGCCCCTGGCCCAGGCCCACCACGAGTGTGCGACCCCCCTCTTCCATCACCACATTTCTCTGCCACCTTCTACTGGCCACTGATTTTGGCTCAGGTCATGATCTCACAGTTCACGAGTTCAAGCCCCACGTTGGGCTCTGTGCTGACAGCTCAGAGCCTGCTTGGGATTCTCTCTCTCCTCCCCTCCCCTGCTCATGCACATGTTCTCTGTCTCTCTAAATAAACAAATAAATAAACATTAAAAAAAAAAAAAAGGAAATCACCTCTCTCATTTTGAGGACAAGAAACAATCTCAGAGGCATAAAGTCACCTGGGATGAAGTTGCACAGTTGTAACGTTACATGGTGGTCATGAGAGGCACCATGTCTCCTGTGAGAGTACCACGCATTTACCCAGCAGAAGACTTTGTCTGGGACACACTGGGGCTTCACCTTTGAATTTTATTAGTGGAAGTGAATCAATAAGCACCCGCAGCAGAAAAATTAATAGAAGATTGGCTCTTCTCTCGATATCAGAGTTACAAAGCTACATTTAAGACCTTTTCCCTAGCTTCTCAACCCAGGGCAATTAGCACCCAGAGTCTTCTCTTTTCAAACAATCCAAGGTGTATAACCAACTAGAACCTCAGCAGAAGAGAAGCAACAGACTTCATTTCGCCAGTCTCAAAGCCTCGGAATCAGGGGCCAGGGACGAGAGCAGCTGAGGAAGCCTTCACTCTACGATGATAAACTGACCTTATTATATAATAAGCTGGCCTAAGGAGGCCTGGGACCTTACTTGCTGAGATCATCAGGCCCCTAGCAGCTACAACATCTGAAGTACTCTTTGGTGGGCAGTGGGAATCCTATCCAAAGTGGTATGGTGGATGCTTCAGGTGCCTTGGGTTCTGCTCACAGCTATTTCTCCTCTTCTCCACGTGGAAGAACAGGTGGATGGGGTGAGAGGAACAAGTGAGCAGTGCATACACCAGTAAAGGAAGAGGAAGGATGTAAAGGGACCATGACTCAGGACCGGGAGCACTGGGCTGCCCTAAGAAAGGCAGATCTGAGTCAAATTAGCATTTCTCAACTCCCAGTGCTCACTCTGTCCACCTGTCTGCTGGGATCCCTCCAATTCTTCTTCCATGAGGACACTAACAAACTACCATCGTATGGCATGGTGGTCACAAGAGTCACTTTCAAATTTTTCTGCAATTGTCCCATTATGCAGACTGCAGAGTGAGTGGTCGCAGGGATGAAGGCTAGGCAGACAGCCTGGATGAAGAGCAAGTCAAAAGGGAGGTCTGCCTCCATTTTTTCCCTTGGGGGCAACAAAAACCACAGCTACAGGTAGTGAGGGAAAGCCACCGAGCCTCTTGGGTTTTAGAGAGGGGCTTGCTGGGTGCTGTTTTGGGACTGACTCACAACACATCCTCCTTGGTTCCAGCCTTCTTAGAAGTCTAGAATTAACATAAATCAATCTCAGAAAATCACAATACCCTGGCCTGGCTACTTAGCATTTCAAACAGGCCTGCCTATGCCAGCCTTTGATCAGGAAGGCCAGGCACAATTCACAAGACGCTGGGCAAAAAGGAGGCATAGGGCCCTACCTGTCCTCAGACTCTCCAACCCAGCAATAGTGCCAGGGAGCATACTTCCCTTGGGCTTGCTGGTCCACCAAAACACCTGCAGAAGGCTTAAATAATAAGCACGTTACCACATCTGAGGCCATCCATGCAAGAGGAGCCAGAGGTTGCACTGCTCATGTGGGTGGGCAAGTACAGAACCCAGAGAAAGCAGAATACTCTGTCAGGAAATGACCAAAATAATCTGACACAAGTATCAGGAGAGTGACCATGCCTATATATACGCTAGGGGCAAGGGAAGAGTAGGTGGCTAGGAAGAGACTTACTGAGGGCTCAGGGCAGTGAACATTCTATACAAAGAAAGACTCTATAGAACAAAGCTCTATACTGTACACAAGTCAGAACTTTGGCACTTCTTCTCTCTCACCATTGAAATATGAACTCCTTGAGCTGCTGGTATCTTTGAAAGAGGGGTGAAAAGGAAGATCCATCAACTGCGTTCTTATAAAAAAGGTACTGAGAAGACCGAACACGTGTAAAAAGTCACTGTACACACAGAATGAATAGGCTCCATTTCAATTACTAGTCCCTGTTTTCCTCCCACACGTAACTCAAAGGCTCATTATACAAATTAGTCTGAAATGTATCTTGTTCAACAATCTAGTGTAGACTGTAGAAACTCTGATTTCCTACCAGTTAAAATATCAGCAGTGAGCAACCAAGTTGGCTTGGCAAATAGAATATGACAAGTTGCTTCTCTGAGGCTCTTAAGACTAAAGAAGCAGCCAGGGCGCCTGGGTAGCTCAGTCTGTTGAACACCTGGCTCTTGATTTCGGCTCAGGCCATGATCTCACGGTTTGGTTAGTGAGATCGAGCCCCGTGCTGACAGTGCAGAGCCTGCTTGGGATTCCCTCTCTCTCTGCGCCTCCTCAGCTCTCTTTCTCTCTGAAAAGTAAACATGAACAAAAATTCAAAAGAAAGGCTAAAGCAGCAGCCAACTCTTGTCTTGGAGGAGCTGTCCACTGGCATCCTGGGCCTGTTCCAACCACGTCTCAGGGCTCAGCCCACTCACCAAGATAAAATCCAATCAACAAGCTCTCACTTATCTACCCAATATAGAGATATACCCGAATCGATCCTCTTTGGCCACTCAGCATACAAATCTGGAAGTATCAGTTACTGGTTCAAGTGATTTGTCTTCCTAAGTAGATCACAGTCTCTTGGAGAACAGGGATCAAGTCTCCTAAACTTTTCTCATGCCCACCTTCACTATATCAGTTTTGTACTGCTATGTGACATATTGTTCCACAACTTGGTGGCTTAAAACACAGAAGATTTGTTGTCAGTTTAGCTGCGTAGTTCTGGCTCCACGATCTCTTGTAAGGCTGCAAACTTACAAAGCATGGCAAGCTTTGGCTGGGGCTGGAAGAGCCACTTCCGAGAAGGTTCACACATGCATGGCTGTTGGCTGGACTCCCCAGCTCCTCACCAGAAGGGTCCTTCCAAAGGACTGTCTGAGTGTCCTCAAGACATGGCAGCTGGCTTTTCCCAGAGCAAGTGATCCAAGAGGGAGCACACCCAAGACAAAAGCTGCGGTTTTCAATAACTTAATCTCCAAAGTGATATACCATCACTTCTGCCATATTCTATTGGTCACATAGACTAACCCTGATGCAATGTGGGAGAGGACCACACAGGGTGTGAGTATCAGGAGTGGGGATCACTGGGGTCTGTGGTGGAGGCTGGTTGCCACATGAGCCCTTCTACGTCTGCAGGAAATTTTTACTGAATATGGAATGGATGAACCTTTCCAGGGGGACCTGGAAGCTGTTCCTTTGCTTTTCAATTCCATCTTTGCCAACACGCTCATGCTCTTTGCTGTCCTGGCTGGCTAACACTTTCCAAAGAAGGAAAACCGAACAAGGCACTAGAAGGAATCACCAGTGTTTCTGTACAACATTACAAGAACTTTCCCTTCCCCTTTGGTTGTTACTGAAAACAACCAAAAAGGTGTTTTCAGCCAAATTCAGCTTCTCGCTTACCCAAACAAGGGGACATCCTATCAGTGCGATGAAGTCTGCCGACAAGGGCAGTGTAGACCCAAATGTTCCCGTGGAGGGGTACCAAGAAGGGCCAAGGTCCTGGCACTTATGGCCTGCGACAGCCAAGCAGGGCAGACTATTTGACCACACAAAGGAGGCACTGGGATCATGATTTCCCACATGGCCTCTTGGAGCCCAAAGCCATACTGTTGCACTGCTTCTTAGTGTGGTGGTGGTAATTTTTTAAAATTAGCAAAGTGACTCAATTTCTCCCCAACTTACATAATTCCTACCATCAGACATAGGTCCTGAGATTACAACTAGAGTTGACAAAATTTGTAAAAGGGTCCAAGAGCTAAGTTGATAAGGTAGTATGTAAGGATTGGGGCCACTTGCTTTGGGTAAGGAAGGATCAAAGTGCCTTCACCCATTTTTTTTTTTTTCCCTGCCTTCATTTATGAAAGCTATTTCTCCCTGGACAGAGAATCCTAGATTCACAGGGTTTTCCATTCAGCACTTTACAGATGTTGTTCCATTGTCTTCTGGCTTGAATAATTTGATGAAAAGTCTGTATCAGTTCTTATGTCTCTCTGTACAGAGTGTCTTTTTTTCTCTTGGTGCTCTCACAATTTTCTTTTTATCATTGTTCGTCAGCAATTTGTTACGATGTGGCTTAGTGTCATTTACTTTGTGTGGTTCATCTGCTTGGGGTTTATGAAGCTTCTTGGATCTATGTTTACAGTTTTCATCAACTTTGGAAAATGTTCAGCCATTAGTCTTCAAATACGTTTCCTGCCCTCTCTTCTGCCTCTTTTAGAAATCCAATTACAGGTTGGCCCTCTATTTTCCCATGGGTCACTGGGGCTCTGTTTGTTATTTGACTTCCTTTTGTGTTTCATTCTTAATTCATTTACATGGACTGACTTTTCTCCTGATTATAGGTCATAATTTTCTGCTTCTTCACCTGTCCCGTAATTTTTGATTAGAAGCTATACATTATGATTGCCACATTGTTAGGTATTTGAATTTTGTTGTCTTCCTTTAATGAGTACCGAAGTTTGCTGGAGTAAGCAGTTAAGTCTGTAAAACAGTTTGATAATTCTGAGGCTTCTGCCCCTTCTCTCTCTTTTTAAGTTTATTTATCTTGAGAGAGAGATAGAGAGCATGCGTGAGGAGGGGTCAGTCAGAGAGAGAGGGAGAGAGAAAGAATTCCAAGCTGTGCTGACAGCACAGAGACCAATGCAGGGCTCAAGCCCACAAACTGTGAGATCATGACCGGAGATGAAACCAAGAGTTGGACGCTCAACCAACTGAGCCACCCAGGCGCCCCTCTCTCCCTTCTTTTTTATATCAATTCAGAGGTATAGTTTATATACCCAAATACATCCATATTAAATACAGTTCAAGAATTTCGAGAAATGTATACACTGATGTGACCCTCACTACCAACATAGTAATTTCCATCACCCCCAAAAGTTATCTCATGTTCCTTTGTGGTCGGTCTCACCATTACCACTCCAAGGCAACCACTAATCTGCTTGCTGTCACTAAAGATTCCGTTTCTGGAATTTCATACAAATGGACTCACATAGGACATATTCTCTTGAGCTGGAATCTTTTGCTCAGCATGTTCATCTATGTTGTTGCACGAATCAGTAGTTCATTCCTCTTTGTTGCTGACTGTATCCCCTCATTTGGATAGATCACAATTTGTTCATCCATTCACATGCTGATGAACATTTGGATCGTTTCCAGCTTGGGGCAATTATGAATAAAGTTGTTATGAATATTCATGTACAAGTCCTTTTGTGGCCCTGTTTTCTTTTCTCTTAAGTAAACGTCTAGGGACAACATTGCTCGGTTATATGGCAGGTGTGATTTTCTTTGTAAGAAACTTTCAGTTTTCCAAAATGGTTGTGTCATTTTACATTTCTGCTATCAGTATACAAGAATGTCAAAGTTCATATTCTCTTCAACTTTTGGTATTGTCAATCTTTTAAATTTTAGCCATCCTTGTTGGGTATGCAGTGGTATCATTTAATGTGCACTTCCCTGATGAACATCTTTTCATGTGCTTATTGGCCACCTGTATATCTTCTTCAGAGAAATGCCTATTCCAATCCTTTGCCTATCATTAAACAACACTGTCTTTTAACTGAGTTGTTAGAATTCTTCACCTATGCTGGATGCAAGTCCTTTGTCAGATATTTTTTCCCCAGTCTGCGTCTCACCTTTCCATTTTCTTTACAGTCTATTCTGAATGTCAGAAATGCTTAATTTAGATGAAGTCTGACTTATCTTCCATTTTTTTTAAGTTCAAGCTTTTTGTGTCCTAAGATCTCTCTGCCTATCCCAAGGTCACAAAGACTTTCTCCGATGTTTCTTTCTAGAAGTGTCAGAGCTTTTGCTTCTACATCCAGATCTGTGATATATTTCTGTTCAATTTCTGTGTATGGTATCTGGCTTGTTTTTAAGCTCTGTGCCCTTTCCTGGGTTGGCAGTTAAGTTTGCAAAGCAGCTTTCTCAAATAAGGCACAATCTTTTGAGGTGTCCACCCAGTGCCCCCGGTGTTCAGTAAGGTCTCTCACCTAACTGGGAAGAAAAACATCTCCCGGCCCTAGAAAGGGTTGAGCTTACATCTTCCCAGCAGCTGTTCTTGGCTTTGCCTCATGAGTTTTACCCCATGCACGCACAAACCAATGTTCAGAAAGAGCCTTGAGGAGACCCCTGAGCAAATGTCTAGAGCTTTTCTTTTATGTAGTTTGTTTTTCTCCATATTGTTCCTGGAAATTCCAACTGCTCTGGCTTCCTCAATTCTGTCTTCTCAACTTGGCAAGGCTGCTCGGCTCTGCTTGGGATTCTGCTTGGGATTTGGAAATTGCCTCCGGCAGAAAGACCACAGGGCTCACCTCATCATTTTCTTTCTCTCAGGGACCACTATCCTGAGCCACCCGTTGCCCAATGTTTGCAAAGAGTTGTTTCACACATTTTGGTCTGTTTTCTGGTTGCTAACAGAAGACAGGCAAGTTCTATACCAGTGACTCCTTCATTGGCAAAAGTCTCTTTACCCACTTTTGTACAGGCTCAAATGTTAAATTTATCCACATGGGAGAGAGTCCTTGGACTTCAATGACAAGCCCTACGGGATTCCAATCTCAAAAGGAAAAGCCTATGGCTTTTTCCTGGCACACCTATCGTGACTACACAAATGATTGCAATGATGCTCTTGAAGGAAAACCAAGCAGATGAAAGACAATGGGAACCAAATGGTGGTAAAGAATTCCATGTGCAGAGAAAACAGGAAGTCTACAGAGGTTAGGAAAGCAGTGTCCCCATGTCATGAAATACATGTGAACACTGCACACAACAGGCGGGCAGAGCAGTGGAAAGTCCCAGCACTGGGGTGAAACTCACCGGTTTGAATTCCAGGATTCCAATTAGGAGCTGCCACAACCTTAGACAGTTCACTCAGCCTCTTTGTGCCTCAGTTTCCCCAGGTATACAATATAACAGGAGTACCTGCTTCGTGTGGCGAATGTGAGAAATAAATGAGTTAACATATATTTATGGTGCTTACAGGACTTGGCACATAATAAGCACTAAAAAACGTGACTCAGTATCATCACCAGATCAAACACTGGCCAAAGCACCTTTGGCCAAAATACCTTCAGTGCCTGTGGTTCTGACCTCCCAAGCAGGGAAGGCTTTACAAGAAGAATGAAAACACATCTTACATTTACACAGTCTCAGAATACCTCCCCAAAATTTACTTATTAATTGCAAAGGGAAAATTTTTCACTTCAGGGGAGAGACCTGGAGGGACCACCTTCCTCAAATCATCACGAGAACTTCACCAGCGCTGGGGTAAACCCACATCAGGTGCCCCAGGTTCTGACGCACTGAGGAGGTCACAACATCACTTATGCAACATCCCCCTCCTCCCCCAAACAACCCGAAGGTAACCATGAGAAAACATTAAACAAACCTAATCTGGGACATTTACAAAACCACTGGCCTGTACTTTTCAAAAACATCAAAGCCAAGGCACCTGGGTGGCTCAGCTGGTTAAGCATCCAACTCTTGGTTTTGGCTCAGGTCATGGTCTCATGGCTCATGGGTTTGAGTCCTTCATCGGGCTCTGTGCTGATAGTGTGGAGCCTGCTTTGCATTCTCTTTCTCCCTCTCTCCCTGCCCTTCCCCCGCTGACTCTCTCTCTCAAAAATAAACTTAAAAAAAAAATTAATTAGTTTTTAAAAAGCGTCAAGGCCAAGAAAGACAAAGAAAGGTGGAGAAACTATTCCAAGACCAATAGAGACTAAGTGTACTATGTTTCACTGCTGTCTTCCTGACCAGCCTCCAGGTGGGGAGCACCCAGTCAGAGTGCCCGCATGTGCCAGCCCCGAGCCTGGCCAGTAAGCCAGACAAGGCCCAAGGAAAGGCAGGGCCACACGGAGGTCATACCTGATTAGTACTGACTGACTGTCCTGCAACTTCAAAGGAGACTAGTATGGGCAAAGGTCATTAGGGGGAAGTTTCTTGGAAGCTGGGGAGGATGTGGCTAGGCCGGAAGGAAGGAGAAAAGCATTCAGGGGAAGGAATGTGAGTAAGGGGAAGAGGCAGGAACGGGTCTGGCAGGTTCGGGGGGGCTGGGAGAAGAGCAGCCCCGGGGCATCTTGCTGCATCCCAGTGTCCAATAACATTGCTGTTCTTGGCTTAGGTTATAGGGCAGACCATGGTGGCTGCACTGCCTGCAGCACAGAGAGAGTTCAGAAAAGGAGGATGGGGGCACCAGGTCCAGGAGCCTAGCTGTCCTGCAGGATGCCAGGACACCACGCCACTTTAGGTCAAGGCAAAGAAGGACCTGCCACATAAGAGTACCTATGGCACCTATGCTATGGTCAGCGTGAGTGAGGGCAGAGGAGCTCCCTGGTACAGCTCAATGCTTCACCAGCTATGAACACCTTCAGACAGCAATCGCCTGCTCCACCCTCGCCCCCGCATCACCTCTCCTCACCCTCGTGCCTCACGTGATCACAGACCTTAAGCCACGTCCACCCACATTGGCCCAGCCCAAGAATGTCCATTTTGGAGGGAACAAGATCACTATAAAAAAGCTGCACCCAGAATATTGTCCCATCCACAGCAGTGGCCCTTGAACTACGGTGGTCCATAGGAAGACTACAGTGTATTTGTCGGCTGTATTCACTGATGATTTTTACCTGTTAGGGCAGGGGGTATTAGTAAGTTGTTTACTTAAACACACTGAAAAAAACCAAACCCATATGTAACCTGCTCAGTGGACTGAAAGGCAATTTAACGTTCTTGTTAATTCTCATTTCATGGAATTTTTTTTTTTTTTTTTGCCAGCATCTAATGAGATTTCTCACAGAGAAATTTGGGGATAGAATTACAAACCAGGGCCCCCTCTGCTGTGTCTAAAGGATCCCCCAGACCCATCTCTTTCTTTCCCAGGCTTCTGGAGCCCAGTTGCCTGCAGAGCTCAGACAGAGGGTGGGAACAGCAGTGGAAACAGCAGACCTATAATCTTCAAGTCTGCTGCGTCAGAACGACCTGCAAATATTTTGGGCCCAAACGCATCACCCAAATAGAAACCCTGCTCTGGCACTCTCACGCCGCTTCGGCCAAAATGCTCACACTGTGCTTGGGTCTGGGCAAGAGAGGCGGTGTGCCCTGCTCCCGCAGGATTGTGTCTCAGGCTTGTCATTTAACTGGGACGATGCCAGCACCTCATTTCTCTACATCATTTTTCATGTTACTAAGTGAAGATGTCTTCTAAGAAAACAGAAAAGCCCATGAAGAACACTGATGAGCTTAAGAGGCTAGAGGAGCCCACGGACTAGAACAAAAGCTGGGGGCAGAAAAGCATTTTGAGAGAAGTGAGCATATGAAAAATACAAGGTTGGTCCTGCTTGTGTCCTGAACTACTGTGCATATAACTTAGCCCACGAAAGAGAAAACTAAAGAAAAAGCATGAAAGCTCCTGATACCTCTCACTGACTGAATATAGGAAAAGCCACAGATACTCAACACCAAGTCTTTCAAAGAAATTTCAGAGCCAAGAAAAAAACACCGGTCAAGTGCCCCAGCCAGCCGAGTGACCCTTCTTCCCCTACCCGCGTGCCACTCCACTGCCCCCACATGAAAGCCCGCCCCAGGTAAGGCCCAGCCTCACACAAAGCTGCTCGAGCTGGGCCTGCCTCCAGCACGGCATGCCCTTTAGAATGAGGAGGACACTACATCAAACGAAATGTGGGAGGGATGTGTCAGATGCTAAGACAGGATTGCAGTAACTCCAGTTCGAAGTCTTTTCATCATAGGTATAGAGGTGGTTTCAGTGGCTGACAATCCTGTGGCAGGTACAGGATTTCTAGAATGTACCTGACAATTGGCATTCTCATAAGACATTCTTCAGCAGAGCCCAAGCCCACCAAAGCCTGGGACCATGCTCACAGACCATGCCTCCCCTGCCCTGGCATCAGTCTTGTAGCCACACCAGGCAGCTGTCCAGAATGGAGGCCAGGAGTATCCCTGCTTCCTCTACACCTGGGTGGAATATGGTGGGCAGCCAACAAAGCTAGTTAACAATAAGGAACGGCTTCATTTATTAGCTAAAAGCAAGGTCTCTGGAGCTGGACAGCCTGTTCCTCAGGGGGACCCCATGAGATCCAAAAGGGACACGATCAGGGTGCATGGGTGGCTCAGTTGAGCATCTGACTCTTGATTTCAGCTCAGGTGATGATCCCAGCCTGCCCGCGCGCTCTCTCTCTCTCTCTCTCTCTCTCTCTCTCTCTCTCTCTCTCTCCAGAGGCACTTGGGTGGCTCAGTCAGTTGAGCATCTGACTTCGGCTCAGGTCATGATCTCACAGTTTGAGTTTGAGCCCCATATTGGGCTCTGTGCTGACAGCTCAGAGCCTGGAGCCTGCTTCAGGTTCTGTGTGTGTCTCTCTCTCTGCCCCTCCCCAGCTCATGCTCTCTCTCTCTCTCTGCTTCAAAAACAAATAAACATTAAAAAAAAAAAAAAAGATTCTCTCTCACCTTCTGCCCCTCTCCCTCACTTATTCTCTCTCTAAAAAAACAAAAATAAAAAATACATGGGACATGATAAAGTTGCTTCAAAAGAAAGGCTCTCAGAAAAACAGTCCAAATGGAGCATGAAGTAAATGCAGAAGCTGACTTGCCATCCAATAATTTAACGCATCCTCCTTTTTAAGTGCAAGCTATAGGAAAAGACGCTGAACAAGGAAAGCCGTCTTCCAGAGCTTCTAGCCTCTGAAACACTCGGCCTCCTTCTCTGAGAGCCTCTGTCCCATGCTCTCCAGCCCCGAGGAGGACGGCCCTGCTCACAGTCTCCTCTGGACTTCAGCTCTCACCACCGCATGTCCCCTTCCCATTGCTTCCCTCCCTGGTGCTGTGCTCCAGCAGGGCTCCCCCGTGGACACTTCCCGAGCTGCAGGCAGAACCCCTCATCCCTCCCCTCAAGGCTTCATTGACTCCCTTCGCACTGTCCGGGACACAGCCCCCTCCAGCCAAGAGCCCCCGGAGGACGGGGTGTGGGTCCTAGCAGCCCCTTGTCGAGGCAACACCCAGCACCACGTGCGGCACCCAGGCCCTTAAGCCCTGTCGCTGCACTGTTCTCATCCTTCAGGAGCAACATACTGACTGAATCTGCTCTCCAGGGCTCCCCTGAGAGTTCACTGAGTGATCCACAAACTGAACACATGCAGTTCTTAACAGGGACAACTGTGCGCCCTCCCCGCCAGGACATACTGGGCAGTGCCTGGAGACATTTTTGTCTGTCTCAGCTTGAGGGAGGAGGGTGCTATTAGCATCTAGTGGGTAGAGGTCAGGGATGCTGCGAAACACCCAACAACACACAGGACAGCCCTGCAGTAAAGAATTACTTGGCCCCAAATGTCAACAGTGTCAAAGTGAAAAACTGTGGGTTTGATGGAGAACTTCCAAGGAGCGGGGTGCCTGAGAGACTCAAAGACTACTTCTATGCAAACGTGAGGAAAAGGATAACTTATGGGTTATCCCTAACTCAAGGTTATCAACCACACTCCTTAGTCCCCAAGGAAACACAGCAGGAGGGCTGTAGATAGGCCTCCTCCTCACCAGTTCCTCAGTGGACTCGGGTACCCCCTCCCCAGTGCTTCTGGGAGGCTCCGTCTCTGGGTACGAGTGCCATCCTCATGCAGCCACGGAGAACCTGCATGAAGGCCCAGGCTGGGAAAGCAAACCTCAGATGTAACTCGTACGTACACAAAATGATTGGTTAAGAAATTTCAAACGTATATTTTCATGCTATCAATAGCCATAAAACAGCCTGAAGTTCCAGATAACACTTTGGACACAAAAAAAGAATCATAAAGAAAGAAAATCAGAGTTGTTTAAACAGGAAAAAATGAGGCAAAGTAGCCAGGGTATGGGGTAATCAGAGGGCGCGCCTGTGTAAAGAGAGGCAAGAAGGCAGGCTGGAGTAGAGGAAGCGGCTAAGGGGGTTTGGAGTCTGATGGATCTGGTTTACATTTCAGCTCTACAGCTACTAACCAGGACCTTGCTTGCTGTCCCCATTCCTTCCAGGGTGCCTGGGAGGTCCATGAAGTGCTGGGCACAAGAGCCAGCACAGTGGAGACTCAGTGCAGAGCAAGCCACAAGGAAGACACCGGCTCTAGCTGCCGACGCCCCCCACCTGCCATCACAGGCCCTGGGGCGTGTAAGGCCAGGAACTCGGATACAGGTTAATCACCTGTAACCAGGTTGCCCCATTCTACCCACTGCCCTCTCCAGGCCCACATGAGACTCTGCAGGTGAAAACACAGGGTAGGGTTAGGTGAAGAAAGGAGAGCATTACCTGTACTATAGCCACCTGCTTCAGGTACATGCTAATCAAGTTTTCTACCATTGTGCAGTCTATGAAAAGAGGACTGAAGGTAAAGATGTTGTGCAAACAAGACAGCAAGGGAAATGTTTAACCTAATTCAGAAAACAAGTTACTCAAGCACCTGTGAAACGTTCTTCAACGGGACTCATGAGTGCAAATACTGTACTAACAATGAGGATGACTTCGCTCCCTGCCCCTTACAAGTGCCTGATATTGATCCAGCTTCCTTACAGACATTCTTTCTAATCCCCACAGTTCCAGAAAAATTATTATTCCCCTCTTACTGGGGAGCAAACAGAACCTTTGGGAAATATACATAGGTTGCTCAAGGGCACAGTGTGGCAGAAGCAGACGTGGAAGCCAGGTCAGACTGGTTCCAGAGCCAGGGATCCCACCATTTTTAACCACCTCTAAAATTCCTTCAAAGGGACTTCATCTTCATGCAAATATTATACTAACTGCAAAGGATTTTAAACAGATCATTAAAGCAATAGAGGCTTGATAGGCCCCTATAGGGTAACGCTTGACAAACATATATTTAAAAGGCTAAAAAAAATGCATTTCCTTAACTTATTCTACAACTCAGACTGGCCTCTAATTCAGACAACTCTTGCCCTCTTGCCCCAATTTGGCTCCAAATTAATTAAGTTTTACTATAAATAAAGGAGTAGATCACCATTATGGATCCATGCTATTCCAGATAAATCAGCATTTAGAAACCTTGAAAACTTTCTAAAAATAAAGACTCCTAACCGGCTACCACACTAATGTCAGCCGTCCTCCTTTCCCCTGTGGGCACAATACCAGCCTGGGAAAGAAAAAGGGAAGTTCTTCCTTAGCTTTGGCTGGCACTCGGGAGGCAGGAAGGAAACGGACATTTACTGAGTGTGCTGGGTGCCAGGCCCAGAGACAGGTGCCTTCTCTCCTGAGATCCAGTTCAGCCATCACTGTGTTTCATTATCTTACCAGGTGACCACGGAGTGAAAAGTTACTGCAGAATAGGACATTCATGCGATCTCAAAGTATTACCACCACCAGAGAGATAATTTATTCATTGTGAAGGGGAAAATGTACCTTTTCAAGGGAGAGATCAGGAAACCTCACCCCTCCACCAAGTAGTCAGCCTTATTATTACTAATAGCAAGACTGCCTGATGTTACATGCTTCCTGGTGCAATGTAGTATGAAGCACACAGCACTGCCTACAGAGTGTTCTTGCTGTAAAAAAGGTTACCTTAATGGAAAACCTCCTCCAGAAAATACTCAGGAAACACAGGGGTCAGTGAAACAGCTCAAACACCACAAGGAAACACCCAGACAACTCCAGAACATGGAACATTGCACATGACTGGCCTGCACTGTTAAAATTAAAAAAAAAAAAAAAAAAAAAAAAAGAGAAGGGGCGCCTGGGTGGCTTAGTTGGTTGAGTGTCCGACTTCAGCTCAGATCATGATCTCGCGGTTCGTGGGTTCGAGCCCCACGTTGGGCTCTGTGCTGACAGCTCGGAGCCTGGAGCCTGCTCTGGATTGTGTCTCCCCCTCTCTCTCTGCCCCTCCCCCACTTGTGCTCTGTCTCTCCTTCAAAAATAAATAAACATTAAAAAGAAAGGCAAGGCCATTAAAAATAACAACAAAAAACAGTGTGTGAGTGTGTAAGTGTGTGTGTGTCTGTGTGCATGCGTGTTTAGGGGGAGATTTTTCTACTGTAAAAGTGACTTCAAAACACAACCAAATGCTATGTGTGGACCTTAACTGGCTCACAGGTTTTAAAAACTCCAGCTATGGGAGATTTGTGATGTGTGGGGTAGTGTGAACATGGACTGGATGTTAGATGATATTGTGGAGTTATCCATTTTCTTACACATGATCGTGAAACTGTGATTATGTAGAAGACTGTCCTTATTCTCAGGAGACTCAACTGAAATTTTTCGGGGTAAAGTATGATCCTGGCTGCAACTCAGCTTCAAATGGCTTGGCCAAAAAAAAAAGAAAAAAAAGTACAAAGAGAGAAAACAGATGTGGCAAAACATGAACAATTTCTGAACTAGGCAGAGGGCAGATAGTGTATTATCACCGTGTTATTTTTCATCTTTGCTGCATGTTTGACGTTTTGTATGATAAAAACTGGAATAGGGTAGGCAGAGGTGATTCCAGGAAGGGGTGGTCCCAGCAGGTCTGTGTGTACAGAACACATAAGGAGGCTGTTCACCACGTGAGAAAACACCAGGGACTCTTGTATAAGATTAAGATTTCAAGGCTGGGCAGACTGGTTTGTGATGTTACTTTGGGTCTCAGGAACACTATCATTTCTCAATGCCAGCAGTATTTTTATAAAACACGGCCACCCTCACCCAGCTGGCTAGTCCCCACATCTGTAACACGAAAATAGGCACAGGTAGATTTATCCAAGCTTTCAAAATGCTTGTTGTGTTAAAAACCAACTCTGTCTATACTTTGGCCCAGAACTTCAACTGTGCACGGCGAAAGAGGCTTGCGTTTGCTTTGCATCACACGTCCTGGGAATAAACACTCCCAAATGCCAACACACACACTGGTCAACGCTGACCTTTGGCTGGCAGCTGGGCCGCTGCCCTGCAGTGGGAACAGTGTGCTGAGTTTCCGGGACTGCTCAGCTCTGCTCTGCTGGGACTCTGGGCTGAGTGACTTCATTGAGCCACAGACTGGAGATAGAGCCACCAAAACATGAGGAACTGCTCAGCAGGCAGGTCATGACAAGTCCC
The DNA here is from genome assembly GCF_007474595.2 of Lynx canadensis. NCBI lineage: Eukaryota > Metazoa > Chordata > Mammalia > Carnivora > Felidae > Lynx > Lynx canadensis. The sequence continues at coordinate 21,279,578 of NC_044304.2, forward strand.
TCATTTATTTATTTTTTGACTTATTTTTTTTTTTTAATATAATTTATTGTCAAGTTGGCTAACATACAGTGTGTACAGCGTGCTCTTGGTTTCAGGGATAGATTCCCGTGATTCATCGCTTACATGTAACACCCAGTGCTCATCCCAACAAGTGCCCTCCTCAATGCCCATCACCCATTTTCCCCTCTCCCGCCCCCCAACAAGTCCCTCATTTAAAGCATTTTTTTCTACTCACACACCAAGGCTTCTCAGTGATGTCCCAGAGAACCAGAGCGGGAAGTCCCTTAATAAGCTTGCCTCTGAGTGTGTTCAGCTTTCCTCACATACAAAGGGTAGCTTACGTGGAGCCTCTGGAAAGCTCACTACTTAGCAAGGTGTCGCTGACACTGAAACATGTCTGTGGATGCTGGCCCATAATAGTCAGTGTGTTTATGTAGCTCGAAGAAAGACTCCAGGCATCACTTGGCACTCAAACTCTCATCCACCTGGGCTGAGACCGTCTAAAAACCCCCACAACAGAGATAAGCACTGCGATGGGAGATCCTTGTGGGGATCAAAATCCTCCCCTGAGACATTAATATATACTATAATAATGTTATTAATTATTAATATAATAATATTATGTAGCAATAATTATAATAAATTAATCTATATTGTATATTATGTTATAACATATTATATATTATGCTATAATATGTTATATATATTATACATTGTTACATATAATAACATTATCATTAATATATATATTAACATCTCAGGGGAGGATTTTGATTGTATATATATATCAGAAGACATCCTCCAGGACAAAAACCTCCAGGTAAAAAACAACAACCTGTAAATGGAGACCAAAAGTGATATTCTGGGTAGAAAAAGAAACAAAGACAGTGGTCTAAGGATCCACTGAAATCAGAGATGTGAAGTGATGAAAAGTCCCTCGGCCTGTCTGGCAGAGAAGGGGGTGCAGCTGATGGCACAGAGCTGGTCTGACAGGAAAATGGGACAGTACCTGCCCGCAGAGCTGGGGAACTGTCAGAGAAGAGAGGAAGTAAGCCCATGGCACAGGGGGACAAAAGCTCTCAGGAGGGAAAGACTGTGACCCCAAAGAGGGTAGGGACTGTTAAACTGCTCAGGAGAGATGACTGCTATTTAAAATATGCTTGACAATGGGGCGCCTGGGTGGCTCAGTCGGTTAAGCATCAGACTCTTGGTTTTGGCTCAGGTCATGTTCTCATGGTTTGTGGGTTCGAGCCCAATATTGGACTCCACGCTGACAGGAGCCTGCTTGGGATTCTCTCTCTTTCTGTCTCTGCCCATCCCCTACTCGTGAGCTCGCTTGTACACTCTCTCAAATAAACTTTAAAAAAAAAAAAAAAGAATTTAAAATATGCTCAACAAAATAAACGGTAGAATTGATGATGAAGGATGGAGTGGCCTCATCTTCACACACCAAGACCTCCCGCAAGGGCTGCAAGGTGGACGCTCCTGTCATGGGAGCCTGGCACTCTAGCCAGCAGCTCTGCTGGACCGGGGAACCGACGCCGTGTCTGGGAAGACAGAGCCCCCCAAAGCCAAACCGCTCACAGACTTCCCTGAGAGACCCCCTCCCTTTTCCCAGAGGGAAAAGCCCCACAGTTCTCTGGACAGAACCAACAAGTCTAGGAGATGAGCAAGGGCAGACACAGTCCTCGCCCTTCTACCTCTTCTCCCCGACCCTCCTCCTCATCACAGTCCCAGGACCCAGTGCCCATGTCCACACGCTCCCTCCATGTCTAGCCTTACGCTGAGCAAAAGGCCACGCTGTCGTCCGGTCTTTGCATACAGAAAGCGCCAACCGCAGTGGGGTTTGCACACGTGCTCGTACCGAAGATTAAGCAAAGTGAGTGTGTCCCTGAAGGCTTCAGGGCCAGCGCCGTCACTCTGAACACAGGCAACCTGGCACACTTCTCAGCAGTGGGCAACTCTGCCCGTCATAATCACATTTCATTCTCTCAACCACAAGTATCAAGCCCTCAGGAATAAGTCAGGCCATCGGCATTAATCAAATCCACGGAAATAGCCAGAGCTAGGCTAGGAAATCTTAGGTCAGGGAACACAATGCAAAGTAAGCCTGTAGTTCCTTCAGAGAGAAAGGAGGGCCAGCTGGAGGAGACAGAAGTAGGAGGGGAGTGGAGACCCGCGCACAATGTCTTGAAAACACACACATACAGTTCATGCACCCAAGTCAGCAGCTGATTTGGGCTAAGTCATCACAAATTATTCCTGGGGGAACAAGTCGGTATTTATTCAACAGGGAAAACAGCAAGACAAGTAGAGACTAAAAAGGAAAGAAAAAGTGGCAAACATATACAGTTGGGCACTTGTTGTAAGATTTATCAAGGCCAGACAACCAGAAGAAAATGGCATCCAAGAAAAGCCTCTTCGGGGTTACCTGGAGCCTGGGATAATTCACTCAAATAAGCCCTGTGTTAGTTATAACAAGCAAAACTCTAAGTCTAGCAACTCCACGCTATAAGATGCACACAGCTGCAGGACCCCTCCCTAACGCTAAGGAGCATACTCTCTGCAGAAACTTCCCATTCTGCCCATGTGAGCACAGTGGGGAAGTTTTGAGAACCAGTCATTTTGGAATTAATGCCTCTGTACAGATAGTTATAACCCTTCCTTCCCCAAAATGCAATCACAGGGGCACTCCTAGGCCTACAGCCAACCAAAGCCTGCTGTTACTGTAATGAAGGTAAGGATGTGCGCCAAGAAAACAATACAAACCCATGACACACAGCACACATGACAACAGGGTGGAACTTCTAGTTCTCCAGAAGGGCCATCTGGGGTTTTCTCCTCCATCAGCAAACCCTCAAGGAAGAACCAACGGGGACTTAGCACAGGGATTCTGAGACCTCCCCCGACCCTCTGAACCTCCTCCTCCATTCAGCAAGCCACTTGGTTGTCCCAAGTCTCGTGGAAAGGAAGAAAAGTTGAAATACAAATAACAGAACTGCGCTGGGAAAGGGAACCATCAGGGGAGGCCTGAGAAGCAACTTAATTAGGAAAGCTTGGGACAGGGACGGAACAGGCGGACCTATTCAGGAAGGAGGGGAAAGAGGAGACGTGGGGAAGAAGGCAGTCCGAGTGGGTCCTGCTCCAACCAAAACAGAAAAAAAAGCTGGGGGGAAAGGTGAGGGCGAGGGGGCAGGAGGGAGTAGTACTGGGGACGCAATGCATGGCCTTACAATCCAGACATTGCAAAGTAACAGGATTTAAAAGCGAACTGGAGATAGCAAAGCTTTGGGATGTGAAAGAGCAGGAAAAAGCCCAGCATCAGACTAGGGATTTAGAGATGCAGGTTAAAAGTGAGAAGGGGAGGCTAGGAAGAGACTCTAAAAGGGGGCACAAAGGACTGTTCCAACTGGGGGTTCACGGCCCCAGGCTGGAAAGTGGAGCAGCCTTAAGTCGCGGTAACAAGGTAGCGGGAATGGGGGGGGGGCGGGGAGCTAGTTTTAGTTTTAGGCAGGTATCTCGGAAGACAGGCATGAGCAAGCTGGAGGAAAGGAGGTGGGGTGAACCCTGGCTAGAGGCTGCAGCGATAAGGCGAGAGACTCAGGACCCTGGGTCGGGGCCAGAGCCTCCTCTAGTTTGGGAATGCCCAGCCCGGGCTCGCGGGCAGAAGGCACCCCAGGCCTTAACTCTGGAGGCGGGAGGGTCCCCGAGGCTGGGCAGGGCCTGCGGTGGTCGTACAGGGCCTCAGGAGGGTGGGGGTCCGGGACTCACGCATCAACGTGCTGAAGGCCACGACGCCGAGCAGCCCCTGCAGGAAGATGCCGAAACTGTGCATGAGTGCGCCGCTCTCGCAGCGGCCCGCACCGGACGCGACGGTGGACGGTGGCCCGCCCGGCAGCCCGCGGCTCGCGTTCCCGGCGGGGCCCTGCATGGCGGGCCTGGCGGAGGGGCGCGGGGTGCCGCGGCCAGCCCGCCAGCCCGGCCGGCCTCGCTGCGTGCGGGGGCCGCACCGCCGAACCCCGGGCCGGGAGTCCGAGACAGGAGCCGGTACCTCCGCCCCGCGGCCCACTCGCCGCCGCGCGTAACCCGACGTCTGAGATCGCAGCGCCCGATTGGCTCGGCCGGGCGTGGGGGCGGGCCTCGGCCGCTCCGGCTCTCTCTCACCACGGGCGGGGCTCCGGCCAGGCGTGGGGGCGGGGTCGTGCGTCCGGGCCACAGGTAGAGCGGACCAGGTGAGCCGGGCAGCACCGACTGGAGGGAGCGAGTCCCCGGACCCTGAGCTCCAGGTCGGCAAGGCAGGAGCAGGGATCGTCTGCGACTAAATTCTTTTCCTTTCCAAGATTAAGCCATCGTAGCTTGCAGAATTTACTAAAAACACTCCTGGATTCCACCCTCAGTTTCCGATTCAGTAGCTCTGAGACCGAGCAGAATAATCTGCATTTTCAGCAAGCGACCTAGATTATTCTGAAGGAGCAGTGAGGCAAACAATCCAAGGCTCTGCACACAGTAATATTCCTTCCAGTACAGACGTTCGACGTTCTTCTATTTTCCTTGTTAGTACGAATATTGTGGCCAAGAGCTTATCTTAGCTTGATCAATCCGCCTGAGTCGACTTTTTTTTCTTCCCTGAGCATAATGTAAATGGTTATTTCAATCCAGATGTGGTCGTTTAGAAATATACAAGGTTTATACTGAAAATAGGTCAACATATCCCCATCATGTCCATTTTGAACGTGCTTCATAAAGCCAAGTTGTTGGTAACTCTCAGAGTCTCTAATGCCTCCCTCCTCGCATGCACGTTTACTCCCACCTTAACCCCTTGACTCCTTGGAAGGAGCTCTCTACCTCTATTAGGGCCTCTAGTCTCTATTGTCCCATCTATCCTCCCAACACCTCTGCCTTTTCTCCAGACACCTCTTGTTGATTCCTTCAAGTCCCCAGCCTTCCTGCTGCATTTGCTTAATGACCATGTACACATATTATTCCAACAGACACTGGGCTGTATTTGTGGAACAATAGATACTCCACCTAGGGAAACTTACCCTTAAAAGATAGTCACCAATGAATTCCAATTATATAAAAGGGCTAAATGCCACACAAAAGCTTTCATGGCTAACAGGAATACTAACCTGATTATCCAGAGAACAGAAATGCTGTTGGCTCTTTAGAGCCCTTCTCTTACAATGCACTTCATAGCTCTGGGTCTTAAACGGCATTTCAGCTGTGTGTACTACTGTTCCCTTTTCTGCTGAATGAACTACTCCTCGTGCTTAAGGCCTGCCTGACCTCCCTCTCCGGTGGGCTTCCATACTACCTTGTGTATACTGCTCCACTAGAGCTTTTCATACTGCTAATCAGATGGTTTTACATGTGTCTCTCACACAGCTGAGTGTGAGTTCCCGGAGGGCGGGAACTGGTTTACATTATTCACCCTTATATCCAACATAGCGCCTGGCACACAGAACATGGCAACACTTTTTTTAAATTAAACTGAATTTTAATTTATAAAATTTAAAACTCTCCACAAGTATTGACCATGGGAAAATACAGAAAATCAGGTTAAGAAAATAAATAGGTAAGGGAAAATTGCATTACTGCCTTTAAATCTAACAAGGTCTCTTACGGGGATGCTCAACAGTTACAGTCCATGTTCAGAGGGAATCAAACAAGAGGATGTGTACTTAAAGCAGAAGAGACTGTGGACTGAGTATAAGGAGACTGTTAATTGCTTGAAGATACAGGCAGCCTAAGGGAAGTTGCACATAAGAGCTGGAGAATGACGTTTTTGACAAAGCACTGCTCTGTCCTTCCAGGTGTGGAGGGATCCTTAAGGCCCGTTGCTGCTGTACCAAGACAAATGTAGACAAACAAGAAGCATTCTTCCGAGATCAGGGGCAGATTCCCCAACACCAGGAGCAAGGTCGCTGTGGGGAAATTCTGCTCTTCCTACCTTTCCTGACCTGCAATTAAAAAGTCCCTAAGTCCAGAGGGTAAAGGTCAGACAGCAGAAAGGGGGGAGAATTCTGGAAAGGCTCAGTTTATTAAAGTAGAAAGGAACTTTCTCCTCCTTCCAGAGATGATTCTGAGGCCCCACTGGAAAGAGTTTTGAAGGATTTACTCTGGCCAAGATGTCTTCTTTGCTGTCAAATGAAGTTAAACATAGCTTAAGACCTGTATTAATGTTCTTACAACCACTTAAAACTGCCATAATATGCCACAAGTTTATATACACTCTTAATTACAAAAAAAAAACCCACGCAAAATATTAATCCAAAATAGTTATTTTTTAATCCCTTGAAGTTATACCCATCAAACTTGATGGGAATTATTTTAATAGGTATTCTTGTGCATATTTCTCCTTAATTATACTTTATCCTCAACTCATAACTTTTAAAATTAAGAGAAAAACAGCAAGCAGGAAGGATACAATGCAATATGCATTTTGTTTTGTTCCAAACAAGCAGCTTAAAAAAAAAAAAAAAGGGTAGCATACAATAAACAAAGTGCATCAGTTCCAACAAGTTAGTATTAGAAAGAGGCCTAAGGAGAGGGCTGGAACCAGCCAGAAGTCCCACCCTGGCAGGCCTCTGATTGTCTTTAGAGAATATTCAACCAAAAAAAGAAAGGAAGAAGGGAAGAGGAAAAGAAATGAGCACTTTAAAATCTCAAAAGAAACATTCGAACTACACTTCCTTAGAGCCTTCTTGCAAAAGGAGATAAGGAACTGTCCAGTTTTAATTCTGTCTCAACTTTGTAGGGGCCCTTTAGTCATCTGCTTTGTGACTTGATTTTACCCCTAAAGCCTGTCCTCGTCCTTCTTCAAGCACTATTTGCCCACCTCCATTTGGCCAAGCTAAGCACGCAGTTAGGTTGACTAAACCACGTAGAAACCTCAGGACTGAGCTTCCACACACTGTGAGAACAGGCACCATCAGCAATGGTGGCATCATTTCACTGGTCAATATCATCCTTTGTCCCCAAAAATAGTCAGAGACCCTTGCCTCCCATGGCTCAGGGTCCACACTTGACTGCTGGTGTTGAGGACTTGTCCGGCAAGGCTGTAGATTGTTTCCTTTTAAAACCGTCCTTTGTGATAGGCCATAGCACCAGGACAGACCAGACCCAAACAGTGTGTTAAGTCAGAAAAGACGTAAGTAGGGAGGGAGTTTTAGGCTTATTTCTCCATTCCCCCCTCTCCTAGTTTTGCTGGTTCTTGTGAAAAATCCAAGAGTTCTGAAACACCAGAAGCAAGAAAACCTCCAGTGCATTTAGTGCTCACCACCTTTTCTATACCTTTACCCCAAAGGCTGCCCTCAGAAATAAGGCTACTTATGTGGTCTGGAAAAAGTACAGAGGAAACCCCAAGTGGGAAAGCTTGGAACCAGATCCACATGCACTGGGCTTTGAGTTTAGAACTCTTCTGCAAAAACTCCAAGTTCACAGGTGGCTTACTTGGAGAGATTCAAATTTCCAAAGTATGTACATTCTCACACAAGGGGTGAGAATCATAAAATTCACTAACAGAACATTGTAAAGTGAATAAAGTCATGAAAGAATTATAACTGCATGAAAGGGGCTTTTTTTTTTTTTTTTTTTTTTTTTTTTTGGTTTCGCAGGAGGCTTTGTTCTACAGTTTCTGAGACAGCACCATGACCATAAAACATGGTTACTTACAGTGGACCCAGGACCAAGACATTCAAATTTTAAAAGTGGGTCCCTGGTTCCCACTAAGATTTATACTTCACTTGTTAGTAATCTCTTCTTCTCCCTTATTTTCATAAGGCCAAATGATAGCACAGAACACTTGAACTTATGCTTACACACACACACACACACACACACACACACACACACACACACACACCCCTAGACTACAGGACCAGTGTTCAAACCAAGTACATGTTTCCACTGTTGAGACTAAGCTCCTAACATCTCTCTCAGAGCTGCTGTGGGTATCAATCAAACTAGTGAATGGTGTCTTAAATACAAGTCTTTGGTGATAGGTGCCAAGTAAATATAAGTGTCTGTGAGTTTTCCCCATGTTCCCATCTAGATAATTCTTGCCTACTGTTAACAATTCCCTGATGTTCTGTGTGTCCCCTAGAACTACTTTTTGGCTTGAGACAGGGGAATGGTTCTGAGTCCTACTCTACCTAAGGCCTCCTAAAGCTTGTAATCTGTATTCAGATGCCACATTAGTGACAGGATTAATACAAGAGTGAGTAAAATATATTCAAGTCCTCAGGAAGCTTTGGTCCAAGGCCCTCTCTCTCACAGTGAGAATAATTTTACTTCCAGGAGAAGAGGCATATAAAGGCCAAGTTCTGAATTGGTTTTCCACATCTGCCTCTATCGTAATTCAATAAACATTTACCAAGAAGCCCATCTCTTCCAGAGGTTGCTAGGTATCCTTCCCTGACCTCATGTATCTACAACAGAGATGCTGAGAGCCACCTACATTGCTAAAGAAAGGCAGATAAGTAAAGCCCCATTAAATGCATCCCCTGCATTAGACACCTCAACTCTCCTTCAAATGAGAAGGATGAGGGCAGTTTACAAAGGAAAATAGCACAGTTCCCAGAAGCCCACAAAATATAGTCAAAATGTTACAGCAAATCTTCACGTGCAATGAAAGATTTCCCTAACACACTAACATGGGCTAATAGTGGTCAGTCAACTTCAAGTTCCAGGGGGCTGATATAAGTCCATTCACCTGTTTCCAAGCTTGTTAATTCAGGATCAAAAAGTGGATCATGGAAAACTTTCTGACCTCAGGCAGCTGTGGGGCCAGCTGAAGGTGAAATTCAGACAAATGCAGCCCCTCACAATGTGCCTCTCATAAATTTAAGAGGTTAATACCTTTAAAAAACAAAGTTCATGTACCATGTACCTATGTGCAATATACAAACATCTTATCCCAACATGGTGAGTTATTATCAGGTTTAAAATCTGTGTTTCAGAATCACAGGAATCAGACTGTCAATGTTGTCCAGCCAAGCCCCAGCAGCTTTATAAGGGAAATGGAGTCTAAATTTTATACATTAGAAAAAAAAAAAAAGCCCTGGACCAAATTCCCAAACAATTATCCTCTCTCATTTGATATCTGGGAGTGGGGTAGGGGTATATAATTCTCTTTAATGAGGTTGCCTGAGAAACTATATCTCACTATGAGGAACACAAGAAACATTAAGGGAAACCCAACTTCGAGTCAGCTTCTCTCAAAGACAAAGCTGAGCCTGAATAATCATGGTATAGACAGACAAGCCGGCTGAGCCCGGACTACATCCAGATCCAAGACTACTCAGGGCCGTGAGTTTCACCTTTCCAGGGGCTTTGCCCCCCTTCCATCTATGGTTTCTGGAGAAGGCAAAGAAAGACAATATAACATATTCATTGTTGAATTTGGTAAATTCCCTCTCATAGGAAGTAAATCTCATTTCCCTAAATAAAACAACATTGTTAATTAAGTCGATTTTTTTTCCATTGATCTTCTTTAAGGAACCCCCTTTGCCTTAGTGCCTTAACTGCTGAGCTCTCCAGAAATTTAATTGTGTAAGGTACACCTCCCTCCCCCAATTCTATCTACTCTATACTAATTGTTCCCAAGCATCTTATATATATATACATATATATGTATATATATATGTATATATATATAAGATGCTTGGGAACAATTAGTGTGTGTATATATATATATATGTATATACACACTATATATATATACACATATATATATAGTATATACATATATATACTATAATTGTTATATATATGTAACAATTAGTGTGTATGTATATGTATGTGTGTGTGTGTGTGTGTGTGTGTGTGTATATATATATATATATATATATATATATATATATAAAAGTTTCTCTTCCATGGGCACAGAATTAATTACATTTTTTAAACTTGGATCTCTGAGTAAGTTCCAACATATTAATTTTTATTTAAATGAAGCTTCTTTCCAGGTCTACATGGTGCTAACCTAAGCAAAGAGTGGATGCTTTAATATATGATTTGGTTGGAGGCTTGAGTTAAGGTGGTTCATAAATGATCCAATGAAGATAGGGGTGCAGACCACAGAATGTCTGCCAATGTCTATAAACTGGTGTGGATGGGGGAGAGGAAGAAAAGGGAAGTATCACAGTCCGTTTAAATCTGTAATAGTATTACCTTATATTTGTATAGCTGTTGAGAATTTACTCAGTTTTGTAGTTTTAAAACATTTTTATATCCTAAAGATGAGTGATTAGGTTATAAATTTGTGGGTGACTAGGATAATTAAAAAACAAAACATTCAGCAATGCAAACCACTTAAAGGAAGCAATCTACGTGTGTGTGTGTTTCCTCATTCGTCTCAGCTGGAATGGTACAGCAAATGCCATTACTTAATAGTAGCTAGCAGTGCTGTCTTAAGTGAAAATTCGCCTGTAGTTTCATGTCAACTTGAGCCGGGCCAAGAGAAACACCGAAAAGAAAACCAAGTTGTTGAACTGCTGAGTGGGAACCTTCAGCTTGTAGATTACATGCCATTTAAAGGTTTAACCAAAAAGACATGTAAATGTGACTAGGCAAAGAGGTTTCCAGAATCCTTAACCACCTCTCAATCTTTGTGCAGCCACTGAGGATATGAGGACACAGTTTTACAGAAACTCCGTGCTCTGCATCACCCCCTGAAACATTTTTTCTCTTGTACTTCTACTCTATCTGCTGGAGACCCCAAGAAAGAAAGGGAGATGGGCTTACTGTAGGTCCAAGGAACACCTACCGATTTTTACCCAAAGTGAGGACTCTAGAAAGGAAACAGACAACTGTAGAGAAAAGTAAACATAAAATAAAAGCCACTGAAGTCCCTCTGAGAACTGACAGCAAGAGAGCAACTAAATGGAAATGCCCACAATCTCTGAGAGACCACCTAAAACCGGGAGCCCACGCTGGCTCCAGACAGGAAACAATGACAGTAGGGTTCTCACATCAGGTCAGGAACTGTGTAAGTGCTCGCATGTGATTTTTAAGCAGTGTTTTTTTTCCCCCTCCAGCTTCTGTCATAGATTTAGTGTTCATGTTGCTTAAAAATGGCATCATACAAAAAACCTTATACATGGCTGTAAGCTCAATCATCAACAGAGGTAGTAAACAAAGGAACTCCTAAGAATAGCTTTTAAAATGGATCAAAGTGTGACTGTACATTCAAAACCCTAGAGCCACGTAATCATCCCCAAAATGAACTGTTTTAATTTAAAAAAGCTTAAAAACACAATGACAATGAAGCACTGATGTGCCTTAGGCACAGTCCCAAATCAGTGCTGACTTAAAGCTATGTCCTCTCTTTCCAAGAAAGGGAAAGCAGAGAACAAAGTTCACTCTACAATGGGAAGGAACAGAACAAAAAGAAAACAACCATAAGGATGCTTTCCAGCAGCCTAGATTATTCTTTGTTTTCAGGCCACACCACTGGAAATGCTTATTCTTCTTACAGGAGTCTTTTCTTCACAACCTTTATTTTTTTTAAAACTGCAATCTGCTGACCAACAGATGCCCACATTTCCACTGGCAGGAGAGCCACTTCTGTGCAGTGTTTGCTTCCTCAGTGTGGGTCCTCCTTCCCTGAAAGTGCAAAGAGAGCAAGCCGACGTCTGCAGGGCCCGGAGCCCCAGGACCGTGTCAGCGCCACTTGTAGAGTGGGGAGAAGGATTCGCTGCATTTGTGCTTCAAAGACACAGCTCACTTTGGTTGTCCTTCTCAGTTGGCAAACTGCTCATAGAAAGCAAACTTGATCCTCTCTATGTGATGGCAGAGTTTGATGGCAGGGCCCAATTTTAAGTCCATGCATTCTTGAACAGTGGGAAGGGTAAGGAGCAATAGGGCCTGCCCATCAATTTCCTGTTAAGGCATAAAATACAAATTATCTATGATGTGCACATGGATGGCAGCTCCATCAAGTCAGCCCCTGTTCACTTTGGCTTGTGTCAAAATCAGAGTCCCTGTGCTTTCCTTTATAATTTTTCCCCTTTAAACAAGTATCACACAGTTTCTCCTAAGTGCCCCTCACAGTCCTCCATACTAATGAGTCTTCAGAATTAATGACAAACTTTTACCAAGGATAAGAAACCATTCTACACTTTTTGCTCTGCAGAAATTCAATAAACAAACTAGTTTTGTAACTGGCAACTAGATGTGCCAAAGAAACATCTCTTTAGAGAACTCTTTCTAAAACTGAAAGAAAATATTAATTATAAATTTCAACATTTTCCTACTCTGTAACATTCATAAAAGGCTGATGAGCTCTTCAAACATGTTCAGTTTGGAATCTCCCCAATTATCCAAACAAAATTTAATTTAGTATTTATTTAAGGTCACAGATTATTCGTTTCAGAAAACTTGCCTCCAAACTGATCACCACTTTAGATTCTAACACATTATAGATGTTAATTATTTTTAAAAACAAGCAAGTCATTCTTTTGGAAAAGAAGAGCACAATTAAGCATGGCATGCTTGATTTTAAGCCATTTAAATATTTGGGGGATGGAAACAAAGTCTTAGGAAAAATGGCAATGCAATGATAATCTGCTTCAACTGTGGAACAAGTCAGCTCAATAGCCTTTTAAAATCATCTTTCTACTACTCGTAAAAGAGGAAATACATTTCTTTCCTTTTGGATAGAAATATTTTTCTTCCGACTTGTAAATAAATTGCTGTTACATCCATAGTCCTTTGCAAAAGAGACAAATTAATGAAAATCAAAGGTCTCTAAAATTACCTGGTCTAGAAATATTCTTGCTAATGGAGCACAGTCGGTGGATCTGATGAACCGAACAACATCTGCCACACTCCACTTCAGGGGGTTACTGTCCAGATGAAGCCTTTCAGCAACTTCAATCCTTATTTCCTTCAGTCCCCATAACAAAAGCAAACCAAAAGATGTCAGAGCTATCTTATTCTAAAAAAAAAAAAAGTCTCTCTATAGAAATCCATAACCCTTTGAGGCAAGATTTAAAGTGGTTTTAGGGCATGATTTCTCCCAGCAAAGATGGCCAAGGTCCATATACGTCAGGTATTCAGGAAATATTTGTCTTTGATAATAAGAAATACCAATGGGGAAGAATTTATCTCGAAGTTTCAGCACAAATAATTTGGACAATTTAACAGAGAAAAATGGTTTTTAAATCTCCCATTTGTTCCTTGGTTTATTTCAACTCAGTCTCTGGTAGGGTGCTGAAGCAAATGGGATGCTACTTGGGAAGAGAGAAGGCTTAACTAAATCATAAGGAGAAATCATTTACTGCTTCAGTTCATGCAATACATTTAAAATACAGTTTTATTTTTTAATATATTTATTTTTAATTAATTAATTAATTAATTAAGAGAGCGAGAGAGAGAGAGAGCGAGAGAGAGAATGAATATCCCAAGCAGGCTCCACACCGTCAGCATGTAGCCCAATGTAGGGCTTGAACTCATGAACTGTGAGATCATGACCTGAGCCGAAACCAAGAGTCAGACACTGAACCACCCAGGTGCACCTACAACCCAGTTTTAAAACAGTAACTTAACTGCCATTCTTATAGTGTGTATGTTATATAATATGCATATATGTGTATGTTAAATACACCAAACAAAATAGTTTAACAAGAATCAAAAGGATAAATAACTTATTTCTACAGGACCATATATAGTATTAAAAAAAAAAAAAAGGGCAGTTTTCCCTAAACTAAATGACAGGCTACTACAGATAAATTAGCAATGAAACTTTGTTTTTTTTTGACTTAAAATAAGCAGCCACTGAAATAAATGGAATGACAACATCATTAACAATCATTTCTCAGAGGGCAAGTCTAGAGAGAGAAAAAAATGACAGTGCATTTTAAAAATGGTACCTTTGGTGAAGGAGGTTTATTCTCATCATCAGAAAATGAAAAAGTGCGAAGCTCCCTTTTTCTCCGTTGTCTGTCTGGAGGCAGCGATGTAGATATCTCACTTTGGGTGGGAGAGGAAGAGCATGACTTTTTTTCGGACGTTTCTGACTCTTCCTGTAGCTCGTCCTGTTGCTCAGATGTACTGCCCTCACTTAGGGAATCATCATCGCCTTCATCTGGATCATCCTCATCTTCACCTCCACTTCCCTAGAGGAAATGGAGAGAAAAGTCTCACTGAAATTCAAGACAAACCAGCTCTCAGGTCACAAAACCACCTTCTATTGAGCAGGGATCTGAGTTAGAGAGGCCTGCGGGTGTTCCTTCTGTGTCTGGACTACAGAGCGGTAAATCTTGGCTTCTAGACAAGACAGTACCTCACAGATCTCATACCTGGGGCGAGCCCGCTGGGGTGTTATCAACAGATGCAGAGGAGCGTTTCTTCTTATGGACAAAAACATTTTTCCGTCTCTTCCTTCTCTTACTGGCTTTTTTCAGGGCACATGCTAAGTTACTATGCCCACCAGGTGGCCTTCCGATTCTTTTATTTTTCTTCTTTCCATAATAGTGTGCTAAATGTGAATGACAAAGAAAAATGAGACAACTTCATGACTTCTGTACACCTCGCACTGCAAGAGATTCTACTAGCACAGCAGAAAACAGGTACAGTGTATTTGATTAAGGTTAAACTCCATCCTGTGGAGTAATCTCATCTGTCCAGATCTTAAATGTACAGTATAATTAGTACCAACAAATGCATAAACCTGAATTAACCTTCCCCCTATGAAGATACAGAATGCCTCCATCAACCTAGGAAGTCCCCAGGGTCCCTTCCCAGTCAGTCCCCCTCACCAGAAGCAACCACAACTGTATTCTAATTTCTGTTGGTATAGATTAGTTTTGCCTCATCTATGGAACCATTCAGTAGATATTTTTGGGACAAGGTTTCTTTCACTCAGCATAATGTTCCTGAGTTTCACCTATGCTGCAGTACGTATAAATAGTTCATTCTCTTCTATTGATGAACAGCATTCCATTGTATAGAATATACTAGTTTAACTATTCTCCTGTTGACAGGCATCTTGGCTGTTCCCAGGTTTTGGCTGTTATTATGTGGCAATGAACATTCTTGTACAGGCTTTTGGTGGGCATGTTTTCACTTTCCTGGAGTAAAACTGCTGGACCATACCATAGATGTATGGAACTGCCAGTTTTCTAAAAGGGTTGCATAATTTGACATCCCAACCAGCAATGTATGAGTTGCTCTACACCTCTGCCAACTTGAAGGACTGTCAAATCTTTTTCATTTTAGCCAATCTAGTGGATGTGCAGTAATTTCTCATTATAGATTAGATCTGCATCTCCCCGGACGAATGGTATTGGCATGTTTTCATGTGCTTATTGGCCATGTGTGTATCTTTTTTGTGAAGTGCCTATTCAAGCCTTTTATTCATTTTTAGAATGGTTTTCTCTTTTTGCTTCTTTTTTATTGAGATATAATTCACGATATAAAATCCATCATTTTAAAGTGTACATATTCAGTGATTTTTAGTATATTCAGTATGTTGGTGACAATCACCACTATCTAATTCCAGAACATTTTCTTTTTAATTTTTAAAAAATTGAGGTAAAAGTCACATACAGTTAACCTATGTTCAAATGCACAATTGGTGGTATTTAGCTTATTCACAATGTCGTACAACCACCAGCTTTCTGTTGCTGCCACACTTCTCTTACTACTGAGTTGTGGGAGTATTTGCTCTATTCTGGAGAGGAATTCTCTGAGAAGTTTTTAATTTTGGTGATTTCTTCCTTTATGTTAGTGCATCCTCCCTAAGAAATCTCTCCTTACCCCAGGATCTTGAGGCTATCTTATTTTCTTCTAGAAACTTTATAGTTTTAGCTTTTTACATTAGGTCTGTGATACACCTTGAATTAGTTTTCATATACAGTGAGGTAGGGGCCAAGGAGTTTTGTTCTTGTTTTTTTGATTTGGAAATCTAATTGTACCAGTACCATTTGTTGAGACAATTTCCCTTCCCTGTTACATTTTTCATCTTTGCTGAAAATCATGTAACCACATAAACTTGGGTCTATTTGTGGGCTCTCTGTTCTGTCCCATCACTGTGTGTAACTATTTAATCAATACCCCACTACTGATAACTAAACCTTTATGGTAAAACTTGAAGTCAGAGTAAGTTCTCCAACTTTATTCTTCTTTTTCAGGATTGTTTTGGCTATTCTAGATCCTGTGCATTTTCATATAAATTTTAGAATACAAAGACAATTCCAAAAATGAACCATATATATTCTAATTTTAAATATATATGTTACCTATTAAAGTAGTAACAAAATAGAATGTAATTTTTTGTAAAAAATGAATTCTAAAATATATAAATCTATTTGGTATCACTCAAATTACTAACTGGGAAAAATTATAAACACTCTCTCCAAAGTCTAGGCTTCTATCATTACAAAAAATAAATTTAGACAAAAAGCATAATAAAATCCACATATCTTCCATAAGCTCAAAGTGACATACATGTATTTAGAGAGCAGATATATTTCACTTAGATACTAATACCTGCAATGTGCTAAACTTAGTGCTGAATTTGACACAATAATAAGCTAAGACAATCCCTGCTTTTTAGTCCAACAAATATAAATAGAAACGATAAAGTTAGGCTCCTATATGACTTTGTGATTCAAACATTGATTAGCAAGCTCATCATGCTAAATGACCTCAGCTCAGCAGCATCAAACACACTGTCTCGGAGCTCGCTGGAAAAGCAGACACATTTAGATCCCAGATACCCACAGACCTGATGAATCAGAACTTTCATTTTAACAAGATCCTCCGCTGATCTGCATGCATGATAAAGCTTAAGAGGCACAGGATTAGAGGTCCCTAAAAGAAATCTTCAAATTTAACAAGGTAAAATCTTCCTCTGTATTAAGTCTCCCAAGTGACATCAGGGCTTGTAAAATTTAAGGAAGGGTAGGATCAGAATTTTGTCTTTGGGCAACAATGCCGTGACAAGGCTCCAAATTGGAAATTTCATCTTGTATGACTTTTTTTTTTTTTTTTTTTGGGTGCAGTTTCACATGGGAGAAGATAAGCAATGAGAGGGAACAGGTGTTGTTTTGACAGTTCTGAGTGAGGCCCACAGCCACCTCCTCTCCTGTTATTGATGCCTCCCAACCACCCAAGCTTCTGTGCTGCTCCCGGCAGACGCGAGGCGCGCTCCGGCTGCCCCCTGCCTGGAGCACTCTCACCCTGCGGTCTACATAGCTGGCTCTCTTGCTTCCTTTGGCTTGACACCTTGCATGAAGACCTCTCTAGCCATCTGTGAACAGCAACCCACCCTAGCCTTCCTCACACCCCTACTTCGCTTAAGTTGCTTCGCTTTTCTCCACGGTACCTATCTCTATTTGTTCACTTGTTTATTATCTATCTCCCACATTAAAATGTAAACTCAATGAGGACAGGAATTTTCTTTTTCTTTACTGTAGCATCCCAATCTCAGTGCTAGAACAGTGGTGGCACACAGTAGACACAATAAATACTTGCACACTGTATGAATGAATTACATATCCTATTCAATGCAACAGCTAATTTATATACATACTGTATGTGAAAGTTAGCAAACTTGGGCTTGTGGGCCAAATCTGGTTCATGGCCTCGAGCTAAAAATGGCTTTTCCATCTTTAAAAGTGTTTTTTAAAAAGTAAAAATAAAACTGAGAAGAATATGCAATAAAGATCATCTGACCAACAGCCTAAAATATTCATTATCTGGCCCTTTACAGAAACAGTTTGCATACCTCTGCTATAGGTGAAGGTCTGCAAAATAAAAACTTTCCAAGATATAAAGTATGGCCAGCTGTTATAGTTAACAAGTTTGAAAAACCTGACTCACTATATTTGGTCTTTGTAAGCACAGAGCAGTTCTCAGAACACTTGTCCAGAACCATCCGTGGGCCGAAGAGATTAGGACAGCACTCCAGTTTGATGCAGGTTTGCCGGCAGAACTCGGTCACCCGGTCCGCTGTCTTCACTACCTCAACAGTAGCCCGGTAACTCTTTCCTTTGTATCTGCCGTGGGAGATGCCAGACACAAAGTTTACTGGGCTAGTGATTACCCAGAAAAAAATCAAGTGCATTCAAAGACCTGAAAAATATCTTTGCTTTTCAGAAGAGTCTATGCCCTTTATAGTCTGAGGATTCTGAATATGAGTTTATGCATATTGTACTTAAATCAAATTTATCACTTAAGTAGCTATGACAGCTAAGCACTGAATTTTTATAGTAGCAAATAAGACTCTTGTTTTCCAGTTCCTCAGTTTAAGGTTTTCACATAGGTGCTTCTTCACTAACTACTAAAAGCAAAGTGACTTCTAGGAAGTCTTTCTTTACCCTTGGGCAGTGATCCTCAGAGGGTGGTCATGGACCAGGTTGACCTGCTAACTGTCCCCCATCCATGCATGGCAAGACCAGGTCAGAAAACAAGAGCAAATGTTTTTAAACTTTCACAGTAATTTGCAAAAGTAATTTTATGGCTCTTAAATCTAAAAACAAATTATTTTTGCGTTCTATGTCCTTTCAATTTCCTATTTCTTACACCTCATTTTTACCGTATTTTATAACAGTGCTGGCCTACGACAGGATAGAAACTTAAAAAAGAAAACAAACCTGGTCCTTCACCACAAACAGTTGAAGAACTGTCTGAGGGAACATAACTAACATTATTCATGAAAGAAGGAATTCTATGGCCCATTAAAGACAAATAAGAATAAAGGGCAGAAAAGTCTACTCACTTGGCTTTTAGGACCTCCCCACATCCATGCCACACAGAGTCTTTGTCTAGCTGCAGCTCCCGAAGGACACGACTGGGTTTATAGGCTGCATTGATAAGTAAAGTGAGGACCTGTGCTCCGTTTTTAAAGCCGAAATACGGGTTGGGAATGAGAAAAGCAGACCATTAGAATCTTGCTATCCCCCAGAATGTCATTTAGGAGATCACACCCTCTTAGACCTTCAAAACATTATTATGGTCAGGAAGAAATAGGCACCATGAATTAAAAACTACTCTGGCATATGCTTCTAAATCCTTTGCCAGTCATGGTATACACAGACGCTCGGCCTCCCCAGACCCTGCCCTGCCATCCCACAGACTAAAAATCCCAACAGTCTTTTTAGCTGTTGTGCGCAGCGCGCGGCGGCTGGCTGGGAAGCTCAGGAGGTACAGCCGGCGAGCAGCTGTCTCATGGTCCCCGTGAGCGCCACACAGCCTCTGACTCCCAGACGATGCCCCTGCTCATCCCTGCACAGTGCTCAGGTGGCCTCTGACAAAAGACCTGTCTATGCTGACAGAGGTGAACCTGCTGCTGTATGTGGAGAAATGCTTAGGTGATATTCCCTCGGAAGCAAAAGTAATGATGTGTCTGGTTTGTGGAACAATACATAAAAAGAGTGAGCTGCTTCCAATAACCCCAGAGTTGCCACATTTATGGAGGGCGGACTCCTGTGTACACGAGTCTCTGAGGCTGCTGTGAAATCCCCAAGTTCTCTAGCCCGAGGCAAGAATCTCACCTCTCTGAGGACTAGAACACAGTTCCCAGGTCCTACACATTGAGGCAGCTCAGCGATTCTTCCTTTGTTCAGATATGGCCCTGAGAAGCAACGGTGGTTGAAGTATATCTTTGGACAGCAGTATTTTCCATTGATCATAACTGGGGAGTGAAGAGAAATGAATGTTTACAATGGTCATTTTCCACTCTGTCTTTCCAAAATTGGGTTACTGGGGGGGGGGGGGGGGAGGGGAACAAGCTTATCCACCATTACATATTCTGAAGCTTAGGGTTGTCTGAGTGCGCCTTGAAATGCCTTATCCTTATGACAGCTCCATCGCGGAGCTTATCCCTCTGCCCAAATCAAGCACCGACCTGAATTATCTGCAGATTACCTTCAGGGTTAATTCAACACTGTTCCAGAGTCCCACATGGCTATCAATAAAGGAAGTGAAGGACTGACTTTAAGAACCCATGGTGATTCTTGATGATCAGCTATTCAATAATCTATTTTGGAAAAGTTCTAGACAGTGATAGTGAATCTTTTCCAAAACTACAGTTTGTCCCCTTAAAACCCACCAAACTAGCATGATGGCAATGTTCTTTCCATGAGGTGGATACCCTCCCATGTCTGGGACTCCTCAGAGGGCTGAAAGTGTACTATGAATACATCTCTAAGTTCTTTAAGTACCGTGGGGTCTAAGTGTGCCTAGAGACCCCTCTCTTCAACTATTTTTCTGTGTGAATGCTATACTTCAATGTAATGATTTTTTATTCCCTCATCATGGTTGACAATTCCGCTAATAAACAGGAGAGACTCAAAGACACTAGCGAATCTTCCTCTCCACATAAAACGGAGAGAAGCCCTGTTGATGGACACCGGTGGGGAAAGGGCACGTGAGCACTGCCCACTGCTGACGGGATCCTGAAGCACACAACGCTCCCTGCGGAACTAAGGATGTGGTCTTGGCACAGAGATCAGCAGGTCTGTGCCCCCTTCTCCACCTGAACTATGCCACCCACATCCCCCTCTTCAGGATTAAGGCCCGTACGCTCCCCGCTGCTGGCAGTGTTGGCAGCTTATGGCTTTCAGCTGTAAGGCATCCCAGAATTACCCTCTGCCTACCCTCTCACTAGGAGGCACCCTGCCCGAAGTCCCACTCTATGTGAGTGGGCAGGGAGCAGTAGCCCACTTCTAACCACTGACCAAAGAGGGAGTACAAAGGTGTGGCCACCACCCCTCAATTAGGGACAACTCCAAGTGCCACGCCAGCTAAAAGGCTCCCCCGCGGGCTGGAAGAAACTTCTGTTACATCCGCACTGCAACTCAACTTCTCCCTCTGCCCAATCCTGCTTCCTTTACCTTCCCGCACCCTGGAGCTGTTCCCAAAAAGCACTGCCCAGTGAAACTCCTGCATGCAAATACCAGTCTGACTGTTTCCAAGGTAACCAGAACAATGACAAAACGCAAACCAAAAAGAACATGGCTGAGGTCACTTGAGAAATATTAATGTCTTAATCCTAGAATTTTAGTAGGCATTAGAATAGCCAGTAGTGCATCAAAATTAAAGAGTTACCTTACCTTTTGATACCAAATCAAAACCACAATGAGATATTACCTCATTAGAGATACCTGTTAGAATGGCTATTATCAAAAAGACAAATAAAAAGTGTGGGGGCACCGGGCTGGCTCAGTTGGTAGAGCATGCGACGCTTGATCTTGGGGTTGTAAGTTCCAGCCCCACAAAGGGTATAGAAATCACTTAAAAATAAAATCTTAAAAAAATGAAAAGAAATAACAAGTGTTGACAAGGTGGTGGAGAAAAGAGAACACTGGTACACCATTAGAATGTAAATTGGTACAGCCACTAGGAAAAAGCGTATCGAGGTTCCTCAAAAAGTTAAAAATTGAACTATCATATGATCCAGCAATTCCACTTTGGTTGGAATTTAACTGAAAGAAACAAAAATACTAACTTGAAAGGACATCTGCACCTACTGTTGCCATGTTCAGTGCAGCACTATTTACCACAGTCAAGGCAATGGAAGCAACCTAAGTGTCCATGGATAGATGAATGGACACAGAGTGGAATATTATTCAGCCATTTAAAAAAAGGAAGTCCTGGGACACCTGGGTGGCTCAGTCGGTTAAGCGATCAACTCTTGATTTTGGCTCGGATCATGATCAAGCCCCACGTCAGGCTCTATGCTGACAGTGTGGAGCCTGCTTGAGATTCTCTCCCTCCCTCTACCCCTTCCCTGCTCATAAGCACGTGCGCTCTCTCTCAAAATAATTAAAAATGCAAAAAAAAGGAAGTCCTGCCATTTGTGACACCATGAACAGACCCTGAGTTCACTCCCTAAGTGAAACAATTCAGAAAAAGACAAATATCATATGATGTCACTTGAATGTGGGATCTAAACAACAACAACAACAACAAAGCCATAACTCACAGATACAGAGAACAGTCTGGTGGTTGCCAGAGCAGGGGCAGGGAGTGGGCGAAATGGGTGAAGGTGGCCAAAAGGTACAACCCTCCCGTTATAAAATATAAGTAAGTCCTGGGGAATGTAATGTGCAGCATGGTGAGTGTAGTAATAATCCCATGTATTGTGCATTTGCATGTTGCTAAGAGAGCAGATCTTAAAAGTTCTCATCACAAGAAAAAAAATGTATAATATGTGGTGGTAGATACTAACTAGATTTTCTGTGGTGATCATTTTGTAATGTATGTAAATATCATATCACTATGTTGCACTGCTAAAACTAATATAATGTTATATGTCACTTTTATCTCAATAAAAAGGTGGGTAATTTTTAAAAAGATATTCACTAATGCTATTCTGCTGGGTACTCAAAAGATACCATTATGGTCAAGTAAGAGTTACCCTAGCAAGCAACAGAAGGATGATTCAACATTAGGAAAAAAAATCTACCACTGAAATGCACCACATTAATAAGCTTAGACAGAAAAATCATATGATCATCCAATGCTAAGGAAAAATTATTTTGTAAATGTGAGCATGTGTTTATGACCAAGGTTCCTAGAAAACCAGAAATAGAAAGGAACGTCTTTAGCAATTACATGCCAGTCACCTATTTAATAGGGAAAGATTAAATACCTTCCCTTTAATATTATGAATAGGGGTACCTGGGTGGCTCAGTCGGTTAAGCATCCGACTTTAGCTCAGGTCATGATCTCATGGGTCACAAGTTCAAGCCCCATGTTGGGCTCTGTGTGGACAGCTCAGAGCCTGGAGCCTACTTTGGATTCTGTGTCTCCCTCTCTCTCTGCCCCTCCCCCACTCATGCTCTGTCTCTCTCTCTCTCTCTTTCAAAAATAAACAAACATTAAAAAAAAAAATAAAAAACAGTATTATGAATAAAACAATAGTGCCACTATCACCAGGCCTGTTAAACACAGGGAAAAGTCGGGGCGCCTGGGTGGCTCAGCTGGTTAAGTGTCCGACTTTTGCTAAGGTTATGATCTCACGGTTTGTGAGTTCAAGCCTGGCCCCAGGCTCTGTGCTGACAGCTCTGAGCCTGCAGCCTACTTTGGATTCTGTGTCTCCTTCTCTGTCTGTCCCTCCCCCACTTGTACTCTGTCTCTCTCTGTCTCTCAAAAATAAATAAGTATAAAAAAAATAAAAAAAAAAAAACCACAGGGAAAAGTCTCATAAGGAGCTATCAGAAAATAAAAGTAAGCAAGTATAGCAAACTGGTTATTATACTAAAGTTAATTACTTTTTTATGTGTAAGTGACATAATGAGAAGGCAGTGGGTGGAAGAGACAAAAGTGTGTGTTTTGAACCAAGAAAGATCCAAGTTGTATTTTTGACCCATCTATATTCATAAAGCTGTGTGGCCTCTCTGAGCTTTGATTTCTTTTCTAAGCATTTACTAAATACCATCCAAATGCATAATCTGTGCTAGAACACACACAGCCAAGATGCGAAGCATACAACAAGCAAAGGTGGAGCCAAGAACAATTCCAAGGAGAGACCCCCTGACAACAGGCTTTGGCCTCCAGCAATGATTCTTGTTTCATTTATCAGGCATTGCCTCTGGGACAATCTGTTTTTCCAGCACTGTTTTTTAATTGTGAAATATATACACACAACCTGTATCACAAAAAAGGTTTAAAGAACAATAAACATCCACCCCCCAACCACACAGCTTAAGAAAGTGCACTGCCTGGGGGTGCCTGGGTGGCTCAGGTCATGATCTCACAGTTCGTGAGTTCGAGCCCCGTGTCGGGCTCTGTGATGACAGCTCAGAGCCTGGAGCCTGCTTCACATTCCGTGTCTCCCTCTCTCTCTGCCCTTCCCTGCTCATGCTCTGTCTCCCTCTGTCTCAAAAATAAATAAACATTAAAAAAAAAAATTAAAAAAAAAAAAAAAAAAGAAAGTGCACTGCCTGGAAAGCCTCTGGTTCTTTATCTAAACTCAGGAACGAGAATATTGACCTCCAGCGACCTTGGCACCCAAGTGATCAGCAGAGAATAGTTATAAATGGACAGAAATATCATCCCAGAGATAGTTATTAAACTAGATACATCTTGGACAATTATAAGTCTTTAAGGTCACAATTAAGAGAACCCTCGAGGCATCTGGATGGTTCAGTCGGTTAAGTGTCTGACTTTGGCTCAGGTCGTGATCTCACAGTTTGTGGGTTCGAGCACTGCCATCGGGGATCTGTGCTGACAGCTCAGAGCCTGGAGCCTGCTTCAGATTCTGTCTCCGTCTCTCTCTGCCCCTCCCCCACTCGCACTCTTTCTCTCAAAAATAAAGAAGCAAAAAAATAAAATAAAAAAAAGAGAACCCTCTATGGGGGTGCCTGGGTGGCTCAGTCGGTTAAGTGTCTGACTTCGGCTCAGGTCATGATCTCACAGTTTGTGAGGTCATCATGCTCTGCACTGACGGTGCAGAGCCTGCCTGTGAGCCCCTCTCTCTGCCCCTCTCCCACTCTCTCTCAAAATAAATAAATAAACTTAAAAAAAAAAAAAAGGGCCCCCTCTATGAAGCTACATTTTGGGGGCACCTAGCTGGCTCAGTCAGTAAAGCATCCAACTCTTGATCGCAGGGTTGTGAGTTCAAGCACCAGGCTGGGAGTAGCAATTACTTAAAAATAAAACCTTGGGGTGCCTGAGTGGCTCAGTTGGTCAAGCGCTTACTCTTGATTTCAGCTCAGGTCATGATCTCACAGTGGTGAGATTGTGCCCCGAGTCGGGCTCAGTGTGGAGCATGGAGCCTGCTTGGGATTCTCTCTCTCTGCCTCTCCCCTGCTCGTGCTTGCTCTCTCTCTCAAAATAAATAAAATTAAGAAATAAATTAATTAAAATCTTAAAAAAAAAAAAGTATGAAGCTACATCCTATAAATCAAATGTATTGTTTAAGATATAGCCCATTAAAAGAAAATAAAGGTCCACCTTTCCATAAGACTGCATATACTTATACCTGAGTCTGTGGAGTTCAGCTCCTGATTCTTCAGGCCCTCATGGACAGTCCTGGAGGATGGTATTCTGAGTCAAGATAACACAACAAAATAGTGAGATAATCCTTATGGTCAGTAAAGTTTGAGGGTTAGTTTCCTTCAAATCTAAGAAGAAAGCAAATGTGGCAGATTGCAAAATGTGTAACAGAAGGTGCTTCCCTGCTCATATTTTTTTTTTTAACAATTGTTTTTAAAACTATGTACATGGTTTAATGAGCCAACAGACAGTCTGCAGACAGTGCTGTAATACTTCATATTTAAATCAACTTTTTTTCATTCATGTGAACAACAAATTATAGAATTCCTTCTGGAATTCTCAAACCATAAGTAAATTGTTCATTTTTTTCAATAGTCAAAGAACAAACACATTTCTTACAAGGGTCTGTTTTCTTCTTTTATTAGTTTCAAAATTAAAGACAAATTATGTTTTACAAATCAGAGAATTATTCTATATGCACCAATCAATGAAAAAGGCTGATTTATCTTTTTGGGAATACTTTCTGACTAAAACTCTGGATCCGTTTTGGCAACTAAGTCAAGGAGAAGTCCGGGGCCGGATTTTTGACACTGCTATCTCACTTCTCTGCCTGGGACTGAAGTCTGTGGCCTTTCTCTCCGCTTCTGCTGTCCGTTTTATTACTCACACCGCCACAGAAACAGCCATAACTTACAGAGAATCTGCTATAGATTGAATTGTGTCCCCTTAAAATTCACTTGTTGTGTCTCTTAGCCCCACTGTGACTGTGTCTGGAGATAGAACGCTTATGAGGTAAGTAAAGGCAGGACTCTGATCTAGGAGGGCTGGCTCTCCCTTCCAGCTGGTGCCACCATGTGAGGATGCATGGGAAGCTGGCAGTCTGTAGGGAGAGCCAAGCCAGGAATGGAATCAGGCTGGCACTTTGATCTCGGACTTCCCAGCCTGCACAACTGGGAGAAAATAAATTTCTGTTGTTTGAGCCATCCAGTCCATGGTATTCTGTTATGGCAGCTTGAGCAAACTAATATAGACTTGAAAACCCAGCATCTGGAAACACGCATGTATGTGTATTTTTAAGGCACCACTAATTAAATAAATGCCTCCCAAAAGCTGTGTATGAAGGTATGCTACAAAGGGTTCCCCAATGGGACACCAAGTCACCCCTTTGAGTGCACTTTTCTTATAGGGCTGCTGTCTTCCACCTCAAGGTTTTTTTCACTGTGACAAGTCATATCCTAATTTATAATTTCTGTTCTTCCATAACAAATAACAGCACAGAGATTCTATTTCCTCTCTTATTCAAATGCCTTCAGGCTTTAAAAGCCAAAGAAGACCCAACGGGGGGAACATCTTGAGAAGGCATTTTACCCTTTTGTATACAATGCCATTTTAGAGAACATATATGCTGTAAGGAAAAATATGTAACCTAACAGAAGCTGAATTAAAGAATTATGCTTCCACCTGAGAAAATAACACATGAGATATACTCTCTGAAATAGTGATTTCTTTTTCTAGATATTCTAATTTTCAAATGTCAATTATTTAAACATACTGTTATACTATTCTATTACTTACTGTTTTTCTGGTTGAACCACTGCAATTTTCCTCTGTTTCTGGACTGTAAGAAGAAAACAAAACTATAAATGTCAAGAAAAACAAACAGACAAAAGAACAGTTTCTATATGTATTAAGCTAACATTAGCACATTTAAAAACCTGGTCATTGTGTATATTTAACTAGTAAGTACTATGAATTAAGTGCTGATATGTCTGAATATCTAGACTGAGGCACATTTTCTGGGTACGAAGAGTCTTTACACAAAGACCAAAAATAATATTTTCAAGGCTCACAAGTCAGTTGACTCCTATGAATATTTTCTACACAGGAAAAGATATTCAAAAGAAAAACTGATTTCAGCAAGGATGCCAGGACCATTCAATGGGACAAGTACAGCCTTTCCAACAAATAGTGCTGGGAAAACTGACTACTCACAGTAATGAAGTTGGACTCTTACCTTACACCATATACAAAAATTAACTCAAAATGGATCAAAGACCTAAACATAAAGGCTAAAACTATAAAACTCTTAGAAGACAACATAGGGAAAATCTTTCATGACATCAGATTTGGCAATGATTTTCTAGATATGACACCAAAAGCACAGGTGACAAAAGAAAAAATAAATTGGACTACATTAAGAGTTAAAACTCCTGTGCGTCGAGAGAGAGAGAAAAGGCAACCCACAGAATGGGGTTTGCAAGTCACATATCTGATTTGCAAGTCACATATCTGATAACAAAGGTATTAATATCTAGAATACGTAACAAAATCCTACAACTCAACAACAACACAACAACAAAAAACAATTAAAAAATGGGCAAAGGACTTGAACAGACATTCCTCCGAAGAAGATATACCAATGTCCAATAAGCACATGAAAAGATACTCAACATTGCTGATGATCAGGGAAGTACAACTCAAGAGCACAGTAAGATACCACCCTACATCTACCAGCATGGCTATTATAAAACACAAATAAAAAACTCAGAAAGTAACAAGGGTTGGGGTAGTGAGAAGAAAGGAGAATCCCCGTACACTGTTGGTGGGGATATAAGATGGGGCAGCCACTTCAGCAAACAGTCTAACAGTTCCTCAGAGTGTTAAACACAGAGTTATACTCGAGAAATGAAAATATGTGTCCACATAAAAACCTGTACACAAATGTTCACAGCTGCATTTTTCATAATGACTTAGGAACGGAAACCAACCCAAATGGCCACTGACTGATGCCTGGATAAAGAAAATGCGGCATATCACTACCATGGAACAGTATTAAAACCTATGAAGGAACGCAGTACTGAGAACACACTGCCACATGGATGAACTCTGAAAACATCATGCTGAGCAAAGGAAGCCAGTCATAAAAGATCATACATCATTTGGTTCCACAGGAAATGTCCAGAACAGGCAAATCTATATAGGAGAAAACAGTAGAGAAGTAGCTACCTAGGGCTGGGGGGACAAAGAGGTGACTGCCAAGGGGTACAGGGTTTCTTTCTGAGATGATGAAAATATTGTCAAATTTACTGCGGTGATAGTTGTACAACTCCATGAGCGTACTAAAAACCACTAAATAACAGGATCAAATTTTATGTTACGTAAATGCTATCCCAATAGAGCTGTTTTTAAAAGGGTGGTGGGTGCCTGGGTGGCTCAGTCAGTTAAGTGTCCGACTCTTGATTTCGGCTCAGGTTGTGATCTCGCGGTTCGTGGGTTTGAGCCCCGCGGAGGGTTCTGCATAGACAGTGCAGAGTCTGCTTGGGATTCTGTCTCCCTTTCTCTCTGCCCTTTCCCTGCTTGGGCGCGCTCACTCGCTCTCAAAAATAAACAAACTTTATGGGATGGGATGTCACTTTTAAGATTAGGTTACAAAAACACCCTGGCTTCTACCTTCCTCAACCTTGCTGTGTTCCCTGGCTGGTTCTGATGGAAGCCAACTGCCCTGCTGCGGGCTCCCCGACGAAGAGGTCCACATGGCAAGAAACTGAGGGAAGACTCCCACCAACAGCCAGCGAGGACCTGAGGCCCTCAGTCCAAAAGCCACGAGGAAGTGAGTCTTGTTAACAACCATCTGAGTACACTTGGTGGCAGAGCCTCCCTGCCTTGAGCCCTAAGATGACTGGGGTCCTGGCTGATACCCTGACTGCAGGCTCATAAGGGGGCTGGATCCAAAGCACCCAGCTACGTTGTGCCCACGTTCCTGACCCACAGAAACTGTTCAGGCAATCCAGGCAGGTTGCAATAAGTGATTTCCCTATGTAGGAATAAACAATCAGAACACCACTCTGCTTTTCTCTGAAATGTCCACATTCATCCTAATTGATGGCAGCCACACGACAGATTATTTAACAATCCACCCCTTGGCCCAGAAAAAGACCACTACCTCGTGCTCGGCGAGGGGCGCTGAGGGGATGGCCATTGGTTTCACACCAGCCCAAAGGAAATATATCCATGGATTCCACACTCACAATACATTCAGGTATGGGCTTCTGAGAACCTGTTTAGATTAAAAAAAATTTTTTAGACCATTAAATAGCCTTCTTCATAAAGTACTTCCTGGACAATGTTCTACTGTTGCAATAATGCAGACACAAAGTCTTTCGATAAGTTCCTTTTACACAGAAGTCATACTTGTTCATGTGTAACAAACATTAAGAAAAAAGGGTAAACCATCCCCTACGCATAACTGTATAAAAATGAAAGTGGGGAGCAAATACACAGAATGACCCCTAATTACAGAACAGCAAATAGGCAACTGGAACTAACAGTAGAAACACTCGGCTGACTGACAAATACAGTCAGTTCCACGCAATAACTGGGAAACAAAAGGCAGCAGGGGCAGCTCCACACACTAAGAACATTGGTTCTGGTACTCAGACTGTGGGTGCCAATCAGGAAGTGAGGCTGCCCAGCAGGGGTTACACAGAAGTCTGTATTCAATACCATCTTTGACATCTGCATTAAATATCAAGTCTACAAACTGGAAACAGTAGGTACCAAGTCTGACTGTTTGGTAGCCGAACAAAAAAAGAAACCCAGGCCATATTCAGTAATTGCAGCTGAGTGCTCACGTAACGCTCTCCAGCCACAAACCCATTCAATCACTGAACATTACTTTCAGTATGTCTTTTCTATTTTACATACACTTTGGTTCTATTGGTTAGGGCAAACAAAATATTATCTCTTACATAAGCTACGTGTGAATGCTCATGCTCATATATTCTGGTGACATTAAAACATAGCCACTTGCCTTATACTTTCCCTTCAAGAAAACAGGACTCTGCAGTGAAGGCTTTTTATTTACATTCATTTCCTAAAATTTGAAACTCAAGGACTTGAAACTCAAGTTTTTGGCTAAGAATCTTGCATTACAAATTACAAGTCTCTGGGGCGCCTGGGTGGCTCAGTCCGACTTCAGCGTCCGAGTTAAGCGTCCGACTTCAGCTCAGGTCATGATCTCGCAGTCCATGAGTTCGAGCCCCACGTCAGAGCCTGGAGCCTGCTTCAGATTCTGTGTCTTCCTCTGTCTCTGCCCCTCCCCCACTCATGCTCTGTCTCTCTCACTCTCAAAAATGAATAAATGTTAAAGAAAAATTAAAAAAAAAAACCAGAACAACAAATTACAAGTCTCTGAGCAAGGCCCCTATTTAGCTAATTGACTAAGTCTAACAAGTCACATCACAGGGGTAAACAGGAAGGCTCAGAAGAGTGGGCCACAGGAAGGCTTCTCAGGAGTGTGGCACTTACCCTCCAGCTGGAGCCATACGTAGGAGCCTCTCACTGCAGTAATGGTGGCAATGCACACTTCTTCGGGGAGAAGAGGGTTCACTGCCTCAAGCTTCATATTCTCCTTAAATTCATGCTCAGTAATTGACTAGAAAATATATGAATCAAATCCAAACACATACTCAGTATTAACTCGTGCTGACCCGAGAGATTTATTATTCCAAGTAATATTTATATTAATATAATTATAATATATATATAATATATAATATATAATATATAATATATAATATATATATAATAACTATATTAATATATATAATATATATATAATCTCTCTTGGTGTTATAAGCAGTATGGTCTTTAAGGTCAGGTATACCCATATTACTGCTACCTGTGTGACCTCACTCAAGCTGTGGAACCACTTTTTGCCTGAGTTTTGTCATCTGTCAGATGACCTTGAGAACATTACCTCACTGGGTTATTATGAGTTTTTAATAAATAAAGTACCTAAGGCTCTGTGCCCTGAACCAACTGGCTCTCACCCATGGCTGGTTCGCTTCCCTCCCACAAAGGGCTCTAACACACGATAGATAAGCTGCCTGGTTCCTACTTCCTTGTATATCATGAAAGTCAGTCAGGATAAATGACACTTATGAACAGAAGGAAAATATGTGTTTTTAAAATTTGCAGCTTCTGGGTCAAAACGGAGAACTGAACTTCCGTATTTGATTATTCTCTCTTCCTTCTGACAGCACTAAAACTAAAGTGGGGTTTTTGTTTTGTTTTTTTACATAAACCTACTAGTATGGATGTAACGGGAGACAACAGCAACGTTTTATAAGCTAAAATTTAGAACAGTATCTAGAACTAATTTGTTGAAAACATTTAAGAAGCACTTAGGTCATGTCTCCACACCCCAGGGAAACTATCCCATTTCTTCCTGTATATGAGATGAAATTTATTTTTCAGAGAGGATAGGACACAAGACTCTAGGGCAGAAGGACACAGGAACCACTGAGGGCATGTATGCAGCGCCCAAAACAGGGGTTTGCACGTGGGATGCTGAGAGGTCCAGCCCTCGCCTCTACTCTCCAGGCAGGGATTGGAAAAGACTTCTTATGGTAATATGACAAGCCCGGGAAGAAACACATGAAGATATGTTAGGAGTCTCCAACAAATGGCCAGCCAGACCCCACCCTAAAGAGAACTTTAGGGTTGACAATCCCCACCAACATGCTCAGAACTTCCAATCAGCTTTATCTGTTTTTAGTCCCCCATTCTCAAATAGGAGCAAACCACCAAGCATTATCAGACACCTAAAAATATGAAAGCTAGGGACCAAAATAGACAAAACAAGCAACATGGAGAAAAATTCTTATGCAAGAAGAAAATTTCTCAAAAGGCAGGGGCAATTAACATCCCCTGAGTGATAAGAAAAACTATCACATCCTTAAAACAAGAATAGTACACTGCTAAAAATAAATACTCAGAGAACAGAAATAGTTCTGGAAAATTAAAAAATGTGATATTAAAAATTAAAAACTCTAAAGAAGGACTGAAATAAAGTTTAGGAAATCTTTCATCAAGCAAAGCAAAAAGACTTAAGAAACAGAAAACAGGAGAAAAAGGTAAGAAAAGTAGAGGTCTGATCCAGAGGGCCAACATACAAATAAAAGAAATTCCAGAAAAAGAGGAGAGAGAAAATGAAAGGAAGGAAATCAAAGAAGAGATTCAAGAGAACTTCCCAGCACAGAGGAACAAGTGTCTACAGAGAATGTGCTGAGAACCCAGCAAGTGAATGAAGACAGGCCATGCCACGGCTTAGCTACGAAACATGGTGACAAAGAGAATCTATAACCCCTCAGGGAGGAGTAAAAGGCAGGTCATCTATAAAAGATCAAGAATAAAGATAGATGTCAACTTCTCGACTGCTACGTTGGAAGGTAGAATACAACTAAATGATGTTTTCAAAATTCTCAGGTAAAGTAACTTCTAACCTAAAATTCCACATTGAGCCAAACTATCAGTCAAGTTAATAGAACGAAGACCTTTTCAAACATGCAAAGTCTATTAAAATTTACCTCTCTTGCATTCCTTTTCAGGAAGCTACTAGGAGATGGGCTCCATCAAAACAAGGGAATAAACCAAGAAAGAGGAAGGAGACCATTAGATGTAGAAAATAGGAATCTCAAATCTTAAGAAAGGGGAAAGACAAATCCCTGGGTGGCACTGAAGGACAGTTCCCAGGATTAAAATTTTATGGCAAGTCTAGTGAGCAACCTGTCTAAAGAAAGAGAGAATGGGGGTGCCTGGGTGGCTCAGTCGGTTAGGCGTCCGACTTCAGCTCAGGTCACGATCTCGCGGTCCGTGAGTTCGAGTCCCGCGTCGGGCTCTGGGCTGAATGCTCAGAGCCTGGAGCCTGCTTCCGATTCTGTGTCTCCCTCTCTCTCTGCCCCTCCCCCGTTCATGTTCTGTCTCTCTCTCTCTCTGTCTCAAAAATAAATAAACGTTAAAAAAAATTTTTTTTTTTTTAAAAGAAAGAGAGAATGGAGGTTGCTAAGAAGGATGTCTCTCAGAAAAATCTTAGAAATGACAAAGTTCCAGGGCCCCTGGGTGGCTCAGTCAGTTAAGCGTCTGACTTCGGCTTCAGGTCATGATCTCAGAGTTCACGAGTTTGAGCCCCATGTTGGGCTCTGTGCTGGCAGCTCAGAACCTGGAGCCTACTTTGGATTCTGTGTCTCCCTCTCTCTCTCTCAAAAATAAACAAACATTAAAACAAAATTAAAAAAAAAAAAAGAAATGACAAAGTTCCTACATCAGGGTATCTAAGTGGTCATGGACATGAGGAAAAGAGAACATGCCTAGGGAACATCTTGCATTTTAACCCTTCTGTCCTAAAATACAAAGAAATAACTTTAAACAGCAA
The DNA here is from genome assembly GCF_007474595.2 of Lynx canadensis. NCBI lineage: Eukaryota > Metazoa > Chordata > Mammalia > Carnivora > Felidae > Lynx > Lynx canadensis. The sequence goes on from NC_044304.2 coordinate 21,312,744, forward strand.
AAATATACACAGGTCTAGTTGGACCAAAGAGACTTCTGGGAAAGGCTACAGGGTGGCAATGCGAGCATCTGGCTCTAAACATGGAACTAGGACCCAGGCACAAATGCTTGCATTCTTCACAGGCCTCTCGGTCAGGGCCCACACCTGAGGTGGAGGGAGCCAAAGCAACCTGTGCTAATGGCAGAACCTGAGACGCCGGCAGAAGTGGTTGGTTGCAGAGCCTTTTCTTGGTGCTCCTGGGTTCCTACTGGTGAGACAGCTGCCGTCCTCCACTACACACCCACATATAACTATAGCCGCTACTGAGAACAACACGTGGGAGTAACCAGTAAACTGCTGCCAAAACAGGTGGGCAAGACAAGTGTGAAAGGATGGGGGGGGGGGAGGGGAAAGGAAAAGTAATGACAAATTGAGAAGAACTTTGCATTCATATTGTTTCAAAGTATCAAGAGTTCTCACTGTACTAAAAATCCTAGGGTGTATGTGATGTATATACACATGTGTGTACAGCATATATGTTAGGTACCTGTCAGGAAAAGACTCAAGGGAACACGAGATGACAACCCATATGCAAAGGGAAGGCCTTACCAAAAGATTAGCACATGAATGCAGATTTATACATCTTAAGTTAAAATAGACTGTTTCATCAAAAGATGACTCCCTGATTTAGATGACTTTCAATGACAGAGTCAGGTAAGGGAATTTCTGCATATATAATTAATGTTTCCTCCACCCCTCAAATAAACTGTAAGTTTCATAGAATTGGGGGGGGGGGAATGACAGATTTCCCGATGTGACCGACTTAGGAGAAGCTACTGGGAAGGTGTGGGAAGAACTACAATAGAAACGGAGAAAATTAAGCCATGAAAAACAAGGCAATTATTAACTTGAGGATAAATAAAAAAGAGAAAACCATAAAATACTGCAGTGCTTGGCTGTAAATAATACCTGAATACATATCATAGTGTGAATAATCAATTCAGATTTGACCAAAAATTATAGGAAGAAAGAGGTGGGTTAAGACCAAGGAAAAAGGTAATATAAAATAGCTAAGTGTTCACTTACCATAACATAGACATGTCTAAAATCAATGACTCATAAGACGGCAGCATACTATTTTGAAAATGATTTAAGTATAAGTATCAGAACAACAGTGAGAACAATAGGAGCGAATCTTCCCGGGAAGGGAGACCACGGAGAGGGATGGGACGGGGACCTACCGCTTTATGCTGTGAGCTTTTTACTGCTATTTAGCGTTGTAAACCATACGCATGTAATATTTTCATGCAAGTATTTTTAAATAAGTTTAACCATTTCTTTCCACTTAATTAACACTTCTTCATATTCTTAAGCAACCAAAAATAATTATGAACTAAAAAAATTCATGATTTTAGCTAATAAAAAACCTGATAAACTTTAAAAATTCATTAACTTCCTGAGTCAATGAATTTTCCTTGCACCACTGTATTACAATCAATGAGATGCTTATTTGAGCTGAGCGAGGGGACTGAGTACGAAGCATATGAGCGTGAGAAGCACAGCAGTCCCCAGCGAACCCGGAGCGTGGCAGCGAGGGGACCAGGGTTCTCACCGGGGGGAAGCACCTCTGGGGAGCAGCTTCGGCACCACACTGTTTGAGGTAGTCAGCCCAATCAAAGTCCTGGCCCGGGTAGCCTAGGTAAGAATATGAGAACAAAAATTCACACCACACATGCCTGCCTGGCTTTTCCATTCCCCCAGATATCCACCCACAACTTCTCATTGGCTAATTTGAGGACTTTGCTCTTTTTAGGGAGGAGGAAAAACATCCTATAAATCAGAAGCGTTTTTCATGTTTTAAAACAGATCAACTTTGGTCAAACTATAGCAATACAATAAAATCCTTTGAATAAATTAAAAAAAAATTGTTTTTCATGTTATTTATTTTCTTGAGACAGACAGAGACAGAGAGAGAGACAGAGAGAGAGACAGAGAGAGAGAGATGTGCAGAGAGGGGCAGAAAGAGAGGGAGAGAGAGAAGAGCCCTATGCAGGGTTCCATCTCATGAACCATGAGACCATGACACGAGCCGAAATCAAGGGCAGAAGGCGTAACACAGATTGAGCCACTCAGGCGTCCCACTTTGAATAAATTTTTAAACTTTCAAGCTTCAAACTAGGCATTTATTTTCCACAATATTTTATATGATTAGCTGCTAGCAGTTTACCAAAAGAATTTAAGACAGTTATGACTGGATTTGGTTTGTACTAATAAATCCAGTCTTACTATCCATTCTATTCCAACTTAGGCTCTAAAGGACGGGACAGCAAATAATCTTTCTTCCCTCATGAAGCTCTGTCCTTACACATCTTAGCCACTCCTGACATAAAAGTCTCAGCACTGTTTCCAGATTCATGTTGTACAGAAGCGCAACGCCATCTTGTAACCTGAATCATGAAGTCATTTCCGAAGACAAAAGTTGAGCTTAACTGTCTGCTTAAGTCCACCATGGTTCTTGGTAGAAGCCTCTCAGATCTGATGCCCTGGCAACACTATCTGCCCAGCTGCCCCACCGTTTTGGACCAGCTCTCCGCCGTGCAGAGCTGAGCAACAGCGGGCTACCACACCACACCAGCCGATAGCCACACGGCCCCTGCAGTCCCTCCTCTGCCCAACTCAGACTGTTACCATGTCCCCCCTACTCCACTTCTGCCTCCACCTCTATTCCTCACAGTAAACCAGCTGCCATTTCCAGTGACATAATCCACTACTTTCCTCCTACTTACAGAGATAGATGAGTTGTCTGTAACAAAGCTGAAAGCTCCAGTATCGTTAATAATTGTTTTTTCCTTTTCACACAAAGGCAGCGGTAAGATAAAGAACTTGGGATGTCCAGAGTCTTCCAGCAAAGCAAGAACTTCCTCCTGTAGGCATGTTCCCCTCTGCCACCACCACCAGGCAGGTGTGCCCACTGTGTGTTCACTGATGAGAGAACCTGGGAGGCTCCATTACTGTTTCCCCTACTTGCTCCTTGAAGGAACCATCATACTCACTTTTCCTCCCCAGTGACAGACACGCCCAATACCTGGCTCATAACAAACATTCCATAAATGTTTTTTGGATGAATGAAGGCTGAATAAACAGCACAAGTTCTGAGTTTATGACTCTTGTTAACACATAAGAGCAATTCCAGCCCAGTGTTCCAGCACTCACCATTTAAGAAGCGAAGCTGTATTTGCCCACAGCCTACTAATAAAGGATACACAGACTTCCAATCAAGTAATCTGACTGCTGATATAAAAAGCAGATAAACATTTAACATGTCCAGATATTCTATGCTATAATTATTAAAAATTTCAGTCAAACTCAACGAAATCATATTTAAGAGCATTGATTAAAGGATCAAAGATATTTTGCAAAGTTGCAAACACCAGGGAAATGAGTTGCTGGTTTCCTACCTACAGCCTCTCTGAGTCCTACTCTTAATCATAAACCTCCCTCTCAAGTCTGAAGAGCTGCACTCTAAGCGGATGCCCAGAAACCTGAAAGTCATCTGATATCTGCCTGCTACCTCCGAGTTCTGGTTCTGAGGTCTCCCCTCCTCTGCCAACTCCCAACCCTGCCAACACTCTCTGCCTGTCCTACTCTCACATTCCTCTGTGCCCTCATGACACACACAGGAGGGGCCAACCAAGAACGTGCATGGGACCCCAGGTGTTATGAAGATATATTTGTCAAGGTAGGAGGACAGAACGTAACTTGACTTAATCATTTTAGCTTAACTTATAACTTGCAAATATTTAAATATATGGAATCGAGGCCTTTCCTTATACTTGTTTTGGGACCCAAAAAATGTTGAGGACAAGCTGGGGCATGAAGAGAGAGAGAGACAGAGACACACACACACACACACACACACACACACACACACACACACAGAGAGAGAGAGAGAGAGGGAGAGAGAGAGAGAGACAGAGGGAGATAAATGCCATTTCAAAAAGAAGCCCCTGATGGACAATTCAGAAAACAACAACTACATACCGGGAGGGGGGCTGATGTGTAAACCATTCTTCAGACTCCACTGCACGGGGAAAAGACCGGGACTGTCAGCATGACACACAAAACATCGCCGTGCGTGATTCTCTGGTCGCAAATCATCCATTTCTACCAGGAAGTACTTCTCATCAAAAACCTGCACATACAATTGAACAGACAACGCAGACAAATGGTTTTATGTGTATGTATACACACACATATGTGTGTGTGTCATTCCTCGGCATAGACAAACATGTTACAAAACTTCATAGCCACAGTGGGTATAGCAACACTAAGCACTCAATAAATGTTACCGCTGTGTCAGGCACTGGTTTGTTTTTGTTTTTTTTATGTTTATTCATTTTTGAGTGAAAGAGCGCGAGCAGGGAAGGGGCAGAGAGAGGGGGAGACCCAGAATCCGAAGCAGGCTCTAGGCTCTGAACTGTCAGCACAGAGCCCAACATGGGGCTTGAACTCACAAACTGTGAGATCATGATCTGAGCCGACTAAGCCACCCAGGTGCCCCCAGGCACCGTTTTAATTAAATGCTTTCCACACATTAATTCTGTTTTAATCTTCCTTACAACTTAATAAGGTAGGGACCATTATCAACCTCATTTTGCAGATAAGGAAGCTGGATTTAAAAAGAAGTTAAATAACTTGCCCCATTTTGCCCAGCAAAGAAGCAGCAGAACCTGGGCTCAAATCTAAGTACTTGGGCTCCAAACACAATTTAGTTTAGGTTTAGTGAGGAGTCGGCCACACTTGTATATTAAATTTTTGGATCCTAGCCGAGTTTCAAATGCCTAAAAGGTTTTATTAACCTTCTCTGGCTCCTGGCCACCCAATAGCCCTTTAGACTTCAGATAGGGCCTTCTGACCCCACTGTAGGTTGAGAATCCCTCCCTGTTCAAAAATAATCTTCTCCTAAAGCAAAACAATTTAAATCTCGACCAATCAGATGATTCAGCATCCAAGCAACTTCTGCTCCAGTCATGCCAGTCTTCTGGTTCTACTCTGGGTAAATGGGCTTCTGCTCCAGTACCGAACTAACCCCTTCTCTTGGGCCTCAGTTCTAGTAATTGAGTAACCAGGGCCTGACAACCTGCCCAGCTCCTGTGGTTACTCTCAACCAGAGCCTTACTTTAGTCAGCCTTCCAAAAGATTGAAGTCTGAGTCTGGACTCCATGCTGGAGCAATCCTGGGCAGATCTCATGACATGGGCCACCTGCTCCCCCAACATCCCCTCACCCAGTGAGCCCTGCACCTGGGTGGATACCGACGCTGATGCCTGTGCCCGTGCTTCTCAGACACTGCAAGCTGCCTGCCAGGTTAAGTCCCCTCTAGTGTTCAGTAAGGCCTGCTCCCAAGACCACACACCCCACTACTCTGGCACCCGAGCTTTGGTTGGCTGGGGTGAGCAGGCCCAGAAGAAGGAATGGGCCGCAGAGACCTGGACAGTACAAATACAAAATGTGCACAGAAGTCATTCTAGCCTCACAGCTTAGGAGAAACATGGCTCAGATCAGCAGAGCCTGAAGATCAAAACACTACCACTTTCCTAAACCAGTCACCCTGACAGGAATTCTTACCAAGAGAGCTGCCCCCATTTTACCTTAACAACCGTAGCAGGAGAGATCCCAAAAGGAGACCAGGGGTCCACAGCTTCCAATTTCATATTTACAGAGAATGAATGAGTGCTAATCACTTGTTTGTCCTGAAATGCAAACACCAAGAGGGAATAAAACTATAGTATTTTCACATTAATTTTATACTCATATATGGCAGAATATTACTCTTAGTTAAAATAACATAACTGTCCAACTTCTGGTAAAGAATTTAATCCTCTAATTTTCTTTCCTTGAATAAATTATTCAGAAAAAAAATTATTCAGAAAAAATTATTCAAAAAAAAAAAAAGTATTGGAAGTACTCCTACTCTATTTGGCACACAAAGGCCATCTGGAGGAAAACAAGTTTATTTTGTAACAACTGGGGCTATGTAGTTACAAGTGGAAAAGACAAGACTCAAACACTTTAAGAGAACTCTGGGAGAAAACCTAGACTACCTTTAGAAGAGAAACAGGATGCCCATCACTCCAGCCTTCAAACCTCTTTCCTCCTCCAACTATCCCAGCGCATTCACTGACCCTGGGGTTACTGTGCCCTACCCCACTGTGAGAGGTAAGTACTATCCATCATGTTTTTGTTCTTACCTTAAATAAGTACGATGGCAATGGCTCTTCCTCCTCCTCTTTCACTTTTGCCAGGATCTCCTGCCACTCAGCTTCATTCTTTAGATGCTGGATGGCTTTAGTAAAACAAGACAGGATGTTTTAAATAAGGAGAACTTACTTTATAACTGTTTTGAAAGCATTCACGTAAACAAAAAAGTCACTTTCCACGGGGAAAAGAAAGGGCTCCAGCCCACTTATACCATCTTCATTCAAAAGAACCTGCATCTTAACTTCAGTACTCTGTCTCCCCTATTCAGAGCGTGGGTAGCAAGTCTGGTGAAAATACCTACAGGGAGATTATAAGGATTGCTGTAGGCCACAAAATAACAGAACATCCAAACTTGCTTTAAACAGTCACTCCGGTTTTGATCTCACTGTTACTTCTTTTAATCACTTTAATCCACTTTGAACCAAGACCTAGACTACTCCTATATGTATCTAAATGCTACCTAGAGAATTTTTCTTCAATTTTGGTAAGGGGTCAGTAGGAGCTGAGGCAGGAGTCCATGAGTACATCAATATGTGTGGCAAGTTACTAATAAACCAAAAAAACAAAACAAAACAAAACAAAAAAACAAAAAACAAAAAACAGGCACTCAACTGCATACACATTTTTCTGAAATATCTCTATTACACAAAGGCTTTTGTAATATGTAGAGTAATGCGTTTTTCAGTCTTATCAACATTAATAAAAACATACTATGACCATAATGTAACAGTTAAAGTTAAAAAGTCCTATTACTCTTCACCTAATGGGGGCTGAAGCTCATATCCCTGTTGAGCAGCCCAACCAACGTGATGAAGAAATGGATCCAAGTAATACAACCAAAAGTCAAAACTGTCAGAACTTTCCAGTCCTTCATAGCGCAGCTTCAGCCTTCCTCCGATGTTCTCTACTACCGTAACGATCCAAGTGCTCAACAAGTCCCGGAAAGCTTGACACTCTAGCCTGGAACCCGGGGCAATGAGATCTAAAGGGTTCCTCCCATTACGGAGCTGTAGGTACAAGATGTAAAGTGATTAAGAGAAGTTAACACAGTATTCTAAAAAGTCAAGTTTTAAATTATCTCAGATTAGCCTTTATATTTTTATCCACTCAAAGTCATGTCACTGAATGGCCTAATATCATACAAGTCTCTACAGTATTATTTCTAGATGATATGAAAATGTTTATCTTATAGAAAATCTTACTTACAACGCAATGAAACTATTCTAAGATCTCTATCTCTAAGACGATGGTATATAGTCTCATCTAATAAGAATTTTTAAAATATCGTCGTTACTGAGTCTATTACTAAGTCTTACTTAGCACTTAGTCTTACTCTGACACTGGGTTTTCTGCACCCAAGTCAGTATCTACCTGTGTCTGTCTATCTTATATTTTTTGAACAATGGGAGCACTGTATACTCTTTTTTAATTTGTGTTTGTTACTAAATACACCACAGCTTTCTTTCTATTATAGTACATATAAATCCTCTTCATTGTGTTAGACCATTTTATTGATATTCTGTGTTATAAGTGAGCAGTAATTTACCCACTTATCTACCGATGGCATTTCAGTTGTTTCTGATTTTTCACTCATTTCACAACAATGTTCCTATGAACATAGTGTTTTGATTATGCTGAGGGAAAGAAAAAGTTTAATTATCACTCTCTAGAAATACATTAAAAGCTACAATAAAGAATAGAAAAGAATGCTGATTCCATTATCACTTAGTCATTTCTTAATATTCAAACTTACTTTTTTCCCCTAATAAGAACTGCTCTGTGACGCTGCTCACATATTCATATGTATGCAAAAGAATATACGAACAAATGGAGAAACACATTCACAGCTAAGTATTAGAATGTCAGAATCATGGTCGATGTAGAGCTGGGTATCTATTAATTCATTGTTCATGATTTCATTCAATCATTAGAATTTTACTGTTTACTTAGTATGTGCCAGGCTCTGGCTAAGCATAATGAAATGAGTCTGAGTATAAAATATAAAGATCAGCCGGGAGAGTATTTACCAATCGAGTTTTAAAGGGGGAATGTGAATGGATCACAGAATTAGACATAAGAGTCAAACCTATGAAACACTTAGGAGGAAACATAGGAGTAAATCTTTGTGACCCTGCATTAAACAAAGCCTTCTTAGGTATGACACCAAAAGCATAAGCAACAGCAACGAAACAGATAAATTGGGCTACATCAAAATAAACTTTTGTGCTATAAACAATATAGTCAAGCAAGTGAAAAGACGATCCACAAAACATCTGGAAATATATCTGGTCTGGAATTGTTATCAGATATAAGGAGCTCTTACAATTCTGTTTAAACCCAATTTAAAAACAGGCAAAGACATTTCCTCCAAAAAGATATACAAATGGCCATCCGTATAGAAAAAGATGCTCAACATCATTAGTCATTAGGAAAATGCGCGTCCAAAATTGGATACCGCTTCACACTCACTAGCATAGCTATAACCAAAAGAGAGTAACTAGTGTCGGCAAAGATGTAGAGAAACTGGAACATTCATACATTGCATTTCACATATGCCACAAAGCATGTAAGTGGTAGGACAGAAAGCGACAAAATATAACTTAGAAATGTCATAACCAATAAACTGATTTCACAAAGACAAGAAACCTGTATTATATTCACTAACAACCTCAAAAGCTACCCTAATTTAAAAGGACTGTTGAAAGAAGGTAGGTGGTAAGGATACGATAGGTCCAGGGTCTTCTGAGTGAAAGAAAAGGGGGTCTCAATCCACCTGGGGTGGGAGTTACAAATTCCTGAAGTAGAATCAACACCTGCTCAGTTACAGAGAGCCCAAAAAGGCCACATTTTCCAACTTCATAAAAGAATCTGGAAAGCTAGATTTTTATGTGTCAGCAACTAATTTGGAATATTTTAGGCACTAAGTAAGGCACCAGTTGGCAACTTCTGAGGATACGTTTAAACCCAGCAATACCCACTGTCTACGTCTGTAGTAATGATGCTTATTTGCTTTAGAGTGCTAAATAAGCAACCAATTTTAAGATTCTTTGGACAAGAAATATCACTGAAGATGAAAAGAGTTTTCCACACTGGTTCTGCAAGCAGTAATACTCACGCCCTCTAGCAGGGGAACAGGAGGGCTACACGCTCCCACCAGGGTCTGCCGCAGAAACTCATCCCAATCAGACACTTTGTCTCTGATGCCTAGATGAGGGAATAAATGAGTGATTACTCATAATGTCAGCTACAGAACACACAGAAACAAAACCTAATACAGAGAAGTTAAACCAGTGAAAATGGTTTAGAGGTGCATTTGTACTTTTAATATCTAAGTCCAACATGTTACTTCTTTCAGAGCTTAAAAAAATCCCCAGCTAGATAAAGATCCTTCCTAATTAGTTTAATAAAAGGGATACACAAAACAAAAGAGAATACAGTAACAGCGGCCTAATTTTATCCAAAAGCTAACTACTTTATTTTTTTTATTTATTTTGAGAGAGAGAGAGAGAGAGAGAGAGAGCGTGCACATGTGAGAGACCGTGGGAGAGGGGCAACAAGAGAGAGGGAAAGAGAATCTCAAGCAGGCTCCGCACTCTGAGCAGAGAGTCTGACGCGGGGCTCGAACACACAAATTGTGAGATCGTGACCTGAGCCAAAATCGAGAGTCAGACACTTAACTGACTGAGCCACTCAGGTGCCCCGCTACTTTATTTTTTATCATGGGAATTCTCAAATATATATAGAAGTAGAGAAAATAGTATAATGAATCTCCATGTACCTTAGCTTCAACAACTGTCACTTCATGGTCAACTTTTCCATCCAGACCAGGAGTTGTTAGCAAACAACAACCTTTGGGCTTTTGGTCCACTGTCTATTTTTGTAAATAAGGTTTTATTGGAACACATCCATGCACATTTGTTTACACACTGTTTGTGGCTGCTTTCACACCACAAAGGTAGTGTTAGGTATCTGTTACAAGGATCACATGGCCTGTAAAACCTAAAATATTTACTGTCTGGTCCTTTACAGATGTTCTGCCAACCAACCACAGATTATTTAGAACCCAATTCCTGATATAACTGTATCATATAGTATCATGTAATTTCATCCAATATAATCTCAGTGGTTTTTGTTTTTGTTTTTGTTTTTTGTAGACGGCGAGCATGAGCTGGGGAGAGGGGCAGAGGGAGAGAGAGAGAAAGAAAATCTTAAACAGGCTCCACACTTAGCCCAGAGCCCGATGCAGGGCTCCATCCCATGATCCTGGGATCATGACCTGAACTAAAATCAAGAGTCAGATGCTCAGGGTGCTTGGGTGGCTCAATCACGTAAGCGTCCAACTCTTGATGTTGGCTCAGATCACGATTTTATGGTAGTGGAATCGAGCCCCTGTGCTGGCTCTGCTCTGGGTGTGGAGCCTGCTTGGAATTCTGTCTCTGCCCCTTCCCCACTCTCTCTCACGTGCGCGCACGCACACACACACACACACACACACACACACACACATGCGCTCTTTCTCTCAAAATAAATAAACAAAAACGGTCGGATGCTCAACCAACTGAGCTACCCAGGCGCCCCTCAGTATGTATTTCTAAAAAAATAACTTTTTATGTAAGCACAATATGACGCCTTTAAAAATTAATAATTCTTTAATATCAAATATCTAGTCCATGTTTAAATGCCCCCAAATGTCTCACAGTTTTTTCCAATTTGCTTGATCAAATCAGGATCCCAATGAGATGTACACACTGCAAATGGTTGATTTATTGCTGAAGTCTCTTTTAAGGTGTATGTTCCTTCTCCCCTCCATCTCCCTATTCTCTTTCTAGCAGCATATTTGTTGAAAAACAGCCTTTTGTCTGTTTAGCATTTTTCTGAGTCTGCTTTTACTGGTAGCCTCCATGTGGGAGGTAATCGGTTGTTCCAATGATCTCTGTATTCTGTATAAATCAGTGTTTACAGCTACAGGCTTGATCAAATTCAGATTTGACTCTTTTGAGGGGGAGTCAAGAACAGCTCAAAAGCAGAGTCGTAATCTTCCACCACTTCCATCAGGAAGCAGACTCAGTCTGGTTGTCTCTCCTTTTGTGATGTTAGCACCTTTTAATGGTCACTACACAGATACACGATTCGTTAGGGCTAAAAGTGGTGATTTTCCCATCATCCCTTTTTTGTTTACTAACCAAAAATATTCTATGAAGAAAAATTTCTCTTCTTCAACTACTTCATCACCTTGCGTTATAGTTCACAGGGAAAAAAAGCAGGATATATGTTTGATTCTCTATCTTTCCCTGTATTTACCAGCTTTCAAAATCGTCAGTGGCGTCCCCATCACCCTCCAAAGGCGATCAAGGAGAGTTCTGTTTAAAAGTCACACTAGGATATTATAGATTAAAGCACATCCGATATGCTTCAGGTCATCGCAGCTGTTCTCCTACTGATGCTCACACTGTCCTGTCTTTAACCAGAAGGAGTCTCTTTTGATATGACCCTAGTAAACAGGCACTGACATCTTTCTGACTTTTGGTATGAACGGTGTCCCAGGCTCAGCTGGCACCTTTCCTGCCCCAGTACAAGAACCAGCTCCTTCTCCAAGGAGCTCGAATTTGTTTGGGTGAAAATGGTATTCAGAGATCATACTTAGGGTGCTGAGTGCTCGTTTTTAAAAAAATATTCTTTATACTAAGTTTGTGTTTTCTAGTTTTTTCAGTGTCTAGAACGAAGAAAGATCCTTTTTTAAAGACATAAATCAGATTAGGAGTTCATATGGACACTGCCAATACAAATTCATGAAGACATTGTTTCTACTTCATATACCTAAGCTCTGTCTCCTTTCTATCCTGCTGAAAACCCTAGTTCTTAATTATACATTTCATAATGACTTTATTCCACAATACCCAAATACTATTTCAAAATAGTATCAACTTTGCGACCAACAATGATTACTAAAAACAGCTTACTTTTGTTGTTGTTATGCTATACCCCTATTAGGGATGTACCTTTACTTTAAATTACTGTATTTGAAAGCCAACGAAATAGTTGTCTGAGAGGTCACTTCACAACCTCCATACACAGTTACATTTCTCTGCTGCTTTTGTTTTTGTGGTTCTTTGTTTGTTTAGAAATTTCTTTAGAATGTTTTATAGTTCTATAAAATACTTACATAATTCAAAAGTCAAATCTACAAAATAGACGCATTCAGAAAATCTAGCTTCTATCCCTTTCCCCACTTCATTCCATTCCCTTGTTTCCCCACAGGTAACTTTTTTAAATGATTTATCCTTTTATTTAAAAAAAATGAACTTCACATATACATATTCATATGTTCTCCCCCTCCTTCATTTCTCACACATTTTCTCTCTCCATAAAATAAGACATCCTGGAGAATGCTCCTGCCTGTATGCAGATGGTCCCCATTTCTTTTTACCAGGCACTGCAGCTTTTTTCATTATAAAGTATCCTTTTGTCTCCTGTAATGCTTTCTAATCTGCATTCTACCTTTGTGAAATACCAAGACTGACACTCCTACTTTCTTTTTTATTTGATTTATCTTTGTCCATCCTTGTATTTTAACCCTTTCAGAATCTTTCCATTTATGTATATCTCCTATAAACAGCACAAAAGTAGGCTTTGCCTTGTGGACCAACCTGAACTTTTTTTTTTACTTTTAGAAGAGTAAGCCCATTGACATTTATGGATATTATCAATAGGTATGGCTTCAATTCTGTCATATTGTTAAATATCATAAAGATTATTGGTGTGTGTGTGTATGTATATATAGTCTTTCACTATGTTATCTATTTTATTTGAACATATACTTTTTCTTTTTAAAATTTATCTTTTGGCATTTAGAAAGGTTTGCATTTATTCTCCTGGTTCCCTTTATACTAATACCTTTATATAACACTTTAGTTCTATTTTTGGACTATTTTCTATTCTTTGATAAACAGCAGTAACATTAGCCAAAACTACTTTTTTCTCTTCTTCCTCACCATCTCATTTCAGGCAATAGCCTTTTATTCTCAATTAACATTTAAAAGGTAATTAGCTAAAAAAATAAAAGGCAATTAAATTACTCTGCAATAAAGCTGGTTTTTAAAAGAAAAAAAAGGCAGTGAGTGAGCTTTACCACTACGCACATGCCCTCCCTACTCTGCTGTCCCACATTTTTATAGTGACACTGTATCTACATTGTCAGAGTATGTAGCTATTATATATTACACTGTCTCCTTCATACCCTTCATTTAGTTCCAAGTTCTATAGCTACATATATATTTAATGTTTCATTAACAGTTCTTATGCTGATGCTTCTTCATTCATTGGGTTTTCTAAAGTTCAGTCTCCAGTGGATGTCTTAGGAAGGGCTCAAAGGAACCTGAATCTTCGTATCTTCATAGCAGTATGCATATGGCCTTTACACCTAAAGTTCAGTGTGACGAGATGTAAAACTCTTGTCTCATAGATTCTTTTACTGAATTTCTTAACTATGTTACCCTACTATTTTTTATCAAAAAGCTCAATTGTCAAGGGGCATCTGGGTGGCTCAGTTGGTTAAGCGCCTGACTTCACCCAGGTCATGATCTCGCAGTTCATGGGTTCGAGCCCCGCATCAGACTCTGTGCTGGCAGCTCAGAGCCTGGACCCTGCTTTGGATTCTGTGTCTCCCTTTCTCTGCCCCTCACCCACTCACGCGCGCTCTCTCTCTCTCTCAAAAGTAAACATTAGGGGCGCCTGGGTGGCGCAGTCGGTTGGGCGTCCGACTTCAGCCAGGTCACGATCTCGCGGTCCGGGAGTTCGAGCCCCGCGTCGGGCTCTGGGCTGATGGCTCAGAGCCTGGAGCCTGTTTCCGATTCTGTGTCTCCCTCTCTCTCTGCCCCTCCCCCGTTCATGCTCTGTCTCTCTCTGTCCCAAAAATAAATAAACGTTGAAAAAAAAAAAAAAAGTAAAAAAAAAAAAAAAGTAAACATTAAAAAAAGTTAAAAAAAAAAAAAAAGAAAAGCACTATTGTCAATTAGTCTGTTGACAATCTTGTTTTCCTTCCTTTTTAAGAAATTTAGACTTTTTGCCTAGGATTATTTTTTACTTTGAAGTCCAAGTGTCATTAGAACACATCTTGATGTAGCTGTTCTCACTGGATTTTCCCCTGTACATAGTGAGCCCTTTCTAGATGTATTTCAAGTCCTATTTTATTTCAGTAAGGTTTTCTTGAATTATAGTTTATAGTATTTTATTGTTTCTCTGTTGCCATTTTCTTTAGGGACTTTGCCCCGTCTTTTTTCTTTTCTCATATCTTTTTTATTTTGCAATTTTTCTTCCTTTTCATCTGCTGTTTCTCTTCAGATATTATCCATGGTAAATTTGCTCCTGTGTTCATTTTAACTTAGTCTTCATTTCTAATATATTTTTTTATATTTCTAGTTCTTGCCTAACTTTTACTTTTTCTCTTTTCAAATCTTCCTTTTCTCCAATCATCTCATTTCTGAATTTTTATAAATTTTATTTATACTTTTTCTCACTGCTTCTATCGTTACTACTTTCTCTTAGCTTGTTTTGAAATGTTTTTATGTGACACAGTGTTCATCTCTTTTGTGGTTATGCTTCTCCAGAAGTATTTTATCCCATCCTTCTCTCTCATTATAATAACCTTGTATTCAACTAAAATCATGTAAATGAGATGAATTTTCCTAGACTCAAGACGAGATGGTAGGCTAGGTAGCTTCATGTCTCTAGAGCTTCCTTACATTGTTTTGTTTGTTTTTTTTTTTTTTTTCACAAAACACTTAAAAATATGGCAGATAGAAGCCCACAGAACCCCAAGAACCCTAACACCTAAATATTCATTTCAAAATTTTTTTTAATGTTTATTTATTTTTGAAAGAGAAACAGCATGAGTGGGGGAGGAGCAGAGAGACAGGGAGACAGAATCCGAAGCAGGCTCCAGGCTCTGAGCTGTCAGCACAGAGCCTGATGCGGGGCTCGAACTCACCAACTGCAAGATCATAACCTGAGCCAAAGTCGGATGCTTAAATGACTGAGCCACCCAGGCACCCCCTAAATATTCATTTCAAAATACCATTATTCACCAAAAGAAACCAGGACTTCTTGGAGAAATGACTGATTTCAGTGCTGAGACAGAGAAAAGCTTCTTGAACTAAAACATAAATTACTCAAAGAATGATGGGAACATAACAAAGGACACATTAGTGGCAGCTTAAAGTGGCAGCCAAATCTAGGACAATGTGAGCATCAAGATAGATAATGACAGTAAAGGAACATAACCCATTGAGTAAAATAAGAATCATGAGTCTACACTGACATACATGTGTACGTAAATACACATACACATACACATATATAAGTATATGTATGTAAGTGGAGGAAAAGGAAAGCTCTTTCTATTGCAGAAAGCCAATTATGAAATGTAGACAGAATTAGAAAATACTATTTGGTAATATTAGAGTAATAATTGTTTCAGATAAAAACGATCAATCAATGCTAAAAATAGCGGGTAACAGTTTGAAGAGCAATGAGATATTTATATCACCTCAAAGTATCTTCCTACAAGATACTTATTAATTAAAAGCTGTACAAGTAATTTTATGGTGGAAAAACCTGACATACATCAAATTAGTCAAGTGATGAAAGTTACTGTATCACCAGCTATAGAACAAACAACAGGTGTCTCATCCTAATAATGACTGATGCCCTAAAGGACACAGTGTCACTTCTGCAGTTGTCCTACCAAAAGTGCATAATCTGAGTCTAAGGAAACATCAGACAAACCCAAACTGTGGGACAGTCCAAAAGACTAACTGGCTTGTACTCTTCAAAAACATTAACACCAAGAAAGACAAAGAAAGGTTAAGAAAACTAAAAAGACGTGACAATCAAATACAATGTGTGATCCTGGACTGAATCCTGGACTAGGAAAAGAAACAAGGGATAATCAACATTATTGGGAAAATTGTCCCGTAACTTTCAAAAATGTCAAAGTTACAAAAAACAAAGTCTGAGAAATATCCAGATTAAAGGAATCTTATGAGACATGACACCTGAATACAATCCATGATCTGGGATTTCCTTTTACTGTCAAAACATTATGTGTAAAAACCGAGTAAGATCCACAAATTATAGTATTAAATCAAAGTTAATTTCTTTATTTTGTTATTTTACTGTGCCAATGGATGTCCTTGTTTTTTCTTAAATATACAATCTTTTAAATTTATTTATTATTATTATTATTATTATTTTTTTATTTTAGAAAGAGAGTGCATGCCAAGTGGGAGAGGGGCAGAGGAGGAGAGAAAGAAAATTTCAAACAGACTCCATGTCCAATGCAGAGCCGGAGGCAGGGCTCGATCCCACAATCCTGGGATTTCCTAAGCCGAAATTGAGAGTTGAACACTCAACCGACTGAGCCACCCAGACGCCCCGTCCTTATTTTTGTAAGGACATTAAAGTAAGAGTAAAAGGGCATCATGTCTGTAACTGACTTTCAAATGGTTCATTAAAAAATCATGCATGTGTGTGTATGAGAGTGAGAAGGAAGGAGGGAGAAGGAAGGACAACATAAGTTTGGTAAAATGTCAACATTTCCCTAAGAAACCTGGCAAAAAGTCTATAAGAATTTTCTATACTATTTTTGCAACTTTTCTGTAAATCTGAAATTATATCAAAATAAGTAAAGAAAAACATACAAGCTCTGGTATTTTCTTGAAGCGTGAAGCCTTTCTTCCCTTTCTCCACCTTTACATGACCCTCCTCCTCCTGCTCAATTTGGATTCTACTCCCAGTAAGGCTCTTTCCTGGAGAGGAACTTCAGTTCCTCATTTTAAGTTAAGTTAAGACTCATTTTAAGAGTTCATAGGTCCCAGATATAACCTAGGGCTGAGAAGAGAGAGGACAATAAACTCAGAAGATATCGAGCATCAATAGCATAGCAATCTGGCCCAACGTACTTAAAGACAAACAGACCTACAAGTCCCAAACTCAGAGAGCCTCACGGTCTTACAAGATGATAAGCAACTGATGCTCCCAATGAGTACCATAAAAACCCAAGGCTTTATGAAGCCCAGAAAATAATTTTTAAAAATAGGGAAATGTGCCTTATTCCTTATAAATATTTTCATTCAAAATGCTAACCCAAAAAAGTTAGAGAAAGCTATGTGCATGGAGAATGAAAACCTCAAGGGTGTAGCCACGGCCATACCATATCATGTCTTGATAACATGTATTTTATTACCTTCCGGGGCTTCAAGGGTCTTCTTGTTCTGCTTACACCACCCAATGGGGTAGAGGCCGGCCTTCCTGATGTCACACCAGAAGTCCGCCCTCCGGTCCTCGCCATAGCCATCGTAGCGGAGCAGCAGCAACTGCTCACAGGTGGTGATGATGGTGGCAACCCAGTAGGTTTCAGGGTCTGTTTTCACAGCCACCTCCAGCTTCATCCCAGGAGCAAAGCCATTTTGCAAGCGTGTGTCCACCTGAACAGGGAAATTTTATTAACCACCAAATAAGTATCTCAAATGAGTATTTCTTTTGCCATTCTTTTCTTTTAAGTTTATTTATTTCGAGGGTGGGGAGCGGCAGAGAGAGGGAGATAGAGAAAGAATCCTAAGCAGGCTCCTTCCTCACTGACAGCATGGATCCAGATGCGGGGCTCGATCCCACGAACTGTGAGATCATGACCTGAGCCAAAATCAAGAGTTGGCCGCTGACCCCACTGAGCTAACCCAGGCGCCCCTCCGACAGCCTTTTTTAAGACTTACAATTCTGAAGCACTGAACGCAATAAAACCTTCTCAAGGGAAACCTGAGAAATTCCAATGCTACCTCACAGGAGTGATCCAAACAAAACAAGGAACAGCAATGCCGCTCTGTTCTAGCCGACTCCAAAGGAATTTTAATAGAACTCAATATTTTCACAAAAGCAGTCTACTATGATTACAGAAAATGTTTTCTATTAAGTACATAAATCACTAAATGTTCACTATTTTAATAGCCTTCAACACATTATGTTTTCAAGAGTGATTTCTAGATCATTCCAAAAAGATTTATGACGCTAGAAAAGGGGAAAGACAAAATAAGCTATAATGATAATAAATTAGTATAACATGTACCATATGTAGAGACCCATACCTCCCAGTTTCCCTCAAATAGTCTATGTTTATACCTGTTTTCCTTGAATGATAATTAACAGCGGCCCGTTCTCTCTCAAAGTGTCCTGATTTAAATGATAAATTATATGATCACAAAGGCATGGGTGAGCAATTCTGGAACTACTTCATGTGTATACTAAGATTAAAGTATGTACATATATTGTGAGAAATGAGAGCCAGGTTTCTCACTGTGGGAGAAAGAAGTACAAACAAGGAAAGGGGAGAATAGAATGAAACTCGTGTTGGACTGGAATCAGCAGTATCAGAACGAGGTCACAATGACAGAAAATAGTACAGATGTGTATGTATGTGTGTGCAAATACATCTCCTACCTCTGTGAACTGACAGGGACTGGAAGTAATGATATTCATTAGCAATAAGCAAATTCAGCGTACAAATCTTGATTTATAAATGCCATCCTCCAATGAAAAGAACAAGGGCTCCATGGAGAAATAAGTGATACCAATTTGGGGTACAGAAAACATAGGAAGAGCCTAGAATATCTTGTGATACCAGAAAGTAAAGAAATTCTTCAAAAATGATGAGGGCATTTGTAAAGGACATGGGAGCCAACCAGAAGGATCCCCCAATGGTCACATTAGGAATAATTTGAGCAATAAAGTAAATAATCAGACTAATGGATTATAACCCATAGATTTAAATAATATCCATGAGTCCATAGTGTAAAAAATAATTAACAGAGAAGACGGGACAGATCCTTAGAATAGAAGACCAATTAATATAGAAAAAAATGATAGAAACAGAAAATCACCATTAGAAAAAACAAAGAAATAAACACTGCAGGCAAGAATCATGATGCATCAGTGCAAAAATGACTATGATATTCACAGAATCTCAAAGGTTCTGCTATAAGATTCTTACCAATTATAAAGGGGAAAACAGTAACATCACAGTGAAGAACTACGGCAGACACCACCTTAACTAACTGATCAAAGTTAACATTACCAGTTCTAAAACATCAAAATCATACACCCTTGATGTCATACAACGAGAAAAGCACAGTATCGTTCTATGAAATTCTTCCCAAATCTGCATAAGCTCAAGCTAATCATGAATTACCCAAATTGAGGAATATTCCACAAGATAACTGATACATTATACGCTCTTCAAAATGTCTAGGCCATGAGAGACAAAGAAGGAATGAGGAACTCTTAAGCACCGGAGGAGACTCTGAAGACCTGACAAATAAATGCAACCCAGCAATCACAAACACTGGGCAGTTGAGGGGAGTCCTGGAAAGACAGCCAGGGAGGGAAAGTCCTACGTCCTGTACAAAACCCCCTGCCCTTCCCATCAACTGCCCTGTTGTACTCCTCACTGTATTAGAATTATGCAGTATGAATGTTGTCCTGTGTGTGCTTTTCTCCAGCCCAACACTGCTTATAGATTCGCTCATGTTACATTTAACAGTCTATTTCTTTCCACCCCTGTATAGTATTCCATTATACAAATATGCCACAATGTATCCATTCTAATGCTACAAACAGTAGGCACTGTGAGAAGTTTGCAGCTTTGTAAGACTATAAACAGAATATCTTTGTGTCTCTGGGGCAAACATACATGGAATGCTATAACAGATATGGTCAAACCATTTCCAAAGTGGCTGCACCAGTTTACTTTCCCAGTAGTATAAAAAAATCCTTTTGCTGCAACACTCTAGGCAAAGTTTGTGTATTTTCAGTCCTTTTCATTTTAACCATTTTGGAAGGTGTGTTATGTATCTCATTGTGATTTTATTTTATTTTTTAATGTTTATTTATTCATTTTGAGAGAGAGAGTGAGAGAGCAGGGAGAGAGGAGAGAGAATCCTAAGCAGGCTCCTTGCTGTCAGTGCAGGGCCCAACCCAGGGCTCAATCTCACCAATTGTGAGACCAGGATCTCAGCCAATATCCAGAGTGGGACCGATGGAGCTACCTGTGCACCCCTCTCACTGTGATTTTAATTTGGACTTTTTCGTTATTAATGAAGATGGAAACCTTTATATTTTTTAGCCATTTACTCTTCTTCTTTTGGGAAATGGCTAAGATTCTTGCCTATTTTTGGTCAAGTCTGCATTTTGGATATCAGTTCTTTGTCAGTTACTTGTGTTGCAAACATTACCTCAATTTCTTTATGGTTCTGATTGATGAACAGAAGTTCTTAATTTTAATGTACTCTGATTTATCAATGTTTTTTCTTTAAAAAGTTAGCGTTTTCTGGGGCGCCTGGGTGGCGCAGTCGGTTAAGCGTCCGACTTCAGCCAGGTCACGATCTCGCGGTCCGTGAGTTCGAGCCCCGCGTCGGGCTCTGGGCTGATGGCTCAGAGCCTGGAGCCTGTTTCCGATTCTGTGTCTCCCTCTCTCTCTGCCCCTCGCCCGTTCATGCTCTGTCTCTCTCTGTCCCAAAAATAAATAAACGTTGAAAAATAAAAAGTTAGCGTTTTCTGTATTTTTAAACAAAATTTCCCTATCCTTAGAAGTCATAAAGATGTATTTTCCATAAGCCTTTCATATTTAGAACTAATATCCACTTTGAATTATTCTCCATGTATGGTATTAGGTAGGAGTCAGGTTTTATTTGTTTGAAGATGCATACACAATTGACCTTTCCTCACCACTGGAAACTGCCACCTTTGTTATAAGTCAAGTGTCCCCACAAAAGTGGATCTGCTTCTGACTTTTTGTTTTTCCTTTGAGTCGTACAGCAGTGCTATAATTCAGTTCACTACCTAGTACAGCAAGTCTTCTTGTTTTGCCTTATTCCTTAGCTGCATCTGGTTATCCTGGCTCCTTCGCATTTCCACATGAACTTTAGAATCAGACCGTCAATTCCTATCTGAATTTTCTTTTGGTATTTGACATGGGTTGCAGTAAATCTATAGATCTACTATAGATTTATTTATTATTGGGAGAACTGTCATCTTTACAATAGTGAGTCTTCCATTACATAAACAAGGCATATTCCTTTATTTTAACTTACATCAATAATGGTTTGAAGTTACTTTGCAAATTTTTGTTACATTTATTAGTCATTTGATGTGTTTATGGTATTGTAAATTACATCTTTCAGTCCCACTTTTCTTTGTTGCTAGTATACAGAAATATAATAATTTTTCATGCTACCCTGTATCTAATAATCTTATTAAAGTTACTCATTAATCCTATATCTGTAAAGTATTTTATTCATCTGTATATAGTGACATTTTTCCTTTCTTCCTAATCCTTATACATTTTAGTTGTTTTGCTTACCTTACTGTATTAGCCAGAACCTCCAATACACTAGCAAACAGAAGTCATGTTAGCCAACATTTTTATCTTGTTGCATATGTAAAACAAAGTATGCATCATATTACCATTAACAAAGTTTGCTGTAGATTTTTTATAGATATCCTTTAGCAAATTAAAGATTTAATTTTCTCATCTACAGTTTGCTAAGAGTTTTTGTCATGACTGGGTATGGAATTTTACCAATAATTTTTCTCTTTATATTGAGGTGATAGTGTATTTTTTCTCCTTTATTCTGCTACTATGGTGAATTATGCTCTTCAAAGGTATCTTCCTCACTTTCTCTCCTTTCTCCTGAGATTCCAATTGCACATGCATTAGACTTTTTTTATACTGTCCATAGCTCTTGGATGTCCTGGTCTGTTTTTTTCCCCACTCTTTTCCTCTTTGCATTTCAGTTTGGGAAATTTATATTGACTTATCTTCAAGTATACTCTTTCCTCATCTGTTTGAGGATGACCAATGAGCTTGTCAAAGGCATTTGACATCTCTTATTACCATGTTTTTCATTTCTATAATTTCCACTTCACTGTGTCTAATAGTGTCGATTGCTAGTTTTTTTTTTTTGTTTTTGTTTTTTTTTTTTTTTTTTTTTTTACAGTTTATTTACTTATTTTCAGAGAGAGAGAGAGAGTGCATGACTCGCAGAGGGGTAGAGAGAGAGGGAGAGAGAGAATCCCAAGCAAGCCCTGTGCTCTCAGTACAGAGTATGATGCAGGGCTCGGTCCCATGAACCATGAGATCCTGACCTGAGCTGAAATCAAGAGTCAGATGCTTAACTAACTGAGACACCCAGGCGCCCCTGATTTCCTTTTTTGTTCACACATGTTGTCCACCTGTTCTGCTACAGCCTTTAAGCTATTACTCATAGTTATTTAAAATTCTCTGATAGTTCCAGTATCTGGGCCTTATAAGTCTGGTTCTGTGGAATGCTTTGTCTGTTGACAGTTTGCTGTTTTTCTCTTGGTTCTTCGTGTGTCCCATAATTTTTCACTGAAAGCCAGACATCCTGTACAGAATAACTGAGGTTGAGCAGACAGTATTTATGCCTGGACATGGGGGTGTTTCTTTTTAGGCCTTAAATTTGAGGGAGAAGGTTAAATCAATACAGTGAGGAGTGCAATTGGGTTTGGGTTTTGTTGTTTGGTTTTCACAGTACACCAGAGGCTCCAAACTACATTAGCATTTTCTACTGAGGGTATAGGCTCATTTGCCAGAGGGCTTTCTCCCCTCAATACTTGCTGCTCCACCCTGAGATTTAGGCCCTCTCTTTGTGACTACATCTCAAAGACCATCTATCTCCACACTCTTGCCCTCTCCTACAAACAGACCTCTGTTGCCCAACATTTTCTAACTTGGTCATTGAAGACAAGCAGGAAGGGACACTCTCTGAGATTCAGCCTCAGTCTCAGGTTCTGTGTCCTGGGTGTTGGGAGTGCAAACTTCTCAGTGATCTTACTCCTCTCCCAACTGTAGGGGACCTTTAATGCTCTAGCATGTATTCCTACCCCTCTCCAGGATAGAGGGCTTTTATTTCTTCTGTTCTTTCCCCAGGCTGCAAAGAATCTTCACCTGTACCCGGTGGGGAGGTGGGGGGGGGGGCGGGGGGAGGCAGTTAAAAGGTTTGCATTCCTTCCCCTAGAAGCTTAAAGCTTTTGTTCCAGAAGATTCAGGTAAAGCTTAGTGTCTTTCCCATAGTTTGTGCTGTTTCCTTCACCAGATGAGGAAAACTGTTTTACTATCTTAGAATTGTCATCCTTGCAAATGTGGTTTACTTCTAATTTCTTCTTCAGCCCCACCTTCCCCACCTCCTTCATTCCAAATTGCGTACTATAAAACTTGCCAGTGGCTCACAAGTCCTGGAAATCTGAGTTCCAGCAGCTTTGGCTGTGATCAGCTAGCCACAGGCACTCCTTCTCGGCATCTTCCTATACCTGTGCTTGGTTTTTACCACACGTGGCAGTCTTTCACCATATACTGATTCAAGCTTACAAATATTTTCTACATTTGATGATCAGAGAGTATACATCTATTTTTCATGCTCCTTGTTGCTTTAACATTCAAAGAGAGGTGGAACCTGTTTCTTTAAAATGACATTTTTTGGGGTGCTTGGGTGGCTCAGTTGGTTAAGTGTCTAACTTTGGCTCAGGTCATAACATTCGAGCCCCGTGTCGGGCTCTGTGCTGACAGCTCGGAGCCTGGAGCCTGCTCCGGATTCTGTGTCTCCCTCTCACTCTGCCTCTCCCCTGCTCGCACTCTGTCTCTCTCTCTCAAAAATAAACATGAATGAATGAATGAATGAATGAATGACTTTTTTAGGGCCACCTGGGTGCCTCAGTCCATTAAGCATGTGACTTTGGCTCAGGTCATGATCTCACGGTCGAGCCCTGCGTCAGGTTCTGCACTGATGGTACAGAGCCTGCTTGGGATTCTCTGTCTCTCCCTCTGTCTCTCTGCCCCTTCCCCATTTGCTCTCTTTCTCTCAAAATAAATGAATAAACTTTTTTTAAAATGTTAAAATGACATTTTTTAGATCCAGAATTTTGCTCAGGAAATTTATCCCCCATTTTCATTTTAGTATAAATAAAATAATAAGTATGTATAAATACCTATCAGATTAGTAATAACATTAAAAACAATAACTCAAAGGTATTACATGATCATGAATACACTTCCCTTGTTAAAAAAAATACCAAAAGCAATTATAAAAGATTAGTCAATGTAATATAAAATTAAATCCTTACTTAAAATATGTAGTTCTCACTACTTCAATTTAAGAAAGGCATAAGTGAACTAAAAATAGGGCAACTATTATGACTGAGTTTTTACACAAACTGAAAATAGCAAGACTCTTTGGCATATACAACACCTACAATACAGTTTAACCTCACAAAATCAGACAATTCTCAGTGAGCATTTGTGTCTTCCTAAATCCTAGAACAAAGGAACTATGCCCTGCTGAACACTGCTATGGACTAAACTGTGTGTCCCCCAAAATTCATATGTTCAAATCCTAACTCCCAATGTGACTGTATTTTAAGACAGCACCCTGTTGAGGATTTTTGCAACCATGTTCATCAGGGAAATTGGTCTTAGTTCTCCTTTTTAGTGGGGTCTCCGTCTGGTTTTGGAATCAAGGTAATGTTGGCTTCATAGAAAGAGTTTGGAAGTTTTCCTTCCATTTCTATTTTTTGGAACAGCTTCAAGAGAATAGGTGTTAACTCCTCCTTAAATGTTTGGTAGAATTCCCCTGGAAAGCCATCTGGCCCTGGACTCTTGTTTTTTGGCAGATTTTTGATTACTAATTCGATTTCCTTACTAGTTATCGTCGATTTCCTTACTGTTCAAATTTTCTATTTCTTCCTGTTTCAGTTTTGGTAGTGTATATGTTTCTAAGAATTTGTTCATTTCTCCCAGATTGCCCACTTTATTGGCATATAATTGCTCATAATATTCTCTTATTACTGTTTTTATTTCTGCTGTGTTGGTTGTGATCTCTCCTCTTTCATTCTTGATTTTATTTACTTGGGTCCTTTCCTTTTTCTTTTTGATCAAACTGGCTAGTGGTTCATCAATTTTGTTAATTCTTTCAAAGAACTAGCTTTTGGTTTCATTAATCTGTTCTACTGTTTTTTTGATTTTGATAGCATTAATTTCTGCTCTAATCCTTATTATTTCCTGTATTCTGCTGGTTTTGGGTTTTATTTGCTGTTCTTTTTCCAGCTCCTTAAGGCGTAAGGTTAGGTTGTGTATCTGAGATCTTTCTTCCTTCTTTAGGAAGGCCTGGATTGCTATGTACTTTCCTCTTATGACTGCCTTTGCTGCATCCCAGAGGTTTTGCGTTGTGGTGTTATCATTTTCACTGATCTTGAAAAAGACAACCAAAGCAGGAGGCATCACAATCCCTGACTTCAAGCTATACTACAAAGCTGTAATCATCAAGACAGTATGGTACTGGCACAAAAACAGACACTCAGATCAATGGAACAGAATAGAGAACCCAGAAATGGAACCCACAAAGGTATGGCCAACTAATCTTTGACAAAGCAGGAAAGAATATCCAATGGAATAAAGACAGTCTGTTCAGCAAGTGGTGCTGGGAAAACTGGACAGGAACATGAAGAAAAATGAACCTGGACCACTTTCTTACACCATACACAAAAATAAACTCAAAATGGATGAAAGACCTCAATGTAAGACAGGAAGCCATCAAAATCCTCGAGGAGAAAGCAGGCAAAAACCTCTTTGATCTTGGCTGCAGCAACCTCTTATTCAACACGTCTCCAGAGGCAAGGGAAACAAAAGCAAAAATGACCTATTGGGACCTCATAAAAATAAAAAGCTTCTGCACAGCGAAGGAAAAAATCAGCAAAACTAAAAGGCAACCAACAGAATGGGAGAAGACATTTGCAAATGACATATCACATAAAGGGTTAGTATCCAAAATCTATAAAGAACTTATCAAACTCAACACCCCCAAAAAAATAATCCAGCGAAGAAATGGGCAAAAGACATGAATAGACACTTCTCCAAAGAAGACATCCAGATGGCCAAATGGACACATGAAAAAATGCTCCACATCACTCATCATCAGGGAAATACAAATCAAAACCTTACACCTGTCAGAATGGCTAACATTAACAACTCAGGCAACAACAGATGTTGGCGAGGATGTGGAGAAAGAGGACCTCTTTTGCATTGTTGGTGGCAATGCAAGCTGGTACAGCCACTCTGGAAAACAGTATGGAAGTTCCTCAAAAAACTAAAAATAGAACTACCCTACGACCACTACTAGGTATTTACCCACAGGATACAGGTGTGCTATTTCGAAGGGACACATACACCCCCATGTTTATAGCAGCACTATCAACAATAGCCAAAGTATGGAAAGAGCCCAAATGTTCATCGATGGATGAATGGATAAAGAAGAGGTGGTGTATGTGTGTGTGTGTATACACACACAATGGAGTATTACTCGGCAATCAAAAAGAATGAAATCTTGCCATTTGCAACTATGTGAATGGAACTGGAGGGTATTATGCTGAGTGAAATTAGTCAGAGAAAGACAAAAATCATATGACTTCACTCATCTGAGGACTTTAAGAGACAAAACAGATGAACATAAGGGAAGGGAAACAAAACTAATATAAAAACAGGGAGGGGGACAAAACATAAGAGACTCATAAATATGGAGAACAAACTGAGGGTTGCTGGAGGGGTTGTGGGAGGGGGGATGGGCTAAATGGGTAAGGGGCACTAAGGAATCTACTCCTGAAATCATTGTTGCACTAGATGCTAACTAATTTGGATGTAAATTTAAAAAATAAATAAATAAAACAAGAAAAAAAAAAAAAAAGACAGCACCCTTACGGAGGTAGTCTTTTCCTGCTTTCTCCTCTAGGGTTTTGATGGTTTCCTGTCTCACATTCAGGTCCTTTATCCATTTTGAGTTTATTTTTGTGAATGGTGTGAGAAAGTGGTCTAGTTTCAATCTTCTGCATGTTGCTGTCCAGTTCTCCCAGCACCATTTGTTAAAGAGACTGTCTTTTTTCCATTGGATGTTCTTTCCTGCTTTGTCAAAGATGAGTTGGCCATACGTTTGTGGGTCTAGTTCTGGGGTTTCTATTCTATTCCATTGGTCTATGTGTCTGTTTTTGTGCCAATACCATGCTGTCTTGATGATTACAGCTTTGTAGTAGAGGCTAAAGTCTGGGATTGTGATGCCTCCTGCTTTGGTCTTCTTCTTCAAAATTCCTTTGGCTATATGGGGCCTTTTGTGGTTCCATATGAATTTTAGGTTTGCTTGTTCTAGTTTCGAGAAGAATGCTGGTGCAATTTTGATTGGGATTGCATTGAATGTGTAGATAGCTTTGGGTAGTATTGACATTTTGACAATATTTATTCTTCCAATCCATGAGCACCCTTATGGAGGTAGTAAAGGGTAAATGAGGCCCTAAGAGTGGAGCCCTGATTCAAGGAGAGTCTGCTCTCTCACTCTCTGCCATGTGAGGACACAGTGACCAGGCTGTCAGCAAACCAGGAAGAGAGCCCTCACCAGAGCCTAACCCTGCTGGCAGCCTGATCTCAGACTTCTAGTCTCCAGAACTGTGAGACAATAAACTTCTGTTGTTCAAGCCACCCAGTCTATGGCAGCCTGAACAGACTAAGAGAAACGTGAAATCAACAGATCAATAATTCTGTGTTTTAAGAGGGAATGTAAGTGAAAAGACTCAAAAACTAGTTCTGAATATAAATTATTAATAAAACTTGGACTGTTTTCTTCCATTCTAAAGGCATCATATAGGGCAAGTATGTGGTCAATGGATTAAGCATTAAATTGAGCTATTAAGACATAAAACTATACTGCCCCAGCCACGAATATAACCCACTGATGATATTACTTACGTTTCTGCTCAACGTGAGAGAAAGCAATGACATTACTGAACTTGCTTTCAATGTGCAAACCAACAGTCATAACACACAGTGTAAGAAAATAAACCATTTTCTTCAATTTATGAGGGGTTTTATTGACAAAAAAAAAAAAAAAGGAATACTCATGACGAGTGAAAAAGACAAGTGTTGCACTGAGTGATAGAAAATAAACAAAACCAAAAAAAGACTTTAAAGTATGTCCAGGGGCACCTGGCTGGTTTGGTCAGTAGAGCACTCTGATCAGTGTGACTCTTGATCTCAGAGTTGTCAGTTCGAGCCCCAAGTTGGATGTAGAGGTTACTTTAAAATAATAAAATAAAATATGTCCAGTTTTTAAAATGAGGGTGGCAAGAGGAGGAAAAAAGGAAAAAGCACCCAAATCCTTTCAAGTGTCCCAACTTAAAATAACTCTAAACCCTCTAATGATGGTACCGTGAGTCAAAGGAACAAGGTGCAGTCAGTAAAACAAATACAGGTAGTGCTTACATGTTTAAAAGATCCGTAGGGTACTGCAGCGGACCCTGTCTCTTCTAGGTAATCTTCCCAGCTTAACTCCACTTCTTCCACACCAGATCCAGCATCTGGAATTAAAATCGGAACAAAAGAAAACTCAAGACTGTAAAAACATAAACTTAGTAACACTAACTTACACAATTTACTTCACATCAAATTAACCGATTTGATTTTACACACAAAATAATCAGACGTTCAGGTTTTTAAAAAATTTTTTTAATGTTTGTTTTTGAGAGACAGACACATAGAGTGTGAGCAGGGGAGGGGCAGAGAGAGAGGGAGACACAGAATCCCAAGCAGGTTCCAGACTCTGAGCTGTCAGCACAGAGCCCAACGTGGGGCTCAAACTCACGAACCGTGAGATCATGACCTGAGCTGGAGTCTGACGCTCAACCGACTGAGCCACCCAAGCACCCCTCACATGTTCATTGTAAATGGCAGGTTCCCTTTGTGTACTGATGATCAATGAATCTCAACAACATGGAAGGGTGACATGCTGTCTCCTGCTGGGCTCCATCAGGGAGGGATCCACCCAGATGGGCCATATAAAAGCTGGTGAGAGTATAACTATTATAATCACTTTGGAGTATAATTTGGTATCTAATGCCAACTACCTGAGATACTTAATAGGCATTTCCTTTTTTTTTTTTTTAATTCTTTAAATGTTTATTTATATTTGAGAGAGAGAGAGAGACAATGCACGAGCAGGGGAGGGGCAGAGAGAGGCCAAGACAGAATCTGAAGCAGGCTCCGGGCTCCAAGCTGTCAGCACACAGTCTGACGTGGGGCTTGGCCTCAGGAGCTGTGAGATCGTGACCTGAGCCGAAGTCGGACGCTCAACTGACTGAGCCACCCGGGTGCCTTAATAGGCATTTCAAACTTAAATTTTCAACCTGAATCCTCCTTAGTACTCTCCAATTGCATAAAAGATACCACCAGTCCATATTTTGGCTCAATCCAAAAATGTGGGGTTATCCTTTTTTTTCCAACTTCTCTTTCACATCTACAGATACATCAAAATCATCAGAAAACTCTGTAGGTACCACCTTTAAAATACACTCCAAATCAAATCACTTCCCACCATTTCTATTGCTCTCTCTCTAGCCCAAGACCTAATCACTATATCCTTTCACCTTTTAATCAAAATTACAACGAAATCTAAACTCTTTGGAAGACTGTGAAGGCCCAATCTGGTGTGAGCCCTGGCTGCCTTCCCTGCCACTTCATCCCCAACCAGCCTCTTGTGTGCTCACTGCACTCAAGTGACCCTGGGATTCTTACTATTCTTCTCTAAACATGCTCTTTCCTCATTGATTTCCTCAAAGACCCCTTCCCCAGTGTCATTCACCGCTTCATTACATTCAAGCCTCTCCTCAAACGTCCTGTTTCCAGAAAGGCCTCCCATCACTACTTCTCTAAAGCAGACACCCCAGACTGTGCTTCCATTATCTTACAGGCATTCAGAAGTACTTGCCAGTATGCCATACACCTTTGTATCCTCCCCATTAGAAAACAAACGCTACCAAGACAAGACTTCATTTTGGTCACTCCTGTATCTGTCACAGCAGACTCAATAAATTTTTGTTGAGTGAGCAAAGATTCAAATATTCCAAACTCCACTAATTCCAATTTACATAATAAACTCTTTAAGAGCAGGATTTTGTTTACTGACGTATCCTCACTGCTCAAAACAATGAGGGGCACTAGCAGGTTCACAACAGACAGCTGCTGAATGAGTACACCCTAGGGGAGTCCATGCGTAGGAGGCAAGTACAAGGATGCTCACCACAGCACTGTCTGTGACAGCAACAGACAGAAGAAGAGATAAATTATGGCAATTCCACAATGGAGTAGTACTGTATCGCAGCTGAAATGAATGAACCAGTATTGACACAGATAAATCTCAAAAAAAAAAAAAAAAAAACAGGGGCGCCTGGGTGGCGCAGTCGGTTGGGCGTCCGACTTCAGCCAGGTCACGATCTCACGGTCCGTGAGTTCGAGCCCCGCGTCAGGCTCTGGGCTGACGGCTCGGAGCCTGGAGCCTGTTTCCGATTCTGTGTCTCCCTCTCTCTCTGCCCCTCCCCCGTTCATGCTGTCTCTCTCTGTCCCAAAAATAAATAAACGTTGAAAAAAAAAATTAAAAAAAAAAAACAAAAAAAAAAAAACAAAAAAAAACCCCACATCAAATAAAAACAGCAAGTACAGAATGAAAAGCACAAGATACAGTTTAGGCTTCAAAGCAAACTTTGCAGTATAAATGTTTATAAATGCATGCATATTAATAAGAGTATAGAAACAAAGGTGGGAAGGATATACATCAACTACCTTTGGGAGATGGAGAGGAGAAAACAGGAAGAGAAGTACAAAAGAGGCTTAAACTCTATTAGGCTTTATTTCTTAAAAAAAAATGGGAAGACATGAAAACATGTTCAACATCATTAGGGAAGTGCAAATCAAAATCACAATGAGATACCACCTCATACCCACTAGAATGACTATTATCCCAAAAAAGCAGAAAGTAAGTGTTGCCAAGGATGTGAGAAATTGGAATCTTTGTGCATTGCTGGTCTGCGGATGTAAAATGGTGCAGCTGCTGTGGAAAACTATACGGTGGTTCCTCAAACAATTAAAAATACAATCACCCTGTGACCTAGCCATTCCACTTCTGGATATATACCCCAAAGAATTGAAAGCAAGGACTCAAACAGATAGTTGTACACAAATGTTCATAGCAGTAATATTCACAATAGTCAAAAGATGGAAGCAACTCAAGTGTCCATAAACGGATGAACAGATAAACAAAATGAGGTGTATACATACATACACTGGAGTATTATTCAGCCTTAAAAATATGGCACATATGACAACATGAATGAACCGGAGGACGTGACGCTGAATGAAGTAAGCCACTTGCAAAAGGACAGATACTGTATGATTCCACTTACATGCCAATAGCTAGAGTACTCAAATCCACAGAGACACAGACGAGAATGTAATTCCCAAGGACTGGGGGGAAAGGGAAATGGGAAGTTATCATCATGTAATAGGTACAGAGTTGCAGTCTGAGAAGATGAAAAAGTGCTGGATTGGGTGCCTGGGTGAGTTAGTTAAGTGTCCAACTCTGGATTTCGGCTCAGGTCGTGATCTCACGGTTTGTGGGTTTGAGCCCCGCACTGGGCTCCACGCTGACAGTGCAGAGCCTGCTTGGGATTCTCTCTCCCACTCTCAGCTGCTCCCCTGCTCACATGTACACACACTCTCTCTTTCTCTCAAAATAAATAAATAAACTTAAAAAAAAGTGCTGGAGATCACTGCGGTGATGCACAACAGTGTGAATGGACTTCATGCCACTGAACTGTATACCTAAAAATGGTTCACAAGTAAACTTTGTGTTAAGGACATTTTATAACAATTTAAAAAATGGAAACAAATACTGGACAACGTTAACATTAATTCTTCACAGTAGGTACCACAGGTGTTTGTTATATTGTTTTCCACTCATTTTTATCAATGTGTGTTTGTTATATTGTTTTCCATGTTTGAAAATTTTCACCAGAAATTTAACAAGCCAACAAAGACTACATGGGCAGCATCCTGGAAAGTATGGGTCAGTAGAAACTCAATTTCCATTATTAAAACATAACAAGGCTGATGATTCATGGTCCTCAGCCAGGAAACTACTCCCTCAAACAGCATGCTAATTTACAAAGAAAAAATAAACAACAAAAGGGGCAACCGGATGTCTCAGACGGCTGGGTGTCTGATTCCTGATTTCAGGTCAGGTTGTGATCTCATAGTTTGTGGGTTTGAGTCTAGTGCTGGGCTCTGCACTGAGCGCTCAGGGCCCACTTACGATTCTCTCTCTCCCTTGCCCAGCTCACGTTCTCTCTCCCAAGATAAACATTAAATAAACATTAAAAAAATAATGAAAAAATACTAAAAATAATGAATTAAAGAACTAAAACCTCTAATAATTAAAAACTACTGACAAGCCAAGAAGAAACAAACTAATAATCTGATCAAAAAATGAGCAAAATAGGGGAGCCTGGGTGGCTCAGTTGGCTAAGCAACCGACTCTTGATATCAGCTCAGGTCACGATCTCGCAGTTGTGGGATTGAGCACCCATCGGGATTGGCTGGGATTATCTCTCTCTGCCCCTCCCCTGCTTGTGTGCATGCACACACTCTCTCTCAAAATAAATAATTATTTTATTTATCTCAAAATAAATAATTTTTCTTAAAAAAAAAGAAAAATGAGCAAAATACATAAAAGAAATGCAAATAGTCCTTAAACATATGGAAAGATGTGTAAATTTACTCATTTTAAAAGATAAGCAAATTAAAACTACACTGAGGTATCAGATTGGAAAAAAATTCCAAAGTTTGACAACATACTCCTCTCTATAGTGAGGCTGTAGTTAAGCAGGTAAACCATAATGACACAACCCTAGTGAAAGAGAACTTGGCAATATCTAGCAAAATACATATGTATTTGCCTTTTGAGCCAACAATTCCACTTCTAGGAATCTATCCCAAAGATAGATATGCTGGCAAAAATACAAAAAGACGTATGTGCAAAACTATTCATTGCAGCCCTATTTGTAATACCAAGACTGGGATCAACCCAAGTGTCCACCAGCAGGGAACTGGCTGAATTAAATATGGAAGATACATCTATATAGCTGGAAAAAGGAAGGAGAAAGATTACTACATACTGATGTGGGATAATCTCTAGTATAGAAGAGATATGAATATCAATATACATGTATGTATACACATTCTTGTTTATAATTTTTAAATGAGTAATAAAGTAATAAAACCAGTTATGTACATGAAGAATAAAAAGGATGAATAAAAAGAATAAAAAGTATCAGAATGCCATTATATGTAACTATGTAGACATTTTTACAATTTAGAAACATATTTAAATCAAAAGAAAAAAATTCCAGGGGCACCTGGGTGGTTCAGTCAGTTAGGCTTTGGACTCTGGGTTTTCACTCAGGTCATGATTTCATGGATCCTGGCACTGAGCTCCACTAGGTTCTGTGCTCACAGCACGAAGCCTCCTTGGGATTCTCTCACCCTCTCTGCAACCTTCCCCACTCACACACATTCTCTTTCTCTCTCAAAACAAGCAAACATTTAAAAAAAAAAAAAAAAAAAAAAAGGAAAAAAATTCCAAATGAAAATGAACTGAAACAAATATGCTTAACTGTTGGTGGCAAAACCAACAGGATTACTTTATGCCATATTAAAATACAATATTTGACTGCAAACCCCGGGGGAATATATTTAAAGGCAAAAACCATAAAGAAACTTTAAACCTCACACTGTTATCTTACAAACACTTGGAATATTGGTACTGTTGAAAAAATTATAGAAATATTATAGGGTAGGGATGCCTGGTGGCTCAGTCAGTTAAGCATCAGACTCTTGATTTCAGCTCAGGTCACAATCTCATGGTTCATGAGTTCAAGCCCCATGTTGGGCTCCCTAGAGCCTGCTTGTGATTCTCTCTCTCTCCCCCCCCCTCCCTCTCCCTCTCCCTCTGCCCCTCCCCCTGCACACACATGCTCTCTCTCAAAATAAATAAATATTTTTAAAAAAACAATATAAGGGGGGCCTGGATGGCTCAGTCGGTTAAGCATCCAACTTCAGCTCAGGTCATGATCTCACCATTCAGGAGTTCAAGTCCCACATTAGGTTCTGTGCTGTCAGCTCGGAGCCTGGAGCCCACTTCAGATTCTGTGTCTCCCTCTCTCTCTAACCCTCCCCTGCTCGCGCTCTGTCTCTCTGTCTTTCAATAACAAATATTAAACATTAAAAAAAAAAACAATAAAAAATATGGTAGAGTAAAAATAAGTGATGATATGAACATCATTATGAAACAACACATTTCCAAAAGAAAAGAGAGGCAAGCATAAAATCAAAGAAGTAGTTTTAAATTACTGAAATTTTAAATTAAAATTATAAATACGGGGGCGCCTGGGTGGCTCAGTCAGTCAAGCGTTGGACTCTTGATTTCAGCTTAGGTCATGATCTTGCAGTTCCAGAGTCAGAGCCCCACATCTGGCTCTGTGCTGATGGTGCAGAGCCTACTTAGGATTCTTTCTCTCTCCCTCTGTCTCTACCACTCCCCCACTCATGTTGACTCTCAAAAAATAAACATTAAAAAATAAATAAGTAAAATTATAAATATAAAATGAAGCCACCTTTTCTAAAGATGTGTAGTTTCTACCTATGTCTATGGATAAGGCTTGTAAGAAATGACAACCTAGTATCAATGAGCACCCCAGTACTCAGACTGTGATCTCCAAATATCGTATCCACTGCCCTAAAGAAAAAATCATTCCCCAGAGAAATGGTAGGTTGTAAGTCTGGGGTAGAAAATGTGCAAGAAGTACCTGGGAATCTTACTACACCAGAAAGCAAGGACTAGAATTATCACAGATACATTGATATCACACCAAAAAACACAGGAAATAATCTGAAAGAACTCTCATTGCTCTAGAATGTGGCAGTTTGATCATCAAATGAATGACAGCAATAGAATCAAACTCATCAAATATGTGTGTGCGCGCGCTTTAAATGCATGAATTAACAATAACATTTAAAACAACATAAATCAACTTCCTAAATGGCACAGTGAGTACCTCAGTGAACCTACTCTCCCAGAAAAATATCAAGATCACTGACTAAACAATGAAAAGCAACCATTTCAAAGTTATGAAATTAACTGAAGGCACACAACAAACTGAAAAGTACTATTCCAGACAAGGTACTGGACCTGGTTAGAAGAGCAGGGTTGTGGCTTTTTAACCTGGGACTATTCCCATTCCTCATCCCTCCTTAGCTCAAAACAGAAACTTTGGAATTGAAAATACAATAACCGTAAGTAAACTCCATGGTAAGCTCCTTAGCAGAATAAGGAGGATACAGGAAAGAACGACTAAAATTAAAAACAGAGCAAAAGAAAACACTCAATCTAAACAACAGAAAGGAAACACTGAAAAAATGAAGAGTTTCAAGGAGTTGTGGAATAGCAACAAAAAAATCTAACACTAGGGCCAGCAGAGTACTAGAAAAAGAGAAGGAAGACAGGGTTGAAAAAGTATTTGAAGAAATAATGGCTGAAATTTTTCCAATTTTGGCCAAGAAAAAAATGTCCAATAAGTCTATAGATTCAAGAAACTAAGAAAACCCCAAACAAGATAAATCCAAGGAAATATGTGCAAAGATACAGCAAAAGTCAAACTTCTGAAAGCTAAAAGACAAAAAAATCTTGAAAGCAGCAAGGGAAATAATACCTCTCTTAAGATGAATGGGGGAGGGGCGCCTGGGTGGCGCAGTCGGTTGAGCGTCCGACTTCAGCCAGGTCACGATCTCGCGGTCCGTGAGTTCGAGCCCCGCGTCGGGCTCTGGGCTGATGGCTCAGAGCCTGGAGCCTGTTTCCGATTCTGTGTCTCCCTCTCTCTCTGCCCCTCCCCCGTTCATGCTCTGTCTCTCTCTGTCCCAAAAATAAATAAACGTGGAAAAAAAAAAAAAAAAAAAAGATGAATGGGGGAGAGGGGATTCCAATGACAGATTTCTCACCAGAAATCATGGAATGCATGAATGCCAGAATACATACTACTTTTCAAGAGATGAAAAAAAAAAGTATTTTCTACCCAAAATTCTATTTCCAGCAAAAATATCCTTCAGTAATGAACAGGGAAGTAAAGACACTTGTCATAGTAAGGTAAAATATTTTTTCACCAGATCAGTCCCCCACACACACAAAATCCCCCACAATCCCCCCCCACACACACAAAATGGCTTAAGAAAATTCTATAAACAGAAATGGAATGACAGAAGAAGGAATCTTAGAAAATCAGGAAGGAATAAGGGACAATTTCAAGAGTAAAAATATTGAAAATATAAAACAGTTTCCTTCTCTTCCTGACTTCAAATTATGTTTGACAGTTGAGGCAAAAATTTTAACAGTGCCTGATGTGGTTCTCAAGTATGTGGAAGAAATATTTAAGACAATTATAAAGGTAAAGAGATATAAAAGCGGGTAGTTTCCAAACTTTGCTCAAATTAATTAAATGATGACACTAGCAAAGTATGAGAAGTTATGTATATATAGTGTTCCACCTAGAACAGCCACTAAAAAGCCACAGAAACAGATACATTAAAAAACACTACATACAAATCAAAATGGAATTCTAAAAAAGTTCAAGTAACCCACAAGAAGGCAGGAAGAGAGAGGAAAAAAAAAGAAAACAAAAAACCAAAAACCAAAAACCAATGAACAAAAACAGCAGACTTGAGTCCTAATAATTACATTAAATGTAAATGGTCTAAATACATCAACATAAGACTAAAACTCTTTTAAATGACTATATGTTTTATAGGAAATTTTGAATATAATGACATAGGTAGAAAGTGAAAGGATGGAAAGATATGCCATGTAAACATTAATCAAAAGAAAACAGGAATAGGTCAGGGTACCTGGGTGGCTCAGCCAGTTGAGTGTCCAACTCTTGATTTCAGCTGAGGTCATAAACTCACCATTCATAAGTTTGAGCCCTGTGTCAGGCTCTGCACTGACAGTGTGGAGCCTGCTTGGGATTCATTCTTTCTCTCTCTCTCTCTCTCTCTCTCTGCCTCTTTCTCTGCCCCTCTCCTGCTCACACTCACTCTCTCTCTCTCAAAATAAATAAACAAACAAACAAAAAGAAAACAGGAATAGGTAAATCCATAGAAACAGAAATTAAGTTAATGGTTGCCAAAGACTGGATGGAGCAAGAAATGACTGCTAACAGTTTCTCTTTGGGGGGAGATGAAATATTCTGGAATTAGCAGTAATGGTCACACAACTTTGTGAATATAATAAAAATCGTTGAATTGTGTACTCTATACAGGTATATGAATTCATGATATGTGAATCACATCTCAAAAAACAAAAACAGATGTGCCTGGGTGGTTCAGTTGAGCATCCTACTCTTGATTTTGGCTTAGGTCATGAACCCAGGGTCATGGGATCAAGCTTCGTGGCAGGCTCTTGCACTGAATGTGGAGCCTGTTTAAGATTCTCTCTCTCTCCCTCTGCCCCTCTCCCCTGCTCACACTGTCTCTCTCTCTCCAAAATTAAGAAAACTTAAAAAACCTCAATAAAGTTTTTTAAAAACCTCAACAGTGAAAAAAGAATGTCATTATTAATTTAAAAAGCAAACAACATAATAAATGAGCCAAAGACATGAAGACACTTTTACTAAAGAGGATATAAGGATGACAAACAAGCACATGTTCAACATCACTAGCCATTAGGGAAAGGCAAATTAAGACCAGGATAAGGTGTCATTACACACCTTATCAGAAATGACTTAAAAAACAGCGACAATACCCAGTGGCAGAGGGGATGTGCAGAAACTAGATCTCTCATCCATTGCTGATAAAAACGTACAGCTACTCTGGAAAGTAGTTTGGCCATTTCTTTATTAAACATATGACCCAGCAATTGTGGTCCTGGGCATTTATTCCAGAAAAATAAAATCTTATGTATATGATTGCTCACAGCAGCTTTATTTGTAATGGCCAAAAACTGGATGCAACCAACATGTACTACAACAGATGAATAGTTAACCAAACTGTAATACATGGAATACGACTGAGCAATGAAAGGGAACAAACTTCTGATACACACAAGAATTTGGATAGCTCTCAAGAGCATTATCTTGAGCGAAAAAAGCTAACCTCAAAAAGTCACACACCTGGGGCACCTGGGTGACTCAGTTGGTTAAGTGTCTGACTTCGGCTCAGGTCATGATCTCACGGTTCATGAGTTCAAGCCCCGAATCAGACTCTCTGCTGACAGCACAGAGCCTGCTTCAGATACTCTGTTCCCCTCCCTACCCTTCCCCTGCACCCATGCGCACACTTGTACACATATGTGTACACACACACACACACACACACTCTCTCTCTCTCTCTAAAAAATAAACATTAAAAAAAAAAGTCACATACTATGTGATTCTATTTATATAAAATTTTTGTAATGACAGAGAGATGGAGAACAGATTAACAGCTCCCTGGGGTTAGAGGAGGTTGGGGGAAAGTAAGGGGGAGACGTAACTATGAAGGGGTAGCAAGGAAGAGCTCTTTGTGGTGATGGAACAGTTCTGTATCTTGACTGAGGTGGTAGTTACAGGAATCTGCATGTAATAAAATGACAGAGAACTATACACACTTTCTACCTTGTCAGTTTCCTGGCTTTTATGTTGTAATATACTTATAGGAGATGTAACTAATGGTAAACACCAGGTAAACACAGGACCTGTCAGTACCATCTTTATAACTTCCCATGAATCTACAGTTATTGCAAAATATTTCAAAAGTTACTATCAAAATTTAAAAAAAATTTTAAAGATGTTTGTTCACAAAAGTCATTTGCTTTTCCAGCAAACATTATGAGTACCCCCTAGTGCCAGGTTCTCTGCTAGGTACAGAGAAAGATGACTCACGCCTTCAAAGGGCTTCCTGTTCAGTGGTAGAAAGACAAGTCAGACAATACAGTACAGGTAAGTAATACAACTGTGCACTGTACACTATGAAAAATGATTTCTGTTCAGCAAAGCCAGTACCTGCATCAAGCTGCTGCTCCCCGTTCATTTCCACAGAACACGGGCTGTCTTCTCCCCACGCAATGGACAGGCCTTATGGTTCCGCTACGGTCTGAAAATTACTTGCAGGTCTCAAGCATCTGTTCAGTGGGCATCCAAGGGTCCAAATGAAAGTGCTGAAAGATAAAAAAGAACACATAAACAGCTTGAAGCCCCAGTGTGTTTACTCATTCCTGAGACCTGGCACCCCAGTCCGTTGAGAGTGCACATGAAACAAAAACACCTTGGCAGAAGAGATGGGATTATAGAAAAAACTGACACCTAATTTTGAAGAATGTATGTGTGGGTGTGAGTGTGTGTGCATACGTGTGTATGTGTAGAGACAGCACTATCGAGATCTTGATATCTAAAAATTGCAACAAATTAACACGTATATGAATTAGTACTCTTTAAACTCAGATTGTAATACTTAGCACCTTGACTCCTACCCACAAAAACTCTAATTCCTAATGAATTCCTGAAGGAAAAACGGTAGCTTTCAATGTTCTATCTTACCCAATGAATAAGATCAAGGATATATTACTTTATCTAGCTTTCCATTCCATTTATCGAGAATATTATGCAGAACCAAAACTTATCAACTACCTTAGTCTACAATTACAAAGGGAACCCCTCCAAAATAAGCCCCGAACCAATTTATTCTTTTTAAATTTTTTTTAATGTTTATTTATTTCTGAGACAGAGAGAAACAGAGCATGAGGGGGGAAGGGCAGAGAGAGAGGGAGACACAGAATCAGAAGCAGGCTCCAGGCACTGAGCTGTCAGCACAGAGCCCAACGTGGGGCTCTAACTCACAAACTGTGAGATCATGACCTGAGCCAAAGTCGGTCACTCAACTGACTGAGCCACCCAGGTGCCCCTTATTTATTCTTTTTTTAAAAACACACTTTTATTGGGGGCACCAGGGTGGCTCACTCGGTTAAACGTCTGACTCTCGGTATCAGCTCAGGTCATGATCTCATGGTCTCATGAGTTCAAGCCCCACATCAGGCTCTGTGCTGACAATGCAGAGGCTGCTTGGGATTCTCTCTCTCTCTCCCTCTCTCTCTGCCCCCCCCCCCACTCACGCTGTCTCTGTCTCTCTCAAAATAAACTGTAAACAAATATATTAACAAAACAACTTTATTGGGATATAATTCACATACCAAAATTTCCCACTTTAAGTGTATAATTCCACAGCTTTAATAAGTTTACAGAGTTGTGTAACTACCACTATATCCAGTTTCAGAATATCTCTGTTACCATGAAAAAAACTCCATTCCCACTTGCAGCTCCTCCCCATTCTGTCTAGGCACAGAACAGGTACCTGACCTGCCCAGGGCCCAACAACTAGGAAGTAGCAGAACCAGGTTTCAAACCAAGCAAAATGTCTATAGTCTATGTCCTCGAACACTGTATTTTACTGCCTCTCAATGGGAAACAGCTGAGAGTTTCTTTAACCATGGAAAGGAAATGATCAAATCTGTGTTTCACAAAAGATCACTCTGGACCCAAATAGAGAAACCAGAGGGAGTGATAGCAAAGACAACATATAAGTATAAAACTACGTGGCAAAGGACTCCATAATTAATGGGGAGTCTGGGTGGCTCAGTCAGTTGAGCATCTGACTCTTGATTTCGGCTCAGGTCATGATCTCAGGGTAGCGGGATCAAGCCCCAAGTTGGGCTCCATGCCAAGCATGGAGCCTGCTTGGGATTCTCTCCCTCTCTCCCTCTCTCTCCCTCTCTCTCTCCCTAAAATAAAAAAAAAAAAAATTTTAAAGAAGACACCATAAATAAAGTTCAAAAGTAAAGGAGTTTATCTTAAAAGTTCTCATTGCAAGAAACAATTTTTTGTAACTATGTATGGTGATTGATACTAACTAGACTGAGTTTGGTGATCACTTTGCAATGTATACAAACATCAAATCATTATGTTGTACACCTGAAACTAACAGAATGTTATTTGTCAATTATACTTTACTACCAATAAATAAATAAATAAACAAACAAGACAAATGAGATGGGTGAAAATATAATGGGTTAATTTCCATATATAAACTCCTATAATTCAACAACATCAAAAAAGAAAAAATGGGCAAAATACATAACTGATCCACATTTAATGTTTTTATTTATTTTTGAGACAGAGAGACAGAGCATGAGCAGGAGAGGAGCAGAGAGAGAGGGAGACACAGAATCTGAAGCAGGCTCCAGGCTCTGAACTGTCAGCACAGAGCCCGATGCGGAGCTTGAACTCACCGACTGTGAGATCATGACCTGAGCCAAAGTCGGACGCCCAACCAACTGAGCCACCCAGGCGCCCCATAATTGATCTACATTTAAGGATTGGAAAAATAAATATTGTCAAAATGTCAATACTACCCAAAGCTATCTACACATTCAATGCAATCCCAATCAAAATTGCACCAGCAT
This sequence comes from Lynx canadensis, assembly GCF_007474595.2. Classification (NCBI taxonomy): domain Eukaryota; kingdom Metazoa; phylum Chordata; class Mammalia; order Carnivora; family Felidae; genus Lynx; species Lynx canadensis. The sequence goes on from NC_044304.2 coordinate 21,354,448, forward strand.
TCTTCTCAAAACTAGAACAAGCAATCCTAAAATTCATATGGAACCACAAAAGGCCCCGAATAGCCAAAGGAATTTTGAAGAAGAAGACCAAAGCAGGAGGCATCACAATCCCAGACTTTAGCCTCTACTACAAAGCTGTCATCATCAAGACAGCATGGTATTGGCACAAAAACAGACACATAGACCAATGGAATAGAATAGAAACCCCAGAACTAGACCCACAAACGTATGGCCAACTCATCTTTGACAAAGCAGGAAAGAACATCCAATGGAAAAAAGACAGCCTCTTTAACAAATGGTGCTGGGAGAACTGGACAGCAACATGCAGAAGGTTGAAACTAGACCACTTTCTCACACCATTTACAAAAATAAACTCAAAATGGATAAAGGACCTAAATGTGAGACAGGAAACCATCAAAACCTTAGAGGAGAAAGCAGGAAAAGACCTCTCTGACCTCAGCCGTAGCAATCTCTTACTCGACACATCCCCAAAGGCAAGGGAATTAAAAGCAAAAGTGAATTACTGGGACCTTATGAAGATAAAAAGCTTCTGCACAGCAAAGGAAACAACCAACAAAACTAAAAGGCAACCAACGGAATGGGAAAAGATATTTGCAAATGACATATCGGACAAAGGGCTAGTATCTAAAATCTATAAAGAGCTCACCAAACTCCACACCCGAAAAACAAATAACCCAGTGAAGAAATGGGCAGAAAACATGAATAGACACTTCTCTAAAGAAGACATCCAGATGGCCAACAGGCACATGAAAAGATGTTCAGCGTCGCTCCTTATCAGGGAAATACAAATCAAAACCACACTCAGGTATCACCTCACGCCAGTCAGAGTGGCCAAAATGAACAAATCAGGAGACTATAGATGCTGGAGAGGATGTGGAGAAACGGGAACCCTCTTGCACTGTTGGTGGGAATGCAAATTGGTGCAGCCGCTCTGGAAAGCAGTGTGGAGGTTCCTCAGAAAATTAAAAATAGACCTACCCTATGACCCAGCAATAGCACTGCTAGGAATTTACCCAAGAGATACAGGAGTACTGATGCATAGGGGCACTTGTACCCCAATGTTCATAACAGCACTCTCAACAATAGCCAAATTATGGAAAGAGCCTAAATGTCCATCAACTGATGAATGGATAAAGAAATTGTGGTTTATATACACAATGGAATACTACGTAGCAATGAGAAAAAATGAAATATGGCCTTTTGTAGCAACGTGGATGGAACTGGAGAGTGTAATGCTAAGTGAAATAAGCCATACAGAGAAAGACAGATACCATATGGTTTCACTCTTATGTGGACCCTGAGAAACTCAACAGGAACCCATGGGGGAGGGGAAGGAAAAAAAAAAAAAAAAGACGTTGGAGTGGGAGAGAACCAAAGCATAAGAGACTGTTAAAAACTGAGAACAAACTGAGGGTTGATGGGGGGTGGGAGGGAGGGGAGGGTGGGTGATGGGTATTGAGGAGGGCACCTTTTGGGATGAGCACTGGGTGTTGTATGGAAACCAATTTGTCAATAAATTTCATATATATATATTAAAAAAAAATAAAACAAAGGAAGTGAAAAAAAAATCAGAGTTAAAGCTTATAAAAATGTGCTCAATCTTATTAGTAGTGACGAAAATAATTTTTAATTATATACTATTTTTTCACCTTTCAGATTGGTAAAATTTTTAACACTAAAAAGAATTGTTGGCAAGGAAGGTGGATGAATGGGAGAAATTGGGAGTACAGATTGGTACCTCTTTTTTTTGAAAAGAAATTTAATGAAACATAATTTAACCTACAAAGATTTATAAGACACAAACTCTTTGAGCAGTAATTCTAGTATTACGAATCTTTCAGAGTGCCTGGGTGGCTCAGTCAGTTAAGTATCCTACTCTTGATTTGTGCTCAGGTCGTGATCTCGCAGTTTGTGAGTTTGAGCCCTGCACTCAGCTCTGCGCTGACAGTACAGAACATGCTTGGGATTCTGTCTCTCCATTTCTCTCTGCCCCTCCCTGGCTCTCTCTCTTACTTTCAAAATAAATAAATAAACCTAAAAAAAAATAAAAGAATCTTGGGAATGCAAGCTGGTGCATCCACTCTGGAAAACAGTATGGAGGTTCCTCAAAAAGCTAAAAATAGAACTACCCTACGACCCAGCAATTGCACTACTAGGTATTTATCCAAGGGATACAGGCCTGCTGCTTCGAAGGGACACATGCACCCCAACGCTTATAGCAGCACTATCAACAATAGCCAAAGTATGGAAAGAGCCCAAATGTCCATCGATGGATGAATGGATAAAGAAGATGTGGTATATATATACATATATGTATATATGTATACATATGTATACATATATGTATATATATACACACACGATGGAGTATTATTTGGCAATCAAAAAGAATGAAATCTTGCCATTTGCAACTACGTGGATGGAACTGGAGGGTATTACACTAAATGAATTTAGCCTGTCAGAGAAAGACAAATATCATATGACTTCACTCATATGAGGACTTTAAGAGACAAACAGATGAATATAAGGAAAGGCAAACAAAAATAATATAAAAACAGCGGGGCGGGGGGCGCCTCGGTGGCTCAGTCGGTTAAGTGTCTGACTTCAGCTCAGGTCATGATCTCACACTCTATGAGTTCAAGCCCCGTGTCGGGCTCTGTGCTGACAGCTCAGAGCCTGGAGCCTGCTTCAGATTCTGGGTCTCCCTCTCTCTCTCTGCCCCTCCCCTGTTCATGCTCTGTCTCTGTCTCAAAAATAAATAAAAACATTTAAAAAATTAAAAAAAAAAAACAGGGAGGGGAAAAAACATAAGAGATTCATAAATATGTAGAACAAACAGAGGGTTACGGGGGGGGGGGTATGGGAGGGGGGATGGGCTAAATGGGTAAGGGGCACTAAGGAATCTACTTCTGAAATCATTGTTGCACTATATGCTAATTTAGATGTAAATTTTAAAAAATAAAATTAAAATTAAAGAAAAGAAAATAAAAGAACCTTTCATACAAAACACATGTGTTGAAGGCTTCATAACCAGTGATGTTTGCCACAGTACTATCTTGAACAGTGGGAAACCAGATAACCTGTATATCTACCAAATGGGAATGGGATGACCAATACACTATGATACACCTATACTAGGATATACTCTACAATCATCAGAAGAATTTAGGTAGATCCATAAAAGCACATGGGAATGTTATCTATGCTGCTGAGTGGAAAAATCACGTGAAGGGCATTATATTAACTTTTTAAAACCCTGTGTCCATTGTTTACTTGACTACGTGACTTTTAACAAATGACCTAACTCATTTGTGCCAATGGCATCACTTGTAAAAGAGGGAGAATAGTGCTGTACCTACTTCAGAGGACTGCTATGAGGATAAATAAGACAATTCATGAAGAGCACTTAGCATAAAGCTGGCCACATGTAAATGCTGAGTTAATATTAACTTTATACAATGTTGACTGATTCGAGTTCCTATGGCACTTAGTGCATCATCTCTACACAGAACACCCTATCACTACATCATGGGTTTGACATAGCAAAGTCAGTGCTACGTAAATATCTGTTGGTTCACTAGGTTTTGAAGATGGCATCCACTTCTTATATTCATAAACTCTTGAAATATTCCAGAATATTTTGTGCAAAGAGCCACCTAGTACAAAATGATAATATATGGGGAAATATTGAATACATAATATATTCAAATATATAATATAGAATAATCAAAGCCAAAGGCAAGAGAAAATGAAAACCACAAGTCTTATGAAGCTGAAAGCTAAGGCTATGATATTTGTTTTCAAACTTACAACATCACTAAGATTTTAACCAATGAACAATCAGTTCATCATCTTAATAGGATTATGAGAAATAAACCGAAGCTTTTTGCTGTAGAACATCTGTTAAATCTCTTTCTTTATTGCTAGTATGCTCTCTTTCTATGCAATGAAGGGGGAAAAAACAGTAAAATATCCAGGAGCTTAGAATATAGAAATTTTGTAAAAAAAATTTTTTAACATTTATTTATTTTTGAAAGAGAGAGAGACAGAGTGTGAGCGGGGGGCAGGCAGAGAGAAAGGGAGACAAAGAATCGGAAGCAGGCTCCAGGCTCTGAGCTATCAACACAGAGCCTGACATGGGGCTCAAACTCATGAGCAGTGAGATCATGACCTGAGCTGAAGTCAGATGCTCAACCGACTGAGCCACACAGGTGCCCCTAGAATATGGAAATTTAACTCACTTTTCATTTATTTCCTTTTGTTTCATTTATTTCCTACTCATATTAAATTGTTTTACTGTCTTTGTTTATTTTATCACTGATTTTGGTGATAATTTCTCTTGTGGTGACCAGAACACATTAGAGTTACTCATTTAAATAAGTTATCATGAACTAACTGATCTGAACCTTGCTCATCTTATTTAGAATATTTCAGTGAGGGGCGCTTATATTACCTTATGCCTCTACTACCAGGCTTCACGTTGATGCACTTTGTTTTGAAGGCTAAGATTAAACACTGAGTAAGACCATTTATTACATGGGAAAAGTTACAATGATGCAACAGATATTTCTGTAGGATGGATCCTCAGCCAAATGATTTAACAAATCCAACATAAATAACTCTTAAAGCACTTAGGAAGAAGGATAGGAACTCAGTGTGATTCCAGAGATATGTATCCAGTACATATAGTAGTTGCAAAAAAAAAAAAAAAAAACAAAAAACAAAAAAACCAACACTTTAATTCAGTAAGTATTTATGAGGTAGTTAAAAGGAAAATTCCCATTGAAATGTTTGAATTTTCACTCCTATCCCTCAACTTAACAGATGGAAGTCCAGTAACAATTTCAACTATGCTGTTAAATATGGTAAATGCAAACAATTCAGCAAATTAGATGCTCCATTTTGGGCATATTTGCAAAGTAAATGCCCTTACAGCAAATGCTAGTGGTAGAGTCACTGTGGTTTTTTGTTCCCCAACAGATATAGATCCCTGCTGGCTTTTTACTCTCTCCAATAGTCCATCATCACTCCCTGACCTTGTATACGTCTTATCTGACAGGCTCCCTAAATTAAATGTTTTGCTTCCATCTGTCAAATGTCAATGTAATTTGATTATTAAGGATAGAAATCTTCCATTGTTTCATTAAGTTGTTTATTGCCGTTGTTTTTAACCCACTGCTCCGTGTCTAACTAGGGAGATTAAAAAATAAATTAAGTCTAATAAAGTCAATCTTAGCCACTCACATCATCTAAATTAAATCTGACCCTAATTGAACTTTTCCATGATTATGTAAACCCAACACAGGGCATGTCTATCTCAATTGAACAAATCAGTACTAATGAATTTATAAAACCAAAAGAACTTCTAAACAATACCCAGAACTCAAGAATACCCTAAATTTTTAAGGTGTTCAACGTCACTAATCATGAGAAAAATGCCAATCAAAACCACAATGAAGTATCACCTCACACCTGTTACAAAGCTATTATCGAAAAGACAAGAAAACAAACGTTGACAAGGATGTGGGAAAAGGGAATCCCTGTGCAATGTTGGTGGGAATGTAAATTGATGCAGCCACTGTGGAAAACCGTATGGGGGTTCCTCAGATAATTACAACTAGAAATAACATATGATCTAGCAATTCCCCTTTTGGGTATTCAAAAGAAACAAAAACACTAACTCAAAAAGATATCTACACTCCCATATCCACTGCAGCATTATGTATGATAGCTAAGACATGGAAGCAACTTACGTGTCCACTGATAGATGAATGGATTTTTAAAAATGTGGTATACACACACATATACACACACAATGGGATATTACTCAGCCATAAAAAAGAAAATCCTGCCATTTGTAACATAGATGGACCCTGAGAGCAGTATGCTAAGTGAAACAAGTCAAACAGAAAAAGACAAATGCCATATGATCTCACACATGGAATAAAAACAAAACACCCAAACCCAAACTCATAGATACAAAGAACAGATTGGTGACTGTCACACAAAATGGGTGAAGGTGATCAAAAGGCACAAATTTTCAGTTAAAAAATATGTAAGTCCTAAAGATATCAAGTGCAGCATGACGACTCACCGTCAACAATACCATATCGTGTATTTCAAGAGACAGTAAATCTTAAAAGGTTCTCATCCTAAGACAAAAAGTTTGTATATGTGGTGACAAGTATTACTGAAACTTACTGTGGTCAGCGTTTTGCAATATATTCATATATTAAATCATTATGTTGTACACCCTGGACTAACACAATGTTATATCTCAATTATATTTCAATTTAAAAAGCTAAATTATGAGGCAATATTTTAAAAGTGTGGTTTTAGACTAACAATGAGAAATTTTTAAGTAAAATATGGCATAAGCATACAATGTAATACAACATGGCCATTAAAAATTGTGTTAGAGAGGGGCGCCTGGGTGGCGCAGTTGGTTAAGCGTCCGACTTCAGCCAGGTCACGATCTCGCGGTCCTTGAGTTCGAGCCCCGCGTCGGGCTCTGGGCGGATGGCTCGGAGCCTGGAGCCTGTTTCCGACTCTGTGTCTCCCTCTCTCTCTGCCCCTCCCCCGTTCATGCTCTGTCTCTCTCTGTCCCAAAAATAAATAAACGTTGAAAAAAAAAAAATTTAAAAAAAAAAAATTGTGTTAGAGAAGCGGCACCTGGGTGGCTCAGTCAGATAAGCATCGGACTCTTGATTTCACTCCAGGTCATGATCTCATGGTTCATGAGATTGAACGCCTCGTCGGGCTTTGTGCTGATAAAGCGGAGCCTGCTTGGGATTCTCTCTCTCTCTGCCCTTTTGTCTCTCTCTCTAAATAAATAAACATTTTTTAAAAGTTGTGTTAGGGGGTGCCTGGGTGGCTCAGTCAATCGAGCATCCAACTTCAGCTCAAGTCATGATCTCATGGTTTGCAGGTTCAAGCTCTGCCATCAGGCTCTGGGCTGACAACTCAGAGCCTAGAGCCTCCTTCGGGTTCTGTGTCTCCCTCTCTCTCTCTGCCCCTCCCCTGCTTGTGTTCAGTCTCTGTCTCTCAAAAATGAACAAATGTTAAAAAAAATTTTTTTAAGAAGTTGTGTTAGAGAAATGTTTTTCTTTCCAATAAAAATCCCAAAAGGGTATTTTATTTTAAAATGCTAATTTAAAATGCATCTAAAGGAGAAAATGTACAACCCAGCTACATTTTTGTAAAAGATGATATATGAGGAGATAGTTCTATCAAAATATTAAAATAGTATGATACTAGTACAAGAAAAGACAAATACATCAGTAAAATAGGAATTAAAGAATTGGCTATCCATTCTGAGAGGCAAAAAACTGGATCCTTACTGCATGCTGCCACATAAATAAATTCCAGGCAAATTAAAAGAGCAAAACATGAAAAACAAGACTCCAAACAAATTTAAAAAATGGGAATATGGTTATAAACCCTGGGACAGCATAGACATCCTCAAGCATTGAGGCCATAAAATGAAACATTTAAAAATATTTAAAACTTCTGACTGGCAGAAAGACAGCATAAACAACTTTAAAAACCAAGCCCTAAGGGGATCCGGGTGGCTCAGTAGGTTGGGCGTCCAACCTCAGCTCAGGTCATGATCTACAATTCGATTCGTGTGTTCAAGTCTCATATCGGGTTTGCTGCTGCCAGTGCAGAGTCAGCTTCCAATCCCATCCCCCTCTCTCTTTGACCCTCCCCAACTCACGCACGTTCTCTCTCTCTCTCAAAAATAAACATTAAAAAAAATAGTAAATACATTATATAAAAACCAAGCCATAGACTAGAAGAAAATATTTCCAGCATATATTAGACATAAAGGATTAACAGTCATAATAACAGAAAACATCTATAAATTAATAAAGAAAAAAAAGGCCAAACCTAACGGAGAACAAAAGTCAGGTACAAAGAGGAATTTTAGAGAAGAAATGCAAATGATCAATAAGCATACAAAAACATGTTCAATGTCAAAGGCTAAAATGAGGTATTTTTCATTCAGATTGACAAAAATAAAAGATTAATAACATCCAATATAGGTGAAATTATGGAGAAATGGATGTTGTCACTACTAGTTGAAGAGTACAAATGGGTATAACCCTTTTAGAGAGAAATTTTATTCCATCAAAAAATTTAACTTGCATTCTGTACAAACCAAGCAATTCCATTTCCAATATCTATTTCAGAAAAATATCCAAAGAGGGGGTGCCTGGGTAGCTCAGTCGGTTAAGCAACTGACTCCAGCTTGGGTCACGATCTCGTGGTACCTGAGTTCAAGCCACGCATCGGACTCTGCACTGACAGCTCAGAGCCTGGAGCCTGCTTTGGATTCTGTCTCCTTCTCTCTCTCTGCCTCCCCTCCTCTGTCATGCTCTGTCTTTCCCTATCCCTCTCTCTCTCTCTTAAAAATAAATAAGCGTTAAAAAAATTTAATACCCAAAGAAGATAAAGAAATAAGCAGCATAACATTTTTTTTAAAGTTTATTTATTTTGAGAGAGAGCGTGAACAGGGAAGGGGCAGAGAGAAAGGAAGAGAAAGAATACCAAGCAGGCTCTGCACTGTCAGTGCAGAGCCCAATGCAGGGCTTGACCTCACAAACCCTGAGATCATGACCTGAGCCGAAATCAACAGTCAGACACTTAACCAACTGAACCACCCAGACACCCTGAAGCATAACATTTTCAAAGAAAGAGGGGCACCAGGGTGGCTCAGTCACTTAAGCATCCGACTTCAGCTCAGGTCATGACCTCACGATTCAACTCATGAGTTTGAGCCCTGCGTCAGGCTCTCTGCTGTCAGTGCAGAGCCCACTTCAGATCCTCTGTCCCGCTCTCTCTCTCTCTCTCTCTGCCCCTCTCCCACTCATGCACGCTCTCTCAAAAATAAATAAACATTAAAAAGTTTTTTTAAAAAGGCATGAAGTACTGATACGTGCTATAATTTGGATAACTTTGAAAATATACCAAGTGAAAGAAGTCAAACACAAAAGGCCACATATTATATGCTTCCAGTTGTATAAAATGGCCAGAACAGGCAAGTCCATAGGGACAGAAGGTAGAGTAGTGAGGGTGCCAAGAGCTAGAGGGAAAGACTACCACTATGCAGAGTTTCTTCTGGGGGCTACTGAAACACTATGAAATTAGATTGTCACAGCGGCCCTACAACTCTGAATAAAAACCATTCAGCTGTGTTGTACACAGCTAGTACACAACTAGTACGACACTGTATATCAACTATACTTCAATAATAAAAAAAAACACTCTGGGGGCGCCTGGGTGGCTCAGTCGGTTAAGCGGCCAACTTGAACTCAGGTCACGATTTCGCGGTCCATGAGTTCGAGCCCCGCGTCGGGCTCTGGGCTGACAGCTCAGAGCCTGGAGCCTACTTCACATTCTGTGTCTCCCTCTCTCTCTGCCCCTCCCCTGCCCATGCTCTGTCTCTCTCTGTCTCAAAAATAAATAAACGTTAAGAAAAAAAAAACACTCTGCACTACTGTACACTTTAAATGAATGAATTTCATGGTATGTGAAGTGTATCTTGATCGAGTTGCAAAAAAATAAAGTCATCTGTATTAAGAACACAACTGTGGGGGTGCCTGGATAGCTCAGTCAGTCGAGCGTCTGACTCTTGATCTCAGCTCAGGGTCAGGTGAGACCAGGTCATGATCTCCTGTCTGGTGGGTTCGGGCCCTACATCAGGCTCTGCTCTGACAGTATGGAGCCTGCTTGGCGTTCTGTCTCTCCCCCTCTCTGCCCGTTCCCCTCTTGCATGCACTTTCTCTCAAAATAAACCTAAAAGAAGAACACACCTGTGCTTTAAAATAACATCATTTCCATTTTCAAATACAGAAGCTGAGGACAAGGAATCTGGGTACCATCTGGATATCCAACAGAACAAGGAGAATTTAGCTGTCACTGGTTTGTTTTAGTTAAGGTAATGCTGTGCTTTAACCAATAAATTCCAAATTACAGTTGCTTAATCCAACAGATATTTCTCACTCAGCGAAAGCCCAAACAGGTGTTCCTGAAGAGTAGGCAACTGTCCTCTACGTGGTAATTCATCGAGCCAAGCGCCTTCTGACCCAGAGCGCTGCATCTTCAACACAGGTTCCCCAAATCATTCAGCATAGGGATCATTCATGTAGGTTTTCTTGATCCAGGGCTTCTACCCACATTCTATTGTTAAAATTCGGTCACATGACCCCATCTAACTACAAGGGAAGCTGGGAAATATAATGCAGTACTTCCCACTATTAAATATGAGTGTTTAGAATTAGTACTACCATTTTTTAGAACTGATATTAACAGATACTACCAGTGATTTTGTTCAAAGAAGCCTCTATGAGTCAACAGCAGTGATACTAATGAACTGCAATGTTACTGCAATTAGTCAATCAATATTTGCTGAGCACATACTATCTGCCACATTCTGTGTTAGGTAAACAAATGGGGGGAAAGGGGGGTGCTGCCCTCACAGATCTCACAATCTAGTGTGGGGAGACAGGTAATAAAGTATATAGTATGCTGAATGAAAATAAATGTTAGGGGCAAAAATGAGGCAAGGAAGGAGGACACAGAGTTACTACTTTCGAAAGAGTACCAAGGCCTTAGTGATGAGGTGACATTAGCCAACACCCAAGGGTACCTGGGGAAGTACATTCCAGACAGAAAGCACAAAGATCCTGAAGTGGGAGCTTGTAGAGCAGTTTCAAGGCCACTGCTGTTGGAGCAGAAGGATCAAGGCAAAGATGCCAGGAGATGAGCTCAGAAAGGTACCAGGGACCAGATTATACACAAACGTGTAGGCTGCTGTGAAGATCTGGGTTTTGAGGAAGACACTGGAGGGCTTTGAGCAGAGGAGGGACATAATCTGACCTCTCTTTCAAAAGGATCACTGTGCAACTGTGTTGAGAATAGACTGTGAAGTGAGCAAGGAGCCCAGGAAGATCAATAAAAAAGATCCTGGAACAATCCCAGCGAGCGTGTTAGTGGCTAGATCCACTAGAGTATTGGTGAAAAGGTTGAGAAGGGTAGAAGGAAAACTGGATGTGTGGTGTGAGAGAAAGAGCAGCATCTGGGCTGACTCCCAAGTTTTTGGCCTAAGCCACAGAAAGGATGAAACTGCCACTTAGGGGAAAGGTTTAGAGGAGGAGTGGTTTGAGAACGAAAAATCAGGGGTTCCGATGGAGAATCGGGCAGTATGATTAATTTCTTCATCATTAAAGCTTCTTTCTTTGAGTTTCCAGGAAAATTTTTTTCAATCAACAAAAGTGTAATTATTAACACTCCTTATATGAACAGTGCTTCCAACTTATGAGCTCTTTTCATATGCCATAATTCATTCAAGCTTAATAAAAACTCTTTAAAATATCTAGAATGGCTTCAATCTTTATTTCGCACCTTGGAAACCTTCTTGTCAGCTTCAGTCCCCACTCTCACACTTCACCTTTCTTTCCGTTAGGTTTACTGATCGATCATCCATGAAGGCATTTCATCACACCAATTCAGTAACTTATGCTGTTTTAGTGTTTAAAATCCTAATTTCAACACCCATAAATTTTCCATTAAAAGCACCTCAATGTCAATTTTTCTAACCCTTCTTTAATACATGTCTTTCAAAAATTTCAAGCATAAATAATTTTTTAAAACTGATTCATACTATAATGATGTTGGAAATCTCATGTCAACCAATTTATAAATCCCTAGTTCCAGCTATAAGTAGGACCACTTCACAGCCCTGTTCCCTCAGCAATTGCTAATAGTGACAATATTTGTACTCTGCACCACATACCAAGATTACGAAATCATAGTTCTGACATGATCTTTCATTGTACCAAGATATGACAGTAGCGTTTAAAAATCATTTTTTTAACTTTATTTTATTTTTTAAAATTTACATCCAAATTAGTTAGTATATAATGAAGCAATGATTTCAGTAGATTCCTTAATGCCCCTCACCCATTTAACCCATCCCCCTCCCACAACCCCTCCAGCAACCCTCAGTTTGTTCTCCATATTTATGAGTCTCTTTTGTTTTGTCCCCGTTTTTATATTATTTTTGTTTCCTTTCCTTTATGTTCATTGGCTTTGTCTCTTAAAGTCCTCATATGAGTGAAGTCATATGATTTTTGTCTTTCTCTGACTAACTTCACTTAGCATAATCCCCTCCAGTTCCATCCACGTAGTTGCAAATGGCAAGATTTCATTCTTTTTGATTGCTGAGTAATACTCCATAAAAATCATTTCTTTATCCTTATCCTATAAGCTGGAGAAATGGTAGATGTTCTAGAATACGAATATTGTCACATTCTTCATGGATGATGACTTTATTTATAGAAGCCAGTTACATGAGCACATATTGAAATAGTCAATAGGTCTCTGTTCTGATTAAATAAGGAGGTATTTAGTTCACCAACATAAACACTGCCAAAAATGTACCAATTTCAATATTATAAAATGATTACATGAATAGACTACATTCAGTTATGAAAAGGCTTGAAACTGTTGTGTAATTTCATAGTGGCTGTTTCTCAGCCTTCTCACGTCAAATGACAGATCATTCTAACCCTACAAATGGTTGTTAACCATTTATCTAAAAAAAAAAAAGAAGTCCTATATGAGTACTTACTGTGTATGTGCCTAGTACTTTTTGTGTGTTATATAGTAAATAAAACACTGCTGATGATATATGGTATGCATAAGTGTTAACTATTTTCAAATTCTATCTTATTTAATCCTAACCACTCTATGTAGCCTATACATGGTAACCCCATTTTACAGATGAGGAAACTGAGGCTCAGAGAAAAGAAATAACCTGTCAGTTCTTTTAGTAAGCAAACAGCAGGGGCAGGATGTGAACCCCAGTCTGACTCCGGAGCCTGAACCCCTCTAGACTTCCAGGCTTTCCTCAGAGATCAGGCAGTGAGGGCGACTGTGAGGTGTGTCTCCTGTACCATAATGTGATGGCTCCACATAACTTACACTCTAGTTCTTTTGTTTGTTATTTGTTCAACTACAAACCTCTATATTGTTCTAGTAGAATGGGGAATAGCCAGGAGTCTGGATGGCACCTAAGTGTTACCATTTATGAACTTCTTCTGAAATGTTATTCTAGTAGGTCCTTAAACTAGTTCCTATGAAAGGATAAAAGCCTAATTAAAATAAAATCTCTGAATTACTGAATACTTGTGAAAAGAAAAACAGAAGGCCCTTATTCTTTAAATGACATGATAAACTAATCTTGAAGTGTTTCCAGAGAAAAGGATTTAAAAGAATTTATGTAATTTATGACACTTTTTTGCTTCGAGTGTTAAGATTAAAGTTTGTTCATAAAGAGGTTAAAATTCCAGTTTACCTCTGTATGCACCAAGAAACTACATTCTTCATAGCTCTGCACAAAGTTAAGCTCAGTCCACATCTACCTCTCCAATTCTGTAAATCACACTCCGAGTAGCCTTGTTAAGTCCTTCCCTCTCTCTTCCCCTTGCCCTGAATCCTGCATCCGTTTAGCATGGCAAAGCCCCGTTCCACGTAATGGACTGCACTCAGTCAGTCCACTCCTTGCTGTCAGAAAACTGCGTTCTGGGCCTTCTGTATGGCTATATGACCTGGTCCTGGCTACAAAAGAAGAGAAAGTATGCTGGGGAGCTTCTGGGAAATATACCCTCACTCTCAATGAGAGAAGCAAGATAGTTTTAAAATATGGATTACGCATTCTACTTCTCTTGGGGCTCTTTCAGTGCTAGATGTGGGTATAACACCAGCATGTAAACTCCATGAGGACATGCATCATTTCATTCAACTGATATTACTGAATGCCTATCAGATGCCAGGCTCTGTGCTGGGCAGCAGAGAGACTAATAATGTCCCTGCTCCTAAAACATAGCTAGCACTCAATTAATATCTGTTGAATTAATGAACTGCAAATTAAAATGATCAATTACTGAACCCCAACTTTGGTAGAACCATTTTTAAATTGTAAAACTTGTAACTGTAACTGAAACTAATATTCAGATAATTGTATATATTGCACCTCTAGACCAAGCAGGTTTTGCTATATGGCCAAGTAAACACATACACACTTCTTTTTCTTGATACCAAAGAATATGTATGCAAAAAGTACTGGCAGGCAATCATACTTATTATAAGCAATTTTCGATGTCTCATCAAAAAATGTATGTGTATAGGGGCGCCTGGGTGGCTCAGTTAGTTAGGCATCGACTCTTGGTTTCAGCTCAGGTCATGAGCTCACAGCTGGGGAGGACTCTGACCCCACATCGGGCTCTGCACTAACAGTGTGGAGCCTGCTTGGGATTCTCTCTTCCTCCCTCTCTCACTCTCTGCCCCTCCCCCGCTCCCTCTGTCTCTCTCAAAATAAATAAACTTAAAATATGTGTGTGTGTGTGTGCATGCGCACGCACGCATGCTAACTGAAAGAGAAAGTGCCCCTTTAGTATTAATTTTGCTATACCTCTAAGGAATATGTTTAAAGAGAAGTAGTCAATGAAAATTTAAATCAAAATTCAAAATCTGATTAAAAACAAAACTATCGTGAAAGGTAAAAAGGGAAAGTCAGAGCTAGGAACAAAATAATGAATATTTTTTTAACTATTCATGAATTTTGATATCCTTATTCCCCTATTCTCCCTCCAATTACCATGCAAGAAGAACAAGTCACATGACTGTAATTTGGATATCTGGTAAAGGTGGCCTAAAACTCCCAGACAGTTAATCAAATTTACATTAAGCTAGAAGGGAGTCTGGCAGTGGGACAGAATAATACTTAAAAGGGATTGATCGTCAAGAGACCAGAGACACTAATATAGTTTAACTGTAGAGCTCAGCTACAGGCCGAATAAACAGAAACCAGAAATAAAGGCCTCCAAATGTTTTTGAAGTTCTTAGCTCAAGGTTAAGGAATTGACCGCAAACCAAAAAGATCCAGAAGTTCAAATCAGGCCTAGAACGTTACTTAATTGTCTTCACCTTCCAAATAGCTACCCATGTGCTCATCTCATTATAGGTAGTCCCCAGTGAGGGGAAGAGGGAGGGTCTGAAAACTCCCTGATAACTACGTTAGAAATCAGAAAGGCAGGTCAATGAGAGGAAACAGCAAGTACACATACACACTCCAGGAAAAAAAAAGCCTGTATCAGATGAGGCCAAAACAAACCTCAGTGTGACAGTCCACATTGCTCTCTCCCTCTAAATTCCTAGTGGCCTTAGATGTGTTATTTTATTGCAAATTCTCTGGTACATGAACTCTTGGAAGTAACATAAAAGCCAATTCTATTTCGTTAAAAGCAGACTATTCTCTTGAAGAGAATGAGAATCAACAGAAGCTAAATAATGAGTACAACTAAATTTGTTCTACCCAAAGTTCAGGACAGTAAGTATCTTTAAAAACATCACTCAGCAAAACCAGTAGAGGTGCTCAGAAGGGAATCCAGGTCTCTTTGACTCTGTGCCTTTGTCTTCGCCAGTTGGGCAAATGCTTCTCTGGACAATGGACAACAAGACTCCTAGCTGGGGAGTGGCAAGTAGCGAGAATGGACTAGACAAACCATAAAAAGGAGACTCAGTTTAAGTTCCCCAGGCTATCATTTTGCTAGCTCAGCTTCCCTAACTGTTACATAGGGAATATACATATATTGAGGGGTTCTGAAGACTAAAGCAGAATTTACATAGAATAGAGCACCACACAAATAGCAGGCACCTAATAAGTCCTATTCATTAGATTATTAGAAATATGTCTACACCCTTATATTCCCATACAGTTGTGTCTTCTCAGCTAAGGAAGTTAGGGGTCATAAATTTTAGAGGTGACTGAACCAAAAGTACAGGATGTTTAATAAAAAATTTTAAGTGGTTAACTTAGCCTTCTAAAGGGCAGAAAATCAAGATGTAAGAATGATCAACACCGTATCAAACGTAACCAGACAGTCCTGATAAGGAAGCGTGAGGCCTCAGGAGACAGACTGGTGGGTATGAGTCCCAGGTGTATGCCTGCTTGCTGTGTGGCCTTGGACAAGTTGTATCACCAATTTATGCCTCAGTGTCATCATCTATAAAATGGAGATGTTAACAATGGCACCTATCTCATAGTTACTCTGATTATTCAATCCATTAGTGCATGTAAAAGTTTATGGCACAGTAAGCCCTCAGTGCAGATTAGCTATTTTTGCTTTAACAAACCTCTTAGTAGAAGAATGAAGATACTATTTCAAGGATGATTCCCAACTTCTCAGTACTTGGAATACTCTCACTTTGCTTACCAAATACCCTTCTAACTCTTCCTAGCAAAGTTATACAGTAACTTTGCTTTAATTAACATACATTTCTTTATTATTTGATGGAATGGAAGGAAAGGGAGTTTAAAGAACAGTCAAAAGGCTAAAAAAGAATCAGTGTGATAAACAGCCACCTTCAAAAACCTTCGAATCAGCAGGAAAGCACATAAACAAAGCTTCCACCCCCAAGGGAGTGAAGAGGCTTCTTCCTTACCCCCAGAGGCCTGGAGAAGAGTGGGTGGCAGGCAAGCTATAGTGACTAATGTCTCCAGATCCCTGGGAGGCTGCCTTTTGTCCGATCATTCACTCTCACTCTTCTCAAAGCCTTCAACCAAGGGTGTGATGTTGAGGCAGGAGGCTTTGGGGTTCCGCTGCTTTGTTTTGTTCTACTAATATTAAGCACACAGGTATTTTTTTGAAAGCTTTATGTCAGACTTTAAAGACTCCTGGACTATAATCACATGTGCTGTACAATTAATTCATTAGGATGTTTTAAGACATTTAAGGCCCTAAAAGCAGATCATTGGTTGTAACTGCCAAGGACCTTTGGATAGGCTACTACCCCTCAAAATCACTGTAAGCACCAAAACAGCACAATCAGTGGGAACGTCTCCCCACTCCTGGGCAAGGCTGCTGCCCGCCTGGGGCATCCCTGGGAAACTGTGTGGCGACTGTCTACTGCAAATTCGGGCCATCAGGTCACGCTCCACAAACCTAAGAAGCATGATCAACAGTTAATAACAATGATAGAAGGAACAAGGATAAGGATTTAGAAAAGGCATAAGTTATTTAGAAAACAAAACAACTCTTCAGTAGCTTTTAAGATAAGTGCTTCGAGGAAAGGAGTAAACCTCTGGTTACTACTAGAGATAAACTGGAACACGTTCCATGTGTAAAATAATACAGTGCAAAAAAGCTACGTAGACATAAGGGGCGAAAAAAGCCTAAATTATGCGTATTAGGAAACTAATTAAACTCATACATAAGATGTAAAACCGAAACCCCCACCAGGCAGAACAACAGTCTACCTGTTACACTAGAGATCAGCAGGGTGCTTGTAGCCTGTGGTTTGTTCAGCATTAGAACTGAGTTGCAGCTTGTTACTTGCTTTTGTAGAGTTCAATACCCACATCTATTAATCTATTAGGTAAACTTCCTCTGAGAACTAGAAGTGCTTATGTTAAATACACAGAAATGTTTGCTTAAGTCTCTGCCCCTTTTAAGCAAGAAATGATGCTTCCCCTTCCCCTTTTCTATTCTTTCTCTAAAAACAGTATTTTTCCTACCATTAAATTATTATTTAAGTAAACTTAAATACAGTACTACAAAGACTAACAGTTTTCCAAGATTAGCACTTACCAATTCCACTTTCTAGTGTGTAGTACAAAAATATCTGTGTAATTTTCAATTCTTACTAATACTGACTATGCTACACTAAGTTTCACATTGTATAGGAAAAAATAGGTTTTATAAAATATAAAACTTCTTTCAGCCTTAGATAAAACTATAACTGAAACAGAGACAGATGCCTGAAGTCATCAAAGTAAGCTGAAAAGAATTCAAACCTTTGTTATTTGCAAACCAACAAAGGATGGGCTTGAGGCAAGTAAATGGCTATTGATATCTATTTCAGAGGGGCAAATATTCCAGCACCGTACATGAAAACTGTTCTGATTTATATTCCAAAGTGCGGAATGGAGTGGGCGGGTGGGTGCGGGAGGCAGAACAAGATTATTGTTTTAATTGTTGTATTTGAACTGTTGAGAAAATAAATGAGCTAGTTGCTTAAAACACCCAGGAAAAACATCATCATCACAACTCAAAAGCACACACTCAAAATCATTAATGTGTTTTCTTCAATATTTTCTTACAAGACGTGAGATTACAAATGCGGTACTATTGTCTATTAAAGTATAAAGTATAAAAGAAAACTCAATTCACTTGTCTAAACTCACATTAAATCCGCCCAAAATGATAATCTGAAGATGACTACAAGCTCAGCCACATCAGGTTTGCAACTTCACGGCCTCCAGCCAGATGACGAGACAGGACACTCAGTCAATCCTTGCTGACTAGGAAACCCAAAGCTTGAGGAGGCTTAATGTCAAATCTAACTATCAAAAAGTCATAAGCTTACTTCAAATTCCTCTCAAAACAATGTTTTAAGAAAAAAAAATACCAATAAGCCATTCAAACAGCACAGTACTACTCTTACCCGAATCTTAAACAAAATGTCAAATCCAGACTGCCAGTTGGACTTCAAAAAGCCACCTTAATGAAAAAGTCTTGTCAAGACAGTTTTCCCAACCGTAACAAACACTATGGATTTTTGGCCTTAAACAGAGACATCTGTAAAGCAAATGATTAAAACGACCAAAACAGACATGACTGCCCCAGGGCTGCCCGGCCAACTTTGCAATTTCAGAGGGATACTGATGGAGAGGGGTGAAGGCTGAAGAGGAAATTTTTTCTACTTTACTCAAATGACGAGTGATTAAGTTCAATACGTAAACATTTTCCTTTTGCTCATTCCTCCCCCGAATAATTAGGTACTTTATGCTCACATCACTCTCTCCTTTTCAGACATTTGCTTCGTGCCATCAGAAACTATACAACACACTGCACGTGGACATGAACTCAACTGCCTGGGAGATGTTTAAAAAACCTTTGTTTCACTAACCACAGAGATTGGTGAATCTAAAAGCTGGAAGAAACTTTAATAGGTAGCACCTAGTCCAATGGTCCTCATAGTTTTGTGGTAACCTATCCACCATTCTCATGCCCCAACATTTCCACAAATAACTCCTCTCTATTAACCTAGGATGCTTCTCTAGCATGTTCCTTGAGGAGGAACCTATCTACGCATCCTTGAGTGGAAGAAGTTATCTATTCTATGTCAAACACCACCGATGACACAGTAACAAAAAACTCCCATAAATGCCTTCTGGGACAATCTATACCACTTCTGAGTTGCTTCACCACAAAGTTTTTCCATTCAACTGCCCCAAGTCCCAAAGGCTTCCTTCTACCCATAGGTATTTCCCACTCACAATGAGTCTGTACCTTTGCTCACACAAAAGCCCTTCACACAGCTGAGAGAACTAACAGTTATTCCAAAGACAGGTCCTAAGTTCCCTCACCATCCTGGACTTCCTCTGAAATACATTTCAGTTTATCTGTATTCCAACAGAACACAAAAGAATCAATTAAAGCCTTAAAATGATTATGATCTCATTTTATTTCTTAAAGAATTCTCTTTTTTAATGTTTACTTATTTTTGAGAGAGAGGGAGGGAAGGAGAGAGACAGAGAATCTGAAGCAGGCTCCCCACTGTTAGTGCAGAACCCAACGCAGGACTCAAACTCACAAACGGTGAGATCATGACCTGAACTAAAGTTGGCCGCTTAACCAAATGAACCACCAGGCTATGATTTCACTTTAAATAACCTACTACTTATGTGACCAGGCAAAATATTTCAAAGCTAAGTTTGCTCCATTTATTAGACTTTGATCCTGAGATCATGGTAGTCAGACTTAATGGAACGAAGAACGGTTCCTTTCTCAATGTGTTCCTTTAAAGTCAACCAATCACAGAACTAAATAGATTTTTTTTTCCAAAAAAAGATATATAATAGCCAATAGGTACATGAAATGGTGCTCAATATCATGAATCTTCAGGGAAATGAAAATCAAAACCAAAATGAGATATCACCCCATACATGTTAGAACAGCTATTATCAAAAAGACAAAGTATTGATGAGAATGTGGAGAAAAGGGAACCCTCATGCACTGTTGGTGGGAATCTAAACTGGTGCTGCCACTATGTAAAACAGTATGGAGGTTCCTCAGAAAATTAAAAATAACACTACCATATGAGCCAGCAATTCCATTTCTAAGTATCTGAAAGAAACAAAATCACTACCTGAAAAGATATCTGCACCACCAAGTTCACTGCGGCATTATTTAGAATAGCCAAGACATGGAAGCAACCTATGCGACCAACAATAGATTAATGAATAAAGAAAATATACTGTACTTACACAACAGAACACTCTTCAGCCACAAAAAAAGAAGGAAATCCTGCCATTTGCAACAACATGGATGGACCTCGAGAGCACTATGCTAAATGAAGTCAGTCTGAAAAAGACAAATGCTGTATGATCTCACTTATATGTGGAATCTAAAAAACCAAATGGGGCGCCTAAGTGGCCCAGCTGGTTAAGTGTGCAACTTTGGCTCAGGTCGTGATCTCACGGTTCGTGGGTTCGAACCCCACGTCGGGCTCTGTGCTGACAGCTCAGAGCCTAGAGCCTGCTTCAGATTGTGTCTCCCTCTCTCTGTGTTCCTCCCCTGCTTACACTCTCTCTTTCTCAAAAATAAACATTAAAAAAGTGTTTTGAAAGATGTAAAAATAAAATAAAATAAAATCTAAATAAAAAACCAAACTCATAGATTCAGAGGATAGATTGGTGGTTGCCAGAGATGAGGGAGGCAGGGTGTGAATGGGTAAACATACTCAAAAGGTACAAACGCCCAGTTAATGGGCAAATAAGTCCTGGGGATGTAACATACAGCATGGTGGCTATAGTTAACAATATCGCATCGTATATTTGAAGGCTGTTAAGAAAGTAGATCTTAAAAGTTACTGTCGTAAGAAAAAAAATGTGAGGTAACTGATGTTAACTAAACTTATTGTGGTCCTAATTTTGCAATATATACATATATCAAATCACTATGTTGTACTCCTTGGACTAATACAATGTTATATGACAACTGTATCTCAATAAAATTGGATGGGGTGCCTGGGTGGCTCAGTCGGTTGAGCATCCGACTTTGGCTCAGGTCATGATCTCATGGCTCGTGAGTTCGAGCCCCATATCGGGCTCTGTGCTGACAGCTCGGAGCCTGGAGTCTGCTTCGGATTCTGTGTCCCTCTCTCACTGTGACCCTCCCTCGTTCATGCTCTGTCTCTCTCTCAAGAATAAATAAAACATTAAAAAAAATTTTTTTTAATTGGAGAAAAAAGGAATGTTGATGTTGATACCCATGGTTACTCTTAAAGTCAGGGACTTGGTTATTTTCTCTCTCTAGCCCAGTTCCAAATAGATACTCAATGTATGTGTGCAAGAAAGAAAAAAAGGAATAAGAACTAACTCTCAAGCTAAAAAGTAGGTGTGAGAAAGTAAAATTTATAATGCAGGTCAAGATAATGCAGAATAATAAACAGGTACAAGCAAATAGGCTGGTGGCCTCTGTAGAGACTTAGAAGAAATACTGAGGAAATTAAGTTTCAAGAATGAAATCTAGCCACTGGTATTCAGGAGTTCAAGGCACCAACTTAATCATTATATAACTAGGGGAAATGGCAAGGATCCGGTTATTGGAAACCGTACTCAACAGTAAGGCTGCAGTAGTGAGTTATTGCCACACTTAAGCAATTCATTTATGTATCTCCTTTGGGGTGAAGATTAGTCCCAGAGTCTGCGTAGAAGCTAGCTCTCTTGGCAGGATCTCAGCTGGCATCCTGAGGTTGTAACTGTAGAAGCAGAGAGCTAAATGGAAATGACAAAGGCCACAGAAGGAAAAAAAAGCCCATTCTCAAGATCTAAGGTGGTTACAGCTCGGTTTGTGATTTTTAAATTTTCAGATTCCCAAGTCTGAACACTGCCTTTCAAAAAAAAAAGAAAAAATGCCAATCATTTTGCAAAACCAGGGTACCTTTCAGGAGAAACTAACAGAAATCATAGGTATATCTGAATACCCTACAACGTGAAGGGGAAAAGAACTAAACACACATTCCAGAATTCAGTTCTCCCCCTTAAAAATGACCACAGCACCTTTGGACCCTTCTAGAGGGGCCCACCTGCACCTGAGGCTCACTCCTGCCTCAGTCTCTATGGTGCCATGCCTAGCCGCTCTAAGCGCTCAGTCTGTGGTCTACTCAGTGAAATTAATGGGGATAGTTCTGCCATCTATTAGGTGGGATTCCAGTCTCAACTCTCAATACTTCTTATAGTCATCCTTTAACTTAAAAAGTGCCAAGAAACTAAAATAATTATTGAAAAGCATCTCAACTCTGAAAATTAAGCCACACCCAACGTGGGACTCGAAGTCATGACCCCAAGATCAAGAGTTACATGCTCTTCCAACGGAGTTAGCTAGCCGGGCACCCCATTTTGGCAGTATTTTTTATTTGTGGCAAATCTGTTACATCTGATACATTACATAACATATTAAAGTCCACTTTAATACAAATTACTTTGAAACCTGGACTACTGTATATGTGACACAGACTAGCTGTTCTGCTGCACTGCTTTAATACCTGCTACATTCACAGCAGCTCCTTACCAAACACGTGATAATTTTAGGTACTGGCACTAAACTTCTACACCTTCAAGGGCTAACTAGTACACAAACCTTCTCCACTCTTGCCCCCCTCCATTCACTGAGCTCTGCCCCTTTTATCCGAAGTACAGTGTATCTACTTACAGCATGCTACAAAGTTATTGTGACATTAGATTAGTGTTTAAAACAGATACACTGACAGCCGAAAGAAGAAAAACATCATCCCATTTGGGAAGAATTGTGAAAATGGAGTTAATGGCTAAGATACAAAAAGTGAAAAAAGTAATAATATTAAAAGTACATTTACATGTACGAATTTACATCAATTTTGTAACTTTTCTTATTTATAGTTAAGATCAAGGAAAGAACAGAAAACCATTTCATAACAATAAAGCAGCATAAGAGACAGCAACATCATAAATCAAACCTGTAAAAAAAAAAAAGAAGCAAGCAATTACTATATGCTCATTACAAAATACTACGCTGGAAAAAAAATTGGTCGAGATTGTAATTTGCTCTTATAAAGCAATAATTCACCATACACACAGTCTTTGCCTACAAATGAAGAAGCCAAGAAGGATACTCTTATACAGAGTTTCCAACAGAAGGGTCTGTTCATAAGACATTTATGCAGAGAGAAGAGAAAAACCTTCAACTTGCTTATCAGTTGCAACTGTTTGTCTACCAATTCAACTGGGTGGTGGTGCATTAGAAAAAATACCTACCACAAACGACTTGCTAAGAGTCACTGCATTTTGTAATTAAAGAGATCATACACAACTATACCACTGGGTAAAAGAATAGAAGAGAAGGAGATGTTTCTTTTAACAAAAGTAATCCAACTAATAAATGATGAGGGAATAACAGAATCTCTAATAAAATCAATTAATGGATCTAAGTGTTGACCATCAGTAACAGCTCACATCAATCACAAAACAAAAGACAACCTGAAACATTATGTATCCCCTGATGGAAGAATACAACACCAACTATGAAAAAGTCTTGGGGGGGGGGGGGGGGGGGAGAAAATCAAACCAGAATTGGATGGATGGCACTGCTAGATCCAAGAGAGAGGTCAGAGGAACAGGACAAACATCACCATTTACTTCAACTTTTACCATTTACCTCAACTTTTACTTCACACCATACATAAAAACTCAAAATGAATCATAAACCTAAATGTAAGAGCTAAAATTACAAAAGAAAAAAAAAATAGAGCTAAAATTATAAAACACCTAAAAAAAATAGGAGAAAATCTTTTTGACCTGGATTGGTGAAGATTTTTTGTTTTTTATTTTTAAAGAGAATTTTATTTTAAGTAGGCTCCACACCCAATGTGGGGCTTGAACTCATGACCCCAAGATCCAGAGGAGTATGCTCTACTGAGTCAGCCAGGTGCCCCCAAAGATTTTTTTTTAGATATGACCTCCAAAAGGCAGAAATAATAAAGAAAATATAACAAACTGCGATTGCATCAAAGTTTAAAACCTTTTGCTATTCAAAGATTTCATTAAGAAAAAGAAAAGATATGGGGCACCTGGGTGGTTCAGTTGATTGGGCACCTGCCTCTTGATTTCAGCTCAAGTCATGATCTCACTCACGGTTCATTGCGTTTGAGCCCCGCGTCAGGCTCCTTACTGGCAGTGTGGAGCCTGCTTCGGATTCTCTCGCCTCCCTCTCCCCCTCTCTGCCCCTCCCCCACTCACTCTCTCTCTCAAAATGAATAAAGTTAAAAAATAATAATAATAGAATAAAATATTAACCATTAAAAAAGTCACAAACTGGGTGGAAAATTTGCAAAACATTTATCTGCCAATAAATGATTTGTATATAAAAGCTCTCTTACAACCCAATAAACAATCCAATTTTTTTAAACAGGCAAAAAATGTGAATAGAGACTTTAACAAAGATGTATGAATGGCAAAGAAACATAGGAAAAGACACTTCATTAGTCATCAAGAAAAATTAAAACCTCAACGAAATATTATTACATACCAACGAAAATGGCTAAAATGAATGACTAGCAATACCAAGAGTTAACAAGGATGTAAAGAGACTGCAGCTCTCACACAATGCTGGTGCCTTGAGCTCACAGTTCGTGAGTTCAAGCCCCACATCGGGCTCCACACTGACAGTGCGTAGAGCCTGCTTGTGATTCTCTTTCTCCTTCTCTCTCTGCTCCTTCCCTGCTGGCACTTGCTCTCTCAAAATAAATAAAACTTAAAAACCAAAACAAAACCACATCCATAAAAAACATTTACACAAGTGCTCACTGCTATGAACTGGAAACAGCCCAAATGGCCACCTATTAGTGAAGACATACACAACAGAATAATCCTCAGCAATAAAATGAACTACTGATACTTGCAGTAACAGGAATAAATTTCAAAAACATCATACTAAATGAAATATGCCAGACATAAAAGACTACATACTGTATGATTCTATTTATATGAAATCTGTACAAAAAGCAAAACTGTAGAGAAAAATGCCATCAGTGGTTGCCTGAGGCCAGGGCATAAGCAGGGGTTATTGGTAATGGTGACAAGATCATTTTGGGAGGTGATGGAACTATTCTAAAACTGAATTGTGGTGATAGTTGTGTGATTGTATCAATTTATTACACTCAATTTAATTAATAATATCAACATGGGGAAAGGGGTTCTATAACACCTAAACAGGTGCATATATATATGTACGTGTATGTGTATGTATGTATGTATGTATGTACGTATGTATTTATCAATGTTCCAGAAACCTCAATTTTTCCAAATCCTCTGGTCATCCTGAGCAGAGAATCTCTCACTTCCAAACATTTTGAATCCAATAGAAAGTGGCTGGCAGCTCACATTCCCTATGCTCTCACCAATGAGTCGCTCTTCATTTCTAACACAGAAACCACACTACTGTTCTAGCTAAGGAAGGAAATGAGTGGAGAAAAGAAGATCACCACCTGTTTTAAGCTTTGTTTTCTGTGTCACTGTCCAGTTTATTCTTTGAAAGTTTCAAATATCAATTGCACTGTATACTGTGTTATTTCTGAATTATAACAAAGGCAAGAAAATTATTATTTCAAATTAACTCCACATTCAGTAGTTAGGAAGTATTCTCTCCTGTTTAATTGCATACAGTAAGTGCTCATTTAAGTGAAATGCCCTGCACAGAATAAGTGGGGCAAAAACCGATGCCTGTCCTGAGGGCCCTAAACCCCACAGTCCAAGACCGCTGCCTGTGACCCAAAGCCCTATAGCCATGGGGCTGATGAGCCCACAACTCTGCACCTAGTCAGCACCAGCTTGCTAAGCCTGGAGCAAAAATTCTCGAAACAGCCTCCTCTTTTCCCCAAGATGCAGGTTATTAAGTACAAAAACAATAAGAAAATAAAATAAGTTAAGTTTAATTTAATCAGAATTATTATTTATACGTAGATTTCCAGTAGCTGGTTGTTTGTGTGTTTTGAGTCTTTGCCCAAAATATTTTACAAAAATATATTACATTTTCATTCCAAAAACAGAGCTATTCTTTTTATATCTTAGTTTCAAAAGAGAAAAACTTCTATAGGTTCTGCATAACAGCCAATACCACAAATCAAATTGCAATCTTCATACAGAAAAGAACTTAAAATAGTGACAAAACCAACTGGATATTAATACTATTAAAAAGAGTAACTGATTTTTACATGTGATAAAGGATGTTACAGTTTTAAAAAGTCGTAAGTTTAGAGATAAATACTGAATTACTTACGAAGTAATGTAATACTCAAGATTTGCCGCAAAATGATGCAGTGAAGGAGGCAAAACTGTGTGTACCTGTCAGAGAGGAAAGTATAGATAAAATGAGCCAGCCACATGTTGCTAACTGTGGAAACCCAGTAATGGGATTTTCTGATTCTGTGTATTGAATATTGCCATAATAAAAAGTAAACCATGAAGTAAAATTATACTGATAAATCAGCCTTCTCAGAAGTTACAACAAAGAAGCAGCAGCATGACCATTAATTGTTTTAAACACAGAAATAAAAAGGATGCATAGTAAGTGACATTGTGATATTCACGGTGCTATTACTCTACTGGAGAGACCGCTGCATTTTGAGGAGTGAGACGGGTGGTTCCCAAGACTAACATCCAAGATTACACTGTATTCCATCCAAAACACAGTTTGTATTTTAGAGGTCTTTCTGGAAAATCAATGCTATTTAACAAGTATGTACTGACTAAAAGATCATCACTGTTACCTGGCTATTTCCAATTTCTGACAATTCTTTCATTCAAACGTGTATTCTTTCAACAATGAATTTGTTGAAGCTAGAAAAGTAAGAGGAAAAAAACTGGCCTATCATTGGAAACTCATCTTCTGAAGTTATAAATATGGGATTTTAACTAAAAAAGAAGCAACTGCTAGGTCACATTTAGTTAATGGAACAGAAATTTATGGTTCCTCCTGTTTTATGTTCTCACAGCATGGACATTTTCCTTCATAGTACTCAGGGGCATTTCTTTCTACTTCTTTTTAATTAATTGCTTTTAATGACTTAGGTAGTTTTATCCTGATTTTCACTTTCTTTAACTCTTTATGTTTATTTTTAAGAGAGAGAGAGAGAGAGAGAGAGAGAGAGAGAGAGAGAGAGAGAGAGAGAGAGAATGAATGCACGCATAGGGGAAGGGCAGAGAGGGAGGGAGACAGAGGATCTGAATCGGGTTCTGTGAGATCATGACCTGAGCCTGAGTTGGAGGTTTAAATGACCGAGCCACCAAAGGCGCCCTCTGATTTTCATTTTTACTTATGGTAGGTAATCAAGTGGCAAATTCCTGAGATTTTGAGACAAACTTCTTTATCTCTCACGTACATGGATCTCAACCACTCAAGCCTTGAGTAGCATAATCATTCACTTGTACCACCTTGAACCTCCAACTCGACCTCAGCCACTACATGCATCTGCTAAGCTGAAGTGATCCATCCCTGGTACCAAAATGGGGTAGGGACAAAAGGGGTCGCAACTGTCTCAGTTTCTTGACAACAAGGTACTCACAGTGCAAAAGTATGCATCTTTTGCTGAGGCAAAAGGACAGTTAAGTCAGATGTGCTGTGACTTAACAAAATGCAGTATTAATAGAGAGTAATACCTTTTTTCAGTGCAAATTCAGATTTTTTTTGTGTGTTTCTGTTTTTAAATTCTTCGGAGTGGGGTTAAAAGTATTCAGATCACTTTCCTTATCAAATAGAAAAAAACATACTGAATATGGTCCCTATACTTTGAGGGCTTGGACATCAGTTGAGAAAAACCTAAAAGCACAAAAGAGGGCAAATGAGGACTACTAAATGCTCAGGAGAGACTGTACGTACGACGGGAGTAAAGTACAGGGAGGCTGTGGTTTAAAAGCCAGGTCCAGGATGAGAATGTAATTTTGAAAAAAAGGGAAGATGAACACCATTCCAGGCAAAGGGTAAGAGCAAAGGCACAGAGATGGGAAGTGCAATGTGTGTCTCAGACACAGCAACTTGACCAGTTTGGTTTGGGTTGAGGACTTCAAGACAAGAAAGAGGGTAAGACTGGAAAGTTAGGTTGGACTCCAATCTGAAGGAAATATGGGCACACTCAAGGTTTGTGAACAGGGCTAAGTGACCTGAAAGTAAGTGGTAGCATGTACCCAGAGAGACAGGCAGTGATGCTCAGGACAGAGAGGAAGAGCCTGGAAGCTGGTTCAGGGGATGCTTCCTTAGTAATTCTAAAAAGACCAGAAATATGAGAAAAGGAAGTGACAAGAAAAAAATACCTCATTTTTTTTAATGTTTATTTATTTTTGAGAGAAAGAGAGAGACAGAGTATGAGCAAGGGTGGGGCAGAGAGAGGGAGACACAGAATCTGAAGAAGGCTCCAGGTTCTGAGCTGTCAGCACACAGCCCAATGCAGGGCTTGAACTAACTAACTAACAGCAAGACCATGACCTGAGCTGAAGTCAGATGCTTACCCGACTGAGCCACCAGAAATACTTCATTTTCATAACACATCTACAATTCACAAAGGACTTTTGCTTAAATGATCTCATTTTACCCTCAGAACAATTTGTAGTGGAACATGTGTCATTTCACATATAAGAATCACTGCTCGGGGCATTTCCTTTGGTGACTGTTTGTCACTCCATGTTTCTGTGACTACTTATCTCTTAACCACTAGACTGTAAGCTCGATGAGGGTACTGCAGGGACCATGTAGATTTCTGTTTGCCCCGGTATGCCTGTAGCCTTGCAAAGGGCCCCACTCGGTGCCTGCCTCCAGTAGATCTTCATTACATATATGATAGATGAGGCAGCAAGTGAAGAGCATATTTCTTTTTCTACTCTTGTTCCAACGGCATGAAAATGCTTTTTCAACCAAAAATGTTTTTTATTTTGTTCTGTTTTTTTTTTTAATGTTTTATTTATTTTTGAGAGAGAGGGAGAGAGGGAGCATGAGAGGCGGAGGGGCAGAGAGAGAAGGAGACACAGAATCCAAAGCAGGCTCCAGGCTCTGAGCTGACAGCACAGAGCCCGACGTGGGGCTCAAACTCACAAACCGTGAGTTCATGACCGGAGCTGAACTCGATGCTTAACTGACTGAGCCACCCAGGTGCCCCTGTTCTGCTTTGTTTTAAATGACTGTTCTGACAATAAAAAGGCTTTGACAATTACAATACTTTTTCCCTCAAGTACCTCTTACAATACCTCTTTTTCCCTTCAGAAGGGAAAAGAAAAAACTGCACAAAAGTAAAACAGGTTCTCCCACCTTCACAGAAGTTACCAGAAAGTCACTCTGAGTGATATATTACTAAGAATACAAAAAAGGTTAACATTTGGTATTTTTTCAAAAATTTTCTATTTTCTTGCAGAATGGACTGGATACTAAGAAAATAACTATGTACATGAGCACTGACAGAGCTGAGGTGAGAAACCCTGGCCTAGAACACTTGTGGCAGAAAGCAAGAAAATGCTCCAGACAGGGGCGCCTGGGTGGCGCAGTCGGTTAAGCGTCCGACTTCAGCCAGGTCACGATCTTGCGGTCCGTGAGTTAGAGCCCCGCGTCAGGCTCTGGGCTGATGGCTCAGAGCCTGGAGCCTGCTTCCGATTCTGTGTATCCCTCTCTCTCTGCCCCTCCCCCGTTCATGCTCTGTCTCTCTCTGTCCCAAAAATAAAAATAAAACGTTGAAAAAAAAAAATTAAAAAAAAAAAAAGAAAATGCTCCAGAGAATAATGGAAAGTGTGCTTGAGAGGGCTCCCACTGGCCAAATCTGGGATGATTTACACATCAATATAAGTAATGAGGATAGCAAGATTATACTTCACTGAAAAGAACAGAAAAAAATGAGTCCATATTGATATAAATTTATGATAAATTAATTGAAAGACTGATGAGGAATGGGATAGTTTCAAAATACCCACAAAATACTAATTATAAAAATACTAATTGCCAATAAGATATGAGACACAGCATCATTTCTGTGATATTCCTGCCAAAAATTCATAACCTGAGTTTATTTTTTTTTAATGTTTATTTATTTTTGAGAGAGACTGCAAGCAGGGGAGGGGCAGAGAGAGAGAGGAAGACAGAGAATCCCAAGCAGGCTCCGTGCTGCCAGCATGGACATGGGGCTTGAACCCACAAACCATGAGATCATGACCTGAGCTGAAATCAAGAGTTGGACGCTTAACCAACTGAGCCATCCAGGTGCTTCTCTGGGTTTTTTGTTGTTGTTGTTGTTGTTGTTGTTTATTAACCTTGAGAGAGACAGAGACAGTGTGAGCAGGAGAAGGGCAGAGACAGAGGGAGAGAGAGAGAAAATCCCAAGCAGGCTCTGCACTGCCCGACACAGGGCTTGAATTCACGGAAACCATGACCAACCATGAAATCATGACCTATGCCTAAACCAACAAGAGACGGATGCTTAACTGACTGAGCCAACCAGGCACCCCATATATGTATACATGAAGATTATATTTATTACTTTCAGTTTGGAGAGATACTAATTATTTTTAAAATACTTAAAAATTTTTGAAACAGTAAAAAGCAGAGAAAAGTTTATGTACAGTACAGAAATCTTCCCTACCTCTCCCACCTTCAGCAGTAGGTTGTAGGTTTGGCATATGTAGATAAATATATGTGGTTAAAAAAAAAAATACACACACGTATTCTCTCCAACAGAGGAAAGAATTCTTCCTACAAAGAATTCTCTTTGTATGAAGAGTACTCAGTGAGTCTCACATCTGATTACTAGGGAAGTAATGTGAAATAGTGTTGCATAATAAAAAACAGGCTTTACACATAGTAATTCCGACTTCAAACTCCAGTTCATCACATACAAATTCATGACCTTGAAAGATTTTTCACTGTCTGGGTCTCAATGTTCCAGGCTATAAAGTGGGAATGCCACCTTTTTGTAGAGTGGCTCTGAGGAGGAAATGAGATGGCATGTTTGAGAGTGCCTTCCAGGTTAATAGCACTCAAAACTAGTTAGTTCTCTCCTGCTCCAAGCAATCGATTCACAGCTGTGTCTAACTGGTAAGTTGGCATCTTGGTAAACCTGAGAAGTACGCTTACTAACACCAAACAACTTTTCAGGCTAAAGGGATACAAAAGATCCCTTTGTTACAATACTCTTGCTTTAAAGATAGGAAATAAGACCCTGGACTCCTGCTATGCAGAGACGAACCACCTCCCATCACAGAGAAACCAGCACTGGCTTGGAGCTCTGATCACTTGCACGTGCTCTCATTTCATCTTCACAAAACTCAGACACAAGCATTATCATAATTGAACAGGTGAGGAAACCAAGGCTCAAGCAAGACTGAGAAACTTATTTGGAATCCTGACTCCAAAATTCGCGAATTTCCCACTATATGCCATCTCTGTTGTTTCCAAACATGACTAAGAAAGATACCACATGCAGGGATGCCTGGGTGGCTCAGTCGGTTAAGCATCTGACTTCGGCTCAGGTCATGATCTCCCGGTTTGTGAGTTCGAGCCCCACGTCGGGTTCTGTGCTGACAGCTCAGAGCCTGGAGCCTGCTTCTGATTCTGTGTCTCCCTCTCTCTCTATCCCTTCCCCACTAATGCTCTATCTCTCTCTGTCTCAGAAATAAATAAACATAAAAAAAAATTAAAAGAAAAAGAAAGACACCACATGTATAGGTTTAAAAGCTTTTCTGGGGGCACCTGGGCGGCTCAGTTGGTTAAGTGTCTGACTCTTGATTTAAGCTCAGATCATGATCTCATGGTTGTGAGGTTGAGCCCTGCATCTTGCTTCACACTGAGTGGGGGGCCTACTTGGTATTCATTCTTCCTCCTTCCCTCCCTCTCCCTCTCTCTCCCTCTCTCCCCCTCATCCCCTCCCCCACGTATCCTCTCAATCTCTAAACAAACAAAAAACAAATAAAAGCTTTTCTGTGCCCTAGACACTCAAGCTATTAGTCCTTTACTCCCATGTTCCCAAAATGTTATCACTATAAAACAGAAATTACTTAACCCCTAAATCTATCAAGATTCTCAGCAATTTACAATATTCACTCTCCTATCCTAGACTTGTTTACTGAAAATCAGCAACAGTGCTAATAAATAAGGTAAATTTCTTAAAATGTCTTCCTACCTTTGTATGTTCTCTTATTCCCACCTTTTTTTTTTTAAGTTTATTTATTTATTTTGAAAGAGAGAAAGCAGTAAGAAGCACAGAGAGAGTGAGAGAAAGAATCCCAAGCAGGCTCTACACTGTCTGCACGGAGCCCGTCATGGGGCTCAAATTCACAAACCATGAGATCATGACCTGAGCCGAAATCAAGAGTCGGATGCTTAACCAACTGAGCCACCCAGGTGCCTCTATTCCCACCTTTTTAGAAGTTTATTTATTTCTTTTAGTAAGCTCTACACCCAATGTGGAGTTCAAATTCACAACCCAGAGATCAAGAGTGACATTTGTTCTCCGACGGAGCCACTCAGGTGTCCCTACAGCAAGGTTCTTAAGCTGGAGTCCTAGGGTCTACAAAGAGAACTCAGGGGTCCGAGAATATGAACAAGAGGAAGTTGTGACACCTGTTTTCATTAACCTCCAACTAAAGTTAAGATTGCCCTCAGGGGCACCAAAGATTGCCTTCAAACCTGAGTGTAGGCAACAAATCACAGCAACATTCACAGTAACTGTAACTCTGTCACCACTGAAAGAACAGATATTTTCATATCATGTTACAGGTGTTACAGATCTATGTAACTAACTGCCTTTGTGATCCTATATATTTCATTTGTTTAAAACCTGAGAACAGGTCTACACACTTCACTAGCTTACCAAAGGGGTTCATGAATATCAAAAAGCTTAAGAACCCTTGGCTTTGAACAACAAAGTTGATAACTGATGAGAATTTGAGAGAATACAGGAAAAAAAGTTTGGTGCCGGATAATATAATCCTCCATTCTGTGAGTAAATTTGGCTTTTAAACACAACATGAGTTTCATTCAACAAATATTTTCTGGTTTCTATACTGTGCTCTATTGTGTAGCCACTATAGACAGAAACATTATCCCTTTGCTTCAACTAGTGGAAGAGAAAACAGAAGCAAGTAACAAGGTAGAATAACTTAAATACTAAAAGAGAAGGACAATAGAAACCTTTGAACTCAAACAATGGATTCTCTCATTGTGGTCAAGCAAACAAGCAGGGCACATCTGGGAAAGGGAGAAGAATCAGAAAACTATTCTAGCTCTCAGTTGCTCCTACAGCCTGGAGTGCAGGGGGAGAAGGCAAAGGGAGACAGATATCAAGAGGGAGCAGCTAGGCAGTGAATGCACACTGCTTCCTGTCTGTCCAGCCAGGGGAAAACAGCTCATGGGTCCTGATTCAACCCTGTGTTGAGCTGGGCTGGTAGGCCCCTTCTATTCCTTTTTTTTTTTTTTTTTTTTTTAGTGTTTATTTATTTTTGAGAGAGAGAGGGAGAGACGGAGTATGAGCAGAGGAGTGGCATAGAGAGAGGGAGACACAGAATCCAAAGCAGGCTCCAGGCTCTGAGCCGTCAGCACAGAGCCCGATGTGGGGCTCAAACTCACGAACCGCGAGATCATGACCTGAGCCACCCAGGCGCCCCTGGCCCTTTCTATTCCTAAGATGCTTTAGGGAAAGGAAATTATACAGGAATTTGCTTAATTTTCTTTACACAAAGTAAATAGGAAAAATACACATGGGGGCACATGGAGCCATGTTTCAAAGTAAGGTGACATTCCCTTAATTTGTCAAACAAAATATAGTATGTCTGCCTAATGACATTTTATTTATAGCATAGTATTTGTTTTACAGTAGCTGACTCTGAAAGTGGCAAAAGGGCCTCTGTCAATATATATAGAACCTAACTCATAAAACAAGATGTTTAAATACAGAATGTGCTCAAAGTTTCCCCTACTGAAATTTAATCCCGTGATATTTTCTATATCCTATCAACAAAGGACACCAAGTAAAAGATAAAACTATCCTAGGCAAAGACCACTAACCTTATAACATCTATTTCATATCTTTAGAACTGTCTCCCAGTATTTACCAACACAATTAGAAACCAACATGTTTACAAGTTTTTTTTTTTTAAATGTTTATGTATTTTTGAGAGAGAGAGAGAGAGCGCACAAGCAGGGGAGGGACAGAGAGAAAGAGAGGGAGACACAGAATCTGAAGCAGGCTCCAGGGTCTGAGCTGTCAGCACACAGCCTGATGCAGGGCTCAAGTTCGTGAACCGCAAGATCATGACCTGAGTTGAGCCAAAGTCGGACGCTTCACCAAGTGAGCCACCCAGGTGCCCCTGTTTACAATGTTTTCTTGACCATTCTCACAATTTACCTGTGACCACTACTGAGCATCTCCTTTGTTCCTGGCACTACCCCAGGGATAGCCAAGCAAGTTACAAAGCTCAGTCTTGTCCTACCCTAAAGGATTTTACAATTAGGGACAGAACCACTGGGAGAATCTTTGAAATGCAAGGCATTAGAAAAAGCTGCACAGAGAAAAGAGCATTAACTGTGAGCCAAGATAGCTGCAAACAGCTTATCAAAATCAAAGCATGAGCTTCACCTTGAAGGATGGAAAAAACCTTGGAAAGCCAGAGGAAAGGGTAGAAGACATTCCCAACAGAGCAAGCAGCATGCAAAAGCCAGAAAAGTAACATGAGGCTGGCATCAGCTGGCGGGGGTGGGAGGCGTGGGGTGGGGGGGTATATGCTTGCATGTAAGGTGGTGGGAGAAATCAGTCTCCTGGTATACAGAATAACAAGGCCACAAAGAAGAGTGTATGTAACATGCGAAAGCTGTATACTCCAAAAAGGTACTGACGAGGAAGGACTTGAGGAGTACCACATTTTAATCTGTCCCCTGACGTACACACAATTATAGGACACTTAGGACTAGAGGCAGACCAGCAGGAAGGTACTGACTAGCCCAGGAATGAGCTCTTGGCGCAGAGAAGCAGGCCTCAGAATGGCAAGGAAAAGACAGCCTGAGAGACATTTCAAAGTAGGAGATAAGAGAAAAATCAAAGAGGATTCCCAGCCGTATCACGGCAAAGGCCAAACAGCGAAGAAGAACTGAGATTTGGGAGTGGGGCATGGGCAAGGACTCTGGTGCGCTCCACTGGGACACTATCCAGATGAAGCATCCCAGAAGCAGTTGAAAGCCAGGCTGATGGCAGGAGACAGAGTGTGAGGCTGAGCTGCAGGTGGACGAGTCCATCGGCACAGCACAGGTGGCTGGATATCAAAATCTCCAGGAGTGACCACAGAATGAAGAAAAGGAGGTGAAATAAGGGCAGAGAGGGGTGAGAAATTAACACTTTGTCAGCCACTGCATGACTCACTTTGTATACACTACACAGAGAAACCAAGAGGTAAGAAGAAAACTTCTTGTCCCCAAGAGTGAGCCACTGACAAAGCCAAGTAGAAGGAAGTTCAAGGGAGAACAAAGACTGAGGAAAGGGCGCTGGTCTTGCCAAAGTGAAGACCACTGGCAACCTCCCCTCCGAGGGCTGCCACAGGCAGGGGCGGTGACGCGGGTGGCTGAGGAGAGAGTGGGTAAATACAAAGTGAATTCAATGAAGGGCAGGTAAGTGTAAATTCAGATATCTGGGCAGCAAGTGAACAAGACTTAATTGCCACTGAAAAAGGACAGCATGCTGTGCAGTTCTCACAATGCTTTGTTTATCTTAGTGACCAGGAAAACACTGACCAATAAGTGCAAAGGTCAAGAGTTAGGGCCCACACTTCTTATTATTCGAGGTGCTCAAACTAAAGGAAAGTGAAAAGCACATTTTCATTTTTGCAAGTTCAAGCCCATGACCGACAAATAGAGTTCAGCTATCAATATAATAAATTAACATATACTGATTAGAACATATTCCACCTGCTTTACTGTTGGAAAACTAACAGTCTCTCAAAATGGAGTGCTGGGGTGCCTGGGTGGCTCAGTCGGTTAAGCGTCCACTTTGGCTCAAGTCATGATCTCACGGTTCATGAGTTCAAGTCCCACATCAGGCTCTGTGCTGGCAGCTCAGAGCCTGGAGTCTGCTTCTGATTCTGTGTCTCCCTCTCTCTCTGCCCCTCCCCCACTCACACTGTCTCTTTCTGTCTCTCAAAAATAAATAAGTGTGAAAAAAAAATTTTTTTAAATGGAGTGCTAAAGAGACTAATACAAAAACAGAGACTGTTATGCTATTAAGAAATTAAATATTTTATACTAACTTTCCCAAAACTGAAATCATGTTATTATAAATAAAACATCCAAAAGACTAACCAAAATCATCTAGAAACTTGCTGGGATGCCTGGCTGGTTCAGTCGGTGGAGCATGCAACTCTTGATCTCGGGATTGTAAATTTGAGCCCCATGTTGAGTATAGAGACTACTTAAAAATAAAATATTAAAAAAAAATCTAGAAACTTGCTCTAGGATTTGATTATAATGTTAGCAAAAACACCCACCGGTCAATGGAAAATCTTTCTCCATCTGCTCTCAGTACGGAGCCTTAAGTGGATATAGTCTGACCCATTCACAAAAAGTGCTAAGTTACAACTCATGCGTTACTGTGTACTCAAAATAATAAATTCATTTCTTCAATCCTTTACCTACAGAGTAAATCCTTCTAACAGAGGGAATCATAAGTAACAGTTAAACCAAGAATGGGCAGAATATAGCATCATGAGTACAACTCTCGATGACATTCGTGGCTGAGTTGTTCAGAGCCGACCAGAGGCAAGCATTCTGCTAAGTTCACCTTTCTATCCACCACTGTTTCAAAATTTCATAATACTGAATACAATGCAAGAACTATACCACCAGATAAAAAAATTCCAGATAACAGGTTCCTTGCAGATTCTGGAGTTAACTGAAACTATAACAGACATTCACTATCCTTAATGAGTCATGAACTCAGGATGCAAACCTCACCGGTTACAAAACATGATCTGATACCATCTTACCTTACATAAAAGAAGAGATGTTTTCTTAAAGACGTGTTAATGATTTTCAACAAAAGAATGGGTAAAAAATGATGAACTGATGACCATTTCCCGCTGCCTTTTATCAGAAACATTTTTACAAATTTCTGTTGCAAAAAAATACATTTTGGGGCGCCTGGGTGGCTCAGTCAGTTAAGCATCTGACTTCAGCTCAGGTCACGATCTCACGGTCTGTGAGTTCGAGCCCCGTATCGGGCTCTGGGCTGCTGGCTCAGAGCCTGGAGCCTGCTTCCGATTCTGTGTCTCCTTCTCCCTCTGCCCCTCCCCCATTCATGCTCTGTCTCTGTCTCAAAAATAAATAAAAACGTTAAAAAAAAAAATTTTTATTCTAGAATATAATCATGACTTCTAAAAATCTTCTGTGAAGAATGAATGACTTGTACCTTGAAACAGAAGACTCTCAAATTGACAAAAAAACAGTGTGACTCCTAAGAATGAACAGCGATTTAAAATTGCATCATTTTTGTCATATACTAGGAAATGCTCATAACTAAGTACAGGTATATTACTGTGTTTACTTTGGGGTTTTTTTGTGTTTTTGTTTTTGTTTTTTTGCCAAAATGTTCTCATAATGTTGTTATTATTAGAATAATCAGTTAATTAGTATCTTTATTTCACAAAGGAACGTGGCTTATTTATGAAGGATCATTTTCTGTAAAAACTGTCTTGAGGTGAAGGAGGAAGACAGCTGAGCTGACACCTTATGACACCTATCATAAGGCATTATGCTATATGATACCTCATCCATTCCACCACCTTTGCAATATTCCTATTTTATTTTCTTAAAATTTTTTAATGTTTATTTATTTTTGAGGGAGGGAAGGGAGAGGGTAGAGAGAGACAGAGGGAGAGAAAACGAACGAGGGGGGGAGAGGCAGAGAGAGAGGGACACACAGAATCTGAAGCAGGCTCCAGGCTCTGAGCTGTCAGCACAGAGCCCGACACGAGGCTCAAACTCATGGACAGCGAGATCATGACCTGAGCCGAAGTTGGATGCTTAACCGACTCAGCTAACCAGGCACCCCTGAAATATTCCCATTTTAAAGATAAGGAGTTGAGGCTTAAAGAAGTTTTTAACTTGCCCAAGGTTACACAACCAGTAAGTGACAGCAAAAACCAAAACCTAAGTTTGTTCTCCACATACCAGGCTACAACTCAAAAATCATAATCTTTACACTTAAACTTTTTCCAAATGGATTTCCTCACCTTCTATCATTTCCTCTTAGATATTTTACCGCACATTCTAAAGCCCCAATTCAGGAAAGAATACAGACCACTTTGCAGAAAGTTTTTAGAACCACACTACCCAATGAATCATTTAACAATAAATAAAAAAAAATCCATCTAAGAGTTGTCACGGGCAACAGGTATTCCTTGGTAAAAAGTTCTGAAGAAAAACAGCACATCTAGTCCTACCTTGTAATGTACAGCCATTTACAACATTCTTTATTTGCAAATCACAAAATCAGACGTCCTAGGCCTGACAGGGGTGTCCTAGGCTCTCTTGGGACTGGACTCTTGAGAGCAGACAGGCCTTCACTGAGTGTTGATGGAGTGAATAAATCAACAGACACAGCTGGCATCAACTTCAATACAGCAGAGAGAAATCATGAAGTGGGAGGGCCCCCAAAACGAAAACGTAACACAACCTCATCTTGGGGGGCCTGGCTGGCTCACCTCATAGAGCGTGAGACTCCTGATTTTGGGGTGGGGAGTTCCAGCCCCACACTGGGTATGGAGTATACTTAAAAAAAAAAAAATTTTTTTTTTTTAAATAAAGCAACCTCACCTCAATAATCATTTAAAATGCCAAAATCATCTTGGAGTCATATAAAAACCAAGAGACCTCCATCTACTCATTTTCTAGTCAATTGTTAACTACTGGCATGTCTAATGACTGTGTAATGATATCTCACTGTGTTTTTTCTTCTTTGTGCGCAATGTTTTTTTTTTCTTTGCATTTCACTGTGTTTTAATATCTATTCCCTCAATTAAAGCCACAAGTGTGGCTGTAAACAAAAAGAGAAAGACAGACAGGCAGAAACAAATATCAGCAAAGATATAGAGAAACTACAACTCTCACATATTGCTAGTGGGAATGTAAAATGACACAGCCACCTTGGAAAAAGTCTGGCAATTTCTAAAAAAGTTATGACTCGGCAATTCTACTCCTAGATACCTATCCAAGAAAATATTACACACAAAACTTGTACATAACAGCATTATTTATAACACCAGAAAGTGGAAACAACCAGAATGTCTATCAATTGATGAATGGACAAATAAAATATATCCATACAGTAGAATATTGTCTAGCAATAAAAAGAGATAAAACACTGATACATGTTACAACATGGATGGACCTCAAAAACTTCGTGCTAAATTAAAGAAGCCAATCACAAAAATTCATGTCTATCATTTATACAAAACGTCAAGAATAGGCAAATCTAGGTGCACCTGGGTGGCACAGTTGGTGAAACTTCCGACTTCGGCTCAGGTCATGATGTCACAGTCTGTGAGTTCAAGCCCTGCATCAGGCTCTGTGCTGACAGCTCAGAGCCTGGAGCATGCTTCAGATTCTGTGTTCCTTCCCTCTCTGCCCTCCCCCCACTTGTGCTCTGTCTCTCTCAGTCTCTCAAAAATAGACAAATGTAAAAAAAAAAAAAAAGAATAGGCAAATCTAAAGAGACAAAAAGAGATCGCCTCGGGCTGAGGAAGGAGGGGGACAGGAACAGGAGGTAACCACTAATGTGTACAAAGTTTCTTTCTGGAATAATGAAAATGTTGTAAAATTAGATTACGATGACAGTGGCACACTGTAAATATACGAAAAACCAATGAATTGTGTAAGCAGGTGAACTTTATGATATGTAAATCATATCTCAATAAAACTATTTTTAAAATAAGAGAAAAAATAAAGTCTACAATTGTCTTTTAATTTTCTGCCTCAGATGGTAAGGTATGCAGTAGGGAAGATTTATTTCATCAAAACCAATATAAGTTTTTCTCTTAGACTACTGTCTTTTTTAGTATCATACTTTAGCAGCAAAAGAAAATTTAGAGCATTCTAAGATACAGAACATAGTCATTAATACATTAAAGGACAATGGAAGAGGGGCGCCTGGGTGGCTCAGTCGGTTAAGCATCTGACTTCAGCTCAGGTCATGATCTCACAGTCCGTGAGTTCGAGCCCCGTGTGGGGATCTGTGCTGACAGCTCAGAGCCCGGAGCCTGCTTCAGATTCTGTGTCTCCCTTTCTCTCTGCCCCTCCCCTGCTCATGCTCTGTCTCTCTCTGTCTCAAAAATAAATAAAAACATTAAAAAAAATTTTTTTTAAAGGACAATGGAAGAAAAAGTACTAGAACTCTTTTTTTGGGGGCTTAGTAATTTAGAATTTACTTTTGTAAAAGCAAGTTGACAAATATTAAAATGTTAGCTGACTCAGTGCATTTCTGTTCATTCAAAGATCAAACTCAGTTACTGCTTTTCTACAACTAGCCACAGGAGTTACAAGGGCACTCCTAAACTTGTAGTGTAAACTGAGAAAAATCTGCTTAAAACATAATGCCAAGAGGCACAGCTGGGTGCCTTAGTCAGTTAAGCATCTGACTCCTGATTTCAGCTCAGGTCATGATCTCACATTTTGTGAGATCAAGCCCTGCACTGAGCTCTGCAGTGCAGAGTCTGCTTGTTATTCTCTCTCTTCCTCTCTCTCTGAGCCACCCCCCCAGCTCCCTCCCCTACACATAGACACACACACACACACACACACACACACACACACACACACACACGCCTGTTCTCTCTCTCTCTCTCCCTCTCTCAAAATAAACTTTTTAAAAAATGATTTAAAAAAACAATGCCAAGAAGAAGAAAATATAAAATCCAAGTGTTTTATGCCTAAATTCATTACAATGCCTCTAAAATAACAAAACATTAATGTGGGATTATCTGTAAATGGGGGTACATTATATTACTATCTCTTCATTTGTGTATGTTTAAAATGTCCCATAATAGGAGCACGTGGGTGGCTCAGTCAGCTAAGCAGCCGACTTTAGCTCAGGTCATCTCATGGTTCATGGGTTCAAGCCCCACATTGGGCTCCGCGCCGACAGTGCAGAGCCTGCTTGGGATTCTTTCTCTCCCTCCTTCTCTACCCCTCCCCCATTCGCTCTCTTTCTCTCTCAAAATAAATGAATAAACTTAAAAAACATAAAATGAAATAAAATGTCCCATAATAAAAA
The DNA here is from genome assembly GCF_007474595.2 of Lynx canadensis. Classification (NCBI taxonomy): domain Eukaryota; kingdom Metazoa; phylum Chordata; class Mammalia; order Carnivora; family Felidae; genus Lynx; species Lynx canadensis. Next base: position 21,395,854 of record NC_044304.2, read on the forward strand.
AAAGTCCCAAAATAAAAAGTTAAATAAATAAAAGCAAATGCCTCTAAGAAGTCAAAAGTAAGTGTCTCTGGTCACAGATATTTTCCTGGCTCAAGTGCACTCTCTTGCCACTTGGAGATTTAATTTAGGGGCGCCTGGGTGGCGCAGTCGGTTAAGCGTCCGACTTCAGCCAGGTCACGATCTCATGGTCCATGAGTTCGAGCCCCGCGTCGGGCTCTGGGCTGATGGCTCGGAGCCTGGAGCCTGTTTCCGATTCTGTGTCTCCCTCTCTCTCTGCCCCTCCCCCGTTCATGCTCTGTCTCTCTCTGTCCCAAAAATAAAAAAAAATAAATAAATAAAGTTGAAAAAAAAAAAAAAGGAGATTTAATTTAAATGAATTGATGACAGGTTCTAAAGATGTTTTCATAAGACATCAACTCCTTGGGAACACATGAGGACACAGGAAAGCAGGACTGCCCTGCCACCTGCTCTGGGTCACAGCCTCCCAGCCCCTGCATTGTCAGCCCAGCACCTTCCTACAGAGTCTCCAATAACCACGGTTCCAAACCAGACCAACTTCAGGGTAGGAATAAAACCATTTGAAGGGAGAAAGTAGGGGAAGCATGCAGAAGAAGAAAATAAGTAATTTTTGCTTAAATTCAAATAGAACATTTTTCTCACAGAATTTTGATGAGGTAATAGTTCTAACATGGTGTTTCAAATTCAGAAAAGGACATTCAGAAGACTAAACAGGCAAACACACCAGAGGCCAGAGTCCCTCCCACCCCTCAGTACAGTCGTTCCTCGCAAGGATTCCATCTCTACAGCATTCAATAAAATGCTACGGCTGTCAGTAGAGATGCAAATATTAAGCCTTCATTTATTTGGTGACACAAAGGACACAAGAATCTAAGCTGCTCTGCCAGTTAATTTTTTTGCTATAGAAATTATTCTGGTGTGCGGGAAAATAAAAATAACAGAAGCATATTTTCAGTTTGTTTGGATGAAGAAAATAATTTTTAAATCCTATTACAAAGTTAGGGACTGAACTAGATACAATTTTAAGAAATCGATTACATGCTTACAAGTGAATCCATGAACATAATGAGACGGATCCAAACCAGCACATGAAAGATTCATTAATTTATGTTTACAAGTAGCACAGGATCATCCTTAAATAAAAGTAATCAGCATTACAGAAATCGAAAATAATCTGATGAATGAAATAAGCTGGTACTTGAACATAAATTATTTAACTCATCAAAAAAAACATGATAAATTACACTCTGAAGAGACCTTTTTAACATTAATAGCCCTCAGAATTTCAGTTTTTAAGGAGAAAAAAGGATGTGAATTTCATAAAAAAACAAAATCATGGTAGAGTTCCAAATCTATAAATATAACCATTGCACAGGATTTCATTTTGTTGGGGGGCGGGGGGGGGGGAGGAGTTAGTTCCTTGATCTACCAATGACAAACTTCACATCTAAGAAACATACACTCAACCTAAATCCCTGGGCCAGTCTTAATTGGGGCCTAGGGTAGTGAGGAAAAGGGCAAAGGGAACAGGGGTCCCACCAATTCCTAACATTTCCACTATTTTCTCCCTCCACATCATGAGAGATTAAAAATGCTATCATCTAGGGGTGCCTGGGTAGCTCAGTTGGTTAAAAACATCTGACTCTTGATCTCGGCTCAGGTCATGATCTCAGAGTTCGTGGGTTCAAGCCCCACGTAGAGCTCTGCACTAACAGTGTGAAGCTTGCTTGGGATCCTCTCTCTCCCTCTCTCTCTACCCCTCCCCTGCTCACTCGCTCATTCTCTCTCAAAAATAAACTTTAAGAAATGCTATCATCCTAATAAAAATAAGCTTATTATTGATAGATCAATGTCATAAATATTGATGAGTACTGAACATGAATATGGTTAGCAATCAAATATATTTAGACTTTGTTGCCCTTGTTATAAAGTCAGAAGAGAAAGGAAGGGAGAAGAGCAACAAAATGCTGGCGATTGGTCTTGGGGGATGGGGAGCGAGGGACAATTTCGGCAGCAGAGAAAGGAGCACTTGGTCAGAGGTACCATAAATACAAGCCTGTCACATCCTAGGCCTGTAAATGACAGCAAGACTCTGAGTAACCAGTCTGTAATCAGATTAGGAGAGGCCAGTATGATCCTTTAGGTGACAGAGATCTAATCTGGGACACAATTGGGCCTAAATACAGATTTACTGAACTCACGGAAATGAGCACTTAATCATGCTAAGAGATCATGGCCACAGTAAAGATATGTTTCCTGTCGTGTTCCATTTCTAGAAGCTGAATTCAGTTTTGTGGTTCAACACATGGATGTGACTAGGCTAAGCTGGGATTTGATTCTTAGCTTTCTATGTTTCACTCATGATCTCAAATCTTACCCTGTGCTATTAATTTGGCATCACAGCCCAAACTACTCAGTTTAGTTTGTCCTACAGCTAAGTTTATCTCCCCCCAAAAATTAAATAAATACCCCCTGTGCTGGACAGTTTGTGCCAGTACTTAGCCCCAAGCCTACGCTTCTAGACTGTCCCCGAATCAGCAGGCCTGAAATCTACATTTCCAGGCCCTTGTAGCTGGGTTCCCCCATGAGGCTCTGCCAGCAGCCCCAAGAGGAGGACAGGTTCCTACTTGGTGATAGTGAACTCCAGCAGCATCAAATCAAAATGGGGGTGTGTGGGCTCTAAGTAATACCACATTCCCCATTTGTTCCTCCAGCCCTTCTATCTAATTCCTAGAGATATATCCCTTTTTGACCGAAGCACCTGGAGTGGTTTCCAGCTAGACACTGACTGACAGTCCACTAAATTCAGAATTTATACAATTCACAGACCAGGGTGAACCTATGCTATTTCTGTGCTAAGAAATATTCATTCGTTCATTCACTCATTCAACAAATTTTTACTGCACACCTACCATAGGCCAGACCCTGTTATAGGTGCTAGACACACAGGAGTAAACAACACAGACAAAAATCCCTGTCCTCAAAGAGCTTACATTCTAGTGGAAGGGAGAGATAATACACAAAACACAAATACAACACACAGTGTTAGATAATCAATGCTTAGGAGAAAAAAGAAGTAAACTAAGCAGGGCAGGGATATGAAGCAGAGAAGGGCTGAAATTTTAGATACACAGGTCACGGAGGCGATTTTTGGGAAAAGAGCCCAAGGAAGTGAGGGAGCCAGTCGTGCACATATCTACAGGAAGAGCATTCCAGGCAGAGGAACAACACGTGCAAAGGCCCTAAGGAGGGAGCCTTCTTGCCTGCTAGAGAAAAGCAGGAGTCCTACGTGGCCAGAACAGATAAAGGGAGGAAGTCTGAGAGGTGGGAGGGTAGGCCACGAAGCCTTGTAGGATACAATAAAGACATTAGCTATAGTAGTAGATTCTGAGCAGAGAAGTGACATCACATGACTTAGCTATCAACAGAATCCCTCTGTGTCAAGGGCAGACTTGGAAGCAGCAAGGGCAGAAAGCAGGGGACCAGTTAGGAGACTACTGAAACAGTCCAAAGGAGACTGGATGATAGCTAGGACCAAGGTGGTGACAATGAGGACGCTGAGCAAATTCTGAATAGATTGTGAACTCCTACCTGATCCTTAAAAAGTCAGGGGCTGGTCCGTGAATCTTGCTGGAATTCACACAATAGAAATTCCTATAGGACTCCTACCCAGTGAGAATATAATAGCTTTAGCCAAAGAAAATTAAATTGTAAATTAACATTCTGCAATAGTCAATACAGGGAAAAACTATGTATAACATGATACGGTTATAATATTTTTAATATTTTTATAGAAATGTAAAGAATCAATATAGAAATACAGAATTTATAGTACCTATAAATTTAGCTGACCAGATTAAAGTATTACCTTATTAGCTAATTTCTTTTAAATTTTTTTTAATATTTATTTTTGAGAGAGAGAGAGAGAGAGAGAGAGAGAGAGAGAGGGAGGGAGGGAGAGAGGGGGGGAGAGAAAGAAAGGGAGACACAGAATCTGAAGCTGGCTCCAGGTTCCAAGCTGTCCCACCAGAGCCCAATGCGGGGCTTGAACTCCCAAACTGCAAGATCATGACCTGAGCCAAATTTGGACGCTTAAATGACTGAGCCACCTAGGTGCCCCATTATTAACTATAGTTCTAAGAGAAAAATAATCATATGTAAATTTTCTAGAAAGCAATGAGAAATTTTTCTTTCTTTTTTTTTTTAGAGAGAGTGCCAGCACACACACGAGCCAGAGACAGGCAGAGAGAGAGAGAGAGAGAGAGAGAGAGAGAGAAGGCTCCACGCTCAGTGGGGAGCCCAATGTGGGGTTCAATCCCATGACCCTGGGATCATGACCTGAGCCAAAGTCAAGAGTCAGACGCTCAGGTGATTCAGCCAACCAAGCGCCTGCAATGAAGAATTTTTTTTTTTAATTTTTTAACGTTTATTTATTTTTGAGACAGAGAGAGACAGAGCATGAACGGGGGAGGGTCAGAGAGAGAGGGACACACAGAATCCGAAACAGGCCCCAGGCTCTGAGCTGTCAGCACAGAGCCCGACGCGGGGCTCGAACTCACGGACCGTGAGATCATGACCTGAGCCGAAGTCGGACGCTCAACCGACCAAGCCACCCAGGCGCCCCTGCAATGAAGAATTTTAAAACTAGAAGAAATCTGAAAGTCCCATTCCCTTCATTTTTGCATGAAGGCAATAAAGCCTAGATATAAATGAAGCTTGGTCTTTCTTCATGCACCAAAACATAGTTTAACAGTGGATGGAAATATTTCTGAAATATATCTTTACTTTCTTGTATGTTTAAGAGTGAGGGTCCTGAACACATTCTCAGTTTTCCTTGGTAACTCCAGCCTCTCAAAAGAACCCTTATGTCCAGCCCCAAAGTAATGCTGGGCTTTTGCTAACTGCTGCCACCACTATCTCCACTCATAGTCCTCCCTGCTGAAAGGGTCTGCTTTGAACATGAGACTGGAAACTAGTTCAGACCCATTCATAAACAGAAGTGAGACAAGGTAAGAACCAAAGAAGAAAAGTCAGCTTTGGTACACAAGCTTTGTAACAATTATTGCCAACACTTAGAAATGGATTTTGCTTGTTAAAGGTGTTGGGCTGTGTTGTGGGAACGAAGCTTGCCTCCAAATGGATGGCTGGAGCAGTGACGTATGTGCAGTCCTTTAGAGAAAGTTCTGCCCCAAAATGTAATTCATCACTCCTAAGAAAGCATAAAGTTTAAAATTATTTAAAGAAAAATTAACTTGACCATTAGTACTACAAATATCACCACATATAAAAGCAAATTGCTGGGACACCTGGGTGGCTCAGTCAGTTAAGCATCAGACTCTTGATTTCAGTTCAGGTCATGATTTCACGGTTTGTGTGTTCAAGCCCCCCATCAGGCTGAGACTGCCTGGGATTCTCTCTCTTTCTCTCTCTCTGCTCTTCCCCACTCGTTCCGTTTCTCTCTCTCTCAAAATAAACAAACTTTAAAACTTAAAAAAAGAAAAAAAAGCAAATTGCCAAGGTAATATTTACTTCTCAAACAAGAACTTAAAAGTATAAATAGCAGGGTCACCTGGGTGGCTTGGTCCGTTAAGCATCCAACTCTTGGTTTCTGCTCAGGTCATGATTTCACTGTACGTGGGATGGAGCCCCAAGTCGGACTCTGTGCTGACAGTGCAGAGCCTGCTTGGGATTCTCTCTCTCCCTCTCTGCCCCTTCCCCATGCACATGCATGCTCTCTTACTCTCCTCTCTCATTCTCTCTCAAAAATAAACAAACACCCAAAAAGTATATATAGGAAAAGTAACAAGCTTTAACAAACAGGCACTTCTTTTCATCTACAACCTACCCCACCAAAATTCTCTAGTCAGCTGACATAAACTTACATTTCTGGTCCCCTTATTACCATTCTACCGAAACTAGTTTATTTTAAAAATTAATCATAAAAAAAAGTTTAAGATTAACCTGTATTGGAAAGGGAAGATTCACAAAACTGAGAACCATAAATCGAAACAGTTAAAATGACTCACATATAAGCACTCAACATAATAAGCTCCCTCAGCAATTAAAGAGCAAATACAGGAGCTCAACAGATAACATAAAGTACAAAGTTTGGGGCCCACTAAGGACATAATATAACTCTTACCAAGCTGCACGCTCACAGCCAGAGGATGAGTTTTCCCTCTACCCCCATGTCCTGACTACTACATACTCCTCCAATTCCAGGTGGGTCCCTGTAGGCCTAAGTTCCAGATGGGAACAGCCCAGGAAACATTAGAGCTAGCTCTTTGCTTCCTCTACTGCTTTCAAAGAGAAAGAGCTAGAAGGAATCTCACCAGGGTTAAAGCTTTTAGGAGGAAACAGCGCTAAAGATAAAGGCTTGGAAAGGGATTTTTAAAGGAAAAGTTCAGGGTTATTTTCTTCTTTACACTGAGCACTTCCTCCATTAAAAAACCAAATAATTTAGTTTATCAGAAAGTCTTACACTAACAATACATGAATAAGTATTCACTGATCACTCATTCCCTGACCTTTCCTCCCACAAAAATGATTTCCCAAAACAATACCCTGTAAGACATCAGCCCCTCCCACACCCCTGCCAAAATACATTCCACGGCAGGCACTCTGTACCTCTTTTGACAGCACTTAAACACCAGCTATTCCGTGGCATGTCTTACCACAGAACCGTAAGCTTCTCCAGGGCAGAGAGCTCACTCCACTTGGCATTCCTTAAACTCCTAACACTAATGCTTCACACTTCATAGCTATTTAGCCATGGTATCATGGTTACCTCTGATTCAGTACTGAGGGGAAAACATACAACTTTCTACGGCAGCAATAACACTCCTGCCACCAGGGAGGAGCACTGCCACCGTCACAAGAGAAGGAAATCCGCCTACCTCTGCCTCAGGTCAATACCTTGGACTCGTGGACTCGTCCTAGGGTGCGCACTAGCCAATCGGGAGCACCTTTTTCAACAAGAATGAATGGAAGAATCTCAGAGCTCGTTAAAGCAGAGTCCCTGTATAAATGTATCGGGCATTAGCCACAAGTAATCGGCTTGCCCTTCAAATTCTTCAAGTGAAAACATGTCTTCAAGCCAGCTGTTCTTTAAACACTCGATGGTCCAACTCCCCAGGCTCTCCTGTGGTCTTACAAAGCCTTTCACAAGATAAAGAATCTGACTAACCTCCTGATTTCTATACTTCTCATATCCCTTCTTGTAGGCACCTTTAAAACTTGCTTTCCGACATAGTATCTGATACTGTGTGACACTTTCTTCGCCACAACCCAAGTCTACAAGTCACAGCCTTCTGCCTGCCTCCATAGGTCAGAACTACTCACTAGAACATAAAATAAGTGGCAGAAAGAAGGCCACAGCAGAGCAAACACACTTGGCTCAGAACACCCAGGGGCACCCTCAGTGGCTGACCATCACTACAGCCAAGAGAGCAATGTTGCTCACAGACCACTAGCACACGCCCACCTGCCCGCCACTGGCTCAGCGTGCACGTCCTCTGAACACAGGACACAGTCATGGGTTAGGACGGTACGAACGCAAAGAGAAAGAATACACTACCAAGAACTGTCACACATGTTTTGAGGAAAGTATTTTAGAAGCAACAGCAGTACACAGAGGAGACACTGATGGGGGTATGAATATGTGCTCTGAGTAGTGTTCTGAAGTGTCATAACTAAGAACTCGGACTACTGGGATATACTGAGTTGAACAGGGTTCAACTACAGAATGCATCAACATTCCAAATTCAGTTTCTTCAGAAATTACTGTACTGGAACCAAAGCATCATGTTTAAAGTTCCTTGCCAAGTAGCTCAAATAAAAATCAACTGGTTTTTATTTTTTAATTTAGGTACATATCTGCCAAACGAGCAAAGGAACACAAATACACTTCCAGAAAGTGATATAATTTGTTAGCCAATACATGGTGCTGCAATTGTCTCAAAACCAAAAACCAAAACAAATTATCTAAATTTGTAACAAGCAGCATGCACTCAGGGCTTGGACTCTAAAGGCCTGATCCACACGTCAGCAGGCTATGGACATCTACGGACATCTACAGAATCTGCAGATGCTTCAGGAACTCAGTCTGCGGCACCTCTCCTGCAGCAGGGAAAGGGGGGAGAGTGGCAGAGCTGGCAGAAGGCCTCTACATGACTCTGCCTCCTACTACGCTTACTCCACTGCACCCACTTCCTCTTTTCTCTGGATTTGGGGGACAGGGATGGGTTGGAGAACATTTTTCTACAGATACACTAACTCAGAAAAAAACTTTAAATATTACAAAGCTCATCTTAATCCAAGCACATTCAGTTATCATTAATCCATGGTACTGTTTGTAGCATTAAAAAACTGGAAATAACACAAAATGTATACAAATAGGGAACTGGCTGAATAAATTAACATGCATCCTGGGAGCACCTGGCTGGCTCAGTAGGTAGAGCATGCGACTCTTCAGCTTGGGGTCATGAGTTCAAATCCCATGTTGGGCATGAAGCCTGCTTTATTTTTTCTTAAAGAAACATTTTTTTTTAACGTTTATTTATTTTTCAGAGAGAAAATGTGTGAAAGCAGAGGAGGAACAGAGAGAGAGGGAGACGGAGGATCTGAAGCGGGCTCTGTGCTGACACTGGAACAGCCTGACATGGGGCTCGAACTCATGAACTGTGAGATCATGACCTGAGCTGAAGTCAGTTGCTTAACCGACTGAACCACCCAGGCGCCCATGAAGCCTACTTTAAAAGAAAAAGAGGAAGAAAAAGAACAAGGTGCATCCAATATAACAGACTCCTAGATAATCATTAAAAGAATGAGGCAGGGGGAGCCTGGGTGGCTCAGTTGGTTAAGTGTTGGACTTCGACTCAGGTCATGATCTCACAGTTCGTGGGTTCAAGCCCCACATCAGATTCTGTGCTGACGGCTCAGAGCCTGGAGCCTGCTTCAGATTCTGTGTCTCCATCTCTCTCTGCCCCTCCCCCACTTGTGCTCTGTCTCTCAAAGGTGAATAAATGTTAAAAAATAATAATAATATAAAAAAAAAGAATGAGGCAGGGCTTTGTGTACTTTGATATACCTCAGATATTTTATTTTATTTTTTTTTTTAATTTTTTTTTTTCAACGTTTATTTATTTTTGGGACAGAGAGAGACAGAGCATGAACGGGGGAGGGGCAGAGAGAGAGGGAGACACAGAATCGGAAACAGGCTCCAGGCTCTGAGCCATCAGCCCAGGGCCTGACGCGGGGCTCGAACTCACGGACCGCGAGATCGTGACCTGGCTGAAGTCGGACGCTTAACCGACTGCGCCACCCAGGCGCCCCTAAACTCAGATATTTTAAATGAAGGGTACCGGTGCAACTGGGTGGCTCAGTCAGTAAAGCACTAACTCTTGGCTGTGGCTCAGGTCATGCCTGCCGTTAGCACAGAGCCTGCTTAGGATTCTATCTCCCTCTCTCTGTCTCCCTCCTGCTTGTTCTCCATCTCTCTCAAAACAAATAGAAATAAACTTAAAAAAAATAAAAATAAATGAAAAGAGCCCTACCAATTGTTTTTTTTTTTTTAAGTGGGTAGGGAAATATATGTTTTTATACAAATAGAATATTTCTGGAAAGAAAAAAGAAAGTAGGAGTAACAGTGGCCTACAGAAGGGACTGAGGGTCTCAGTAAAGGAGTACACTTTTTCACAATTTGAAAATATTTTACTAGGTACACGTATCCCTCTTAAAATTAACAAGTCCTTAAGTCTGTGATTATGATAAAATTAAAGCAATGGAAGAAAAAGTGTTGCTATTAAAAGCAATCTCAGGGCGCCCAGCTGGCTCAGTTGGTAGAGCATGTGAGTCTGATCTCAGGGTTGTGAGTTCAAGCCCCAAGTTGGATGTAGAGATTACTCAATGATAAAATCTTAAAAAATAAAAATAATAATATGCAATCTCTTCTTTCTTATCCATCTCTAATTCTTTGCGGAAAAATTTGAATTTATTTAAACAAGTGTGGAGTGGATATACAGAGGTCCACTCTACCTTCCTCCTCCAAAGCCATAGCCAATTTCTTGCCATAATGTTAAAAAAAAATTTTTTTTTCACTTGCTTCTCAAACCAAGATGCAAAAATCTCCTAAATGTCTGGCTCTAATGTAACCAAAGTTTAAAGGATTCAAATACATTAGTAAGTCCATAACTAAAGTCAGTTACATTTCATATGTTAATATTGTGTTCTAATCAGATTTTATGAGGAAACAGTTTCACCGAAGATCTTCTTATCTCTAAACTTACAAAGAACTTTAGAATTTCTGAAGAGTCCAAATTTCCTACTCACCCCAGCAAAAGTCACTTCAGTAAAAAAACTAGAGGGTTTCTCCCTATAGCTTCAAAATTTCCAAAGCTTCTCCAAAGCAGGACTGGGGAGAGGGACTGCAGATAAAGCTTCAGTAAGCATGTCCAACTCTCCTCCACTTCTGCAGATGCCTTCCCTGGCCTCAGGGACCCCAGAGCACCGATTCAGTTAACAACAGTGAGAGGACAGCGGATCCACTCAGTCTGATCCCGAAGCTCAGCATGGGGCTCACACACCTGCCAGTAACAGGCTCTCATCAGTCAGTCACACCTGGGCAAACGAAGTGGCAGGTGGCACAACCTCACCCCCACACAGAACCAGACTGCTGACCACCTCTACAACTACTACCAGAAAAAGTAAAGCAAATGACTGTAACTAATGCCCTCCAACTGGATTTTTACTAGTGGAAATATATTTGTTGAAGACCTATAGATGTGCAGTTACCTTGGAAAAAATGCTAAGTTGAAATAATGACAATGAAGTTAAGGAAAGAAATTTTGCTAACCTAAAACATTAACCAAAATACATACTCTAAGCAGCAAAATGCTGAGTTCTCATGAAAAAAATTCTGAACATCCAGAATTAAACTATATAACACTGTACAAAAATCTCTGGACTCTGGGGGAAAAAACGACTTCCTAGATTATCTACAGGTTGGTTGTTTATTCACACCTCCATTTAACATAGATGTATTTGCCATGCACTATCTCAGTAGCAGGCACGCCATGCTGGTTAAGACAGACCCAATTCCTCCTCCTGCACTGCTGGTGGGGATGCCAAATGGTGCAGCCACTGTGGAAAACAGTATGGAGGTTCCTCAAAAAGTTACAAATAGAACTACCCTATGATCCAGCAATTGTACTACTGGGTATTTACCCCCAAAATACAAAAACATTAACTGAAATGGATACATGCACCCCTGTGTTTATTGCAGCATTATTTACAAAAGCCACATTAGAGAAGCAGCTCAAGTGTTCACTGACTGATGAACGGGTAAAGAAGATGTGGTATGTACATACAATGGAATATTACTCAGCCCTAAAAAAGAATGGAATCTTGCCATTTAGAACACGGATGGAGCTAGAGAGTATTATGCTAAGTGAAATAAGCCAGTCAGAGAAAGACAAATACCATATGATTTCACTCATATGTGGAATTTAAGAAACAAAACAAACAAGAAAGGGGAAAGAGAGAGAGAGAAAGGGAGAGAGGCAAATCAAGAAACAGACTCTTAACTACAGAAAACTGATGGTCACCAGAGGGGATGGGGTAGGGGATGAGGGAAATAGGTGATGGAGATTAAAGAGGGCACTTGCTGTGATGAGCACCAGGTGTTGTATGGAAGTGTTGAATCACTGTGTTGTGCCCTTGAAATTAATATAGCAGTCTGTTAACTATACTGGAATTGAAATTAAAAACTTAATAAAAAAAAAAAAAAAAGACCCAGTTCCTGTCTTCATGAAGTTTACAATAGTATATACAAGAACAATGCATCAGGGCATTATCGAGTTCTCCCACAAGGAGCAATAAGGAAAAACATCACTGGAGTAGATTTTAATATTCTCTACAGTGTGCCTTCAAAGCATATACAATAAATTAAATTTTTTAATTTAAATACAAAAGTGAGCTGAAAATAAGATAATTTCATATAGTGATAAATGCCATAAAGAAAACCAAACAGCCATATGAAAGTAGTACCTGGAGTGAAGGTAAGGATATTGAAGCAAGTTTCATCCCTGAGCTGAAGCCCCTATCATCCTATGATGAAAAGGAACTAACTATAATAAACTTGATGTGCTTGGAGGGACAGAAAAAACATGGGAAAGCAGTGGAAACATGGCAGAGACGGGTAGGGGACAAATCACAAAAGGCATTACAAGCCACAAAAGGAGTTTGGATTTTACTGTAATGACTACGGAAAGTCACTGGCAGGCTCTAAGCCTGGGAGTGACAAGATGGAATCTGACTAAACATGATAGCTTCTTGTTTTGCACACGATGCATTTTCGTGGGGAAAGAAATGTTACAGACGGTGGTACTGCAATGCTGCCTGTGTACCTCCATCAGCCGTAGTTACCCACCACCTGCTCTCTGCTAGGCTGTGCGAGGTACTGATGGGGAGGAAAACACGGTCTCTGACCTTGAGCTCACGTTCTGGTAGAGATGAGAAACACTGAATACGTAATTACAACTGTAATATTTGTAAGAGTAGAATACTAGCACATGAGCACCCAGGGTAAAGGGTAGTTAATGTGGCCAAGAGCAGTCTAGGAAGGGAGACCTCACACACGACTGGAGTCTTACAGGGCAAGCAGGGATTTCCTCAGTGCATTCCACTCTGCACAACACCCAAGCCACTGGTGGGACAGAAGAAAATGTAGGGGCTGTAAAGGCTCTTTCTTTTAAAGTATATTACATAGAATTTTTATGGTGGGATGGTGGGGGGGAGGGGGTGTTAACACATAAAACTTGCAACTGTAAGTTCACAGCTACTGCTTAAATAAAATTTTATTAAAAACTTCAAAAGCACAAACTTCCAATTATAAAATAAATTAAGTCCTGGGATGTAACGTACAGCACAGCGATTATAGTTAATAATACTGTATTGCATATATGCTAAGAGAGTAAATCTTAAAAGTTCTCATCACACACACAAAAAAAAGCTTTGTAATTGTGTGTGGTGAAGAATGTTAACTAGACTTGCTGTGGTCATCATCCCCTGATATATACAAATATTGAATCATTGTGTTGCACACCTGAAACCAATACAATGCTGTATGTCAACCATATCTCAATTTAAAGTTAATTATCTTTTATTTTTTTATTTTTTTTTTGTTCTGTGCTTCACTTTATTTTGCCTCCTGCAATTTTATTTTATTTATTTATTTTTCAATATATGAAAAAAGTTAATTATCTTTTAAAAAGAACTTCAATTATGTGGTGTTCCCGCCACACAAAAATGCAAGTCTACATGTCACTTCAACAAGTGGATCTGTGCTGTGTGTGTGTGTGTGTGTGTGTGTCTGTGTGTTACTCGTCATGAGCTGAGATTAAAAACTTGTTTTATTTATTTTTTTTTTAATTTACTTATTTTGAGAGATGAGGCACAGAGAGAGGGAGAGAGAGAATCCCCAGAAGGCTTCATGCTGTCAGCGCAGAGACCAATGCAGGGCTTGATCCCACGAACTGCGAGATCATGACCTGAGCCAAAATCAAGAGTCAGACACTCAACCAACAGCACCACCCAGGTGCCCCTAAAAATTTTTCTTAATACCAACTTTTCTCGCAGCCATTTTTATACTCTCCCCATCTCAAACAAAAACAGGGTTTCATCAAAATTTTCAAAGAAAAAATCCAAATACTCTCCACTTAGATTCAAAAATGATTAACTATTTCCCGATTAGCTTTATCTGTGTATACGTATGTACATATATGTATACTTCCTGAGCTATCTGGAAGTATTGGAGACATCATGACACCTCACCTCTAAACGCTTCAGCTGCTGTCCCCCAGGAATAACGGCATTCTCCTATATAATCACAATGCCATTAGCACACCTAAAAAAAAGAAAAAGGAAAAATAATCAACAATTCCTTAATATCATCTACTATCAGGTACCTAGTTTTAAAAATATTTAAGTATGGGGGTGCCTGGGTGGCTCAGTCAGTTAAACGTCTGACTTCGGCACAGGTCATGATCTTGAGGTTTGTGAGTTAGAGCTGCGCATTGGGCTCTGTGCTGACAGCTCAGAAGCTGGAGCCTGCTTCGGATTCTGTGTCTCCCTCTCTCTCTCTGCCCCTCCCTCACTCATGCTCTGTCTCTCTCAAGAATAAACATTAAAAAAATAATTTAAAAAATTTAAAAAATAAAAATATTTAAGTATGAAGAAAGGGCTTTGTTGTTAAAAACCTTACTGAAGTATTTTAATAAACTGATTAGATTTATTACTTGTATTTCATTATTTTTCATTTTTAAATGTAATAATACTTTATAAAATTTAAGTTAAAAATCAAATATTCAAAAGTCAACTTTTTAATATTCAAAGTGATTATGGTAATTGAATACGACAAAAAGCATGGAAGTGGCACACGCAAGATTGACATTTCTGAAGTGCTGTGTTAGTGGAAGGACACTCTAGACAGAGGGACATCCATGGAAAAGGATTTGCAGAAGAGCAGGGTCTCGGTGCGGCTGGGGGCGGGGGGAAGCATGTGAGAGAGAGGGAGATGAGCGGGACAGGTCACACAAGAGGAGCTCTTCGAAGATTCTGCATGCTTTCCGGAGGAGTTTGGACTTCATCCCCACTGGCAGTGAGAGTTCTCCATGATAAAATCAAATTTGTTTAGAGAGCTCTATCTGGCCACAGTGTCAGATTAACTGGAGAGCAGGGAAGATGGGGGGACCATTTGGAGTCAATAGAACAATGTTTACATTTTTCACTACAAATACTTAACATTTTAGTAACACTGTGGGTTGAATAAACCTGCTATACTGGTCACGGGACTAAACAAAAACAGTAAAATTAAACTAAGTTTATCTTGAATGTTCATGTCATAGAAATGCAGCTTTAAAGACAGAAAAGTACAGTCAGAAGAGACATGTAAATTTTGAAAGAAGCCGTTGGGCACTTCTGAAGGTTTCAGCATTTAATGGAGCTGGCTCTTTTAATACCCAGTTTCACTTTCCAAAGTGGCTTTCCGTTTCCTTGGCAGATTCATCACTGGCACTAATTTTATGTTTATCAGTCACAATTAAAAATTTCCAAAGGAAAACCAATGGGAAAGAGGTGGGTGCAAAACATAAAGCGATTTTCAAATACACAGAGTGCCCTCAGGGCAGTACTAGAAGTAACTGCTGAAGCTCCCTGTACAGAGTCCAGGCGCTGGATGCCAAATCTGCCTGGAAAAGGGAGGGAAGAGAAGGGAGGAGGAGGAGGAGGAGGAGTAGGAGGAGGAAGGGAGGGAAAGGAGGGAGGAGGAGGGGGAAGGAAGGATGGGGGAGGGGAGGGGAGGAGGGAGTAGGAGGGGGAGGATGGAGGAGGGGGAGGAAGGAGAGGAGTGGGGAGGAGGTGGGAGGGGGAGGAAGGAGAGGAGTGGGGAGGAGGAGGGAGGGGGAGGAGGAGGGCAGCCCTGGGAGGCTGGCTAAGCAACAGGGCAGGATGGGAATGCTAGCCCTTTACTCCCTTTCCCCCAGGAGACCTCTAGTTTCATTTAGGTTACATATCAGCTCCTAGAAAGATTTCATTTGAACAAAGGGTTCCCATAGCTTTAAAAACGTTTGAAAGCTAACAAGTCTGAGTTGCATGAACGTTCTTAAGTCAGAGGCTGGTAAACTGAAGAAGACTGAGTTCCACAGGAGAGCTGGCCGCACGATGGAAACAAACACCATTACTACCATTGCTGAGGAGGAACGTAGAGAAGGAGATCTCGGCAGACAGGCCTACTGGAGGAGTAGCAGCTTTGGGGTAGAATAAGGAATTGTTTTGGACCTGTGCATTTTGAGGGACCAGTGGGGCATTCAAATTGGAAAGGTCCAGACAGTAAAGGACATGTGGATACAAAGCTTAACAGAAAGGTTTAAGAGGGCTAGGTGGTCTAAACGTGGATGAATCCACCAAGAGAGCTGTAAACAGAGAAACAAGGGTGGGTCTGAAAAGGTCATGGAAGGCAAAAAGAAAAGGGTCTTCCTCAAGACAGGACCCTGTGGGGCCATCCACACACAGGGCCACTTTAGGAGGAGACCCTGAATTTGCAATAGCCTGTGTCCGATAGCAGAGGGGGCACAGGCTAGACTGGTTAGAAATGGTTTTCTACAAAGGCAGAGGCTACAGAAGGGCAAGGGGGTAAGAGTAAGGGTACTGGCTAGGAAGCAAGTGAAAGACTGGACAATGGGTCCAGATCTGAAGGGGCTGGAACTCAGAGAAAAAGGAGATCACAATGAGATGGGGGAGTATGGAAGCCTCCTGAGGAGGCTGTAGAAAAACACCATACCAGAATCTAAGATTTCACTAGTAGAGATATTCTGGAAAGAGCTCCTTTTAGACATGTTAATAGGAAGCCAAGATGAGGGTAAAGACTGGGTGGGGACATTGGGACAAGGTCTTCAGAACCCTGTAGTGCCTTAAGGCCCTGGGTCTGGCAGCAGGAGGTCATGCAACCCTCCTCAAGCACTCATTGCAAAAAAAGGGAGATCCACCCTACAAGGGAAGGCCACAAGAGCCCACCCAACTCTCCATTCCCTTGTCATGCCCACTACTGGCAACCGGATCTGACAAGTGAGTCATTTAAAGCTGCTCTCAGTTCACCCTGGAGACCCTACGTGCCCCTTAAGGAAAAAGCACCCTCCCACCCCTGTAACATCTAGGAGCAGATCTGTTTCCCAATTTATGTACAATGTTATTTGTATTAATAATAAAAACTATGTACATTTTAAATGTAAATATAACTCATCATTGAAGACTGGGAAACCAGCTTTAAAAAGGAAACAAAATGGGGGGCGCCTGGGTGGCTCAGTCGGTTGGGCGTCCGACTTCGGCTCAGGTCATGATCTCGCGGTCCGTGGGTTCGAGCCCCGCGTCGGGCTCTGTGGGGACAGCTCAGAGCCTGGAGCCTGTTTCGGATTCTGTGTCTCCCTCTTTCTCTGACCCTTCCCCGTTCATGCTCTCTCTCTCTCTCTGTCTCAAAAATAAATAAATGTTAAAAAAAATTTTTTTAAAAAGGAAACAAAATGGAAATAATAAACATTAATTACATTGAGAAGTTGAGGGGTTCAAATATCATAAGTGACCATAATCACAACAACAAAACAGTCAAAGTTTTTCAAATTTCTACCTTTAGTTACCAGACTACCTACTCCTGCCCATTTTGCTCAATAATAAAAATGAAAACGAATAAAAAGGAAACTATACTCCTGGAAAGAACACCTATCTACTATTTTTTTTTTTTTAAAAGGAAAGGATGGGGCGCCTGGCTGGCTGGGTTGGTAGAGCATATGACTCGATCTCAGGGTTGTGAGTTCAGGCCCCGTGTTGGGCAGGAAGCTCACTTAAAAAAAACAACAACAACAAAAAAGAATGTCTCATCTAACAGTTTACATCACAAACACCAATGTTTATTTTAAAAATTAACAAACTGACTCTGGTGTATAAATTGGGCTTTTCAAAATATCTAACTGACAATTCAGGAGCACCAGTGATCCACAATAGGGAGAGAATGGTGTAAAAGAGGTGCTCACTAGTGTCCTAGGGACGGTATCTGTCAAAGAAACTGACACATTCAGAAAAACCTTACTAACTCTAGGAAGCAACTAACCACTCTGATTTCCTTAAGAACTGAGCAGTAAGTTAAGGCACAAAAAAAAAAAAAAAAAAAAAGAGAAAAGAAAAAGAAAGAAAAGAACAGAAAAGAAAAAAAAAAAAAAAAACAAGGCTTCATGCCATTGTCAATTTTTCAAGGGTTTCAAGAAAGATAATCAAAAGCAGCCTTGTCAAGAAGGCAGTCGTAGGAGCGGTGATCAAGAAATGCCCCAAAGTATCTGCCTTCTTTCCAGTAACAGAGTATTCAGGAGACTCACCCATGTTTACTACACTAATACAGGCATTTAAACATAAGAGTTAAAACAACAATGAAAGAAAAAAATGTACAGCTCTTTAGCCATTCTGAAAGTGCATAACTGTTCACGTGTAATCCTTAATTCTGTCAAACCTGCTTTCCCTCTATGACTGGATATCTGTATTTCACAAATGCAAAGTTAAAGTAATACAATAAATTTAAAATATAAAGCATTATTTATGTAGTAATATTATTAAGTAGATTATTGAGCCTCTTTAAAAACTCACTAGTTTCCATGAATACAGAAATGAGATGTTAAATATGGCAAAACCTCAACTAACCGAACAGCTGGTCAATGAGTCACTGACTAATCATGCCTCTCAGATAGCTGAAGGCCTATTTACAACTTTGATACGCAAACTTTTTGGTTAACTGTTCTGGATAGATGTTTTGACCCAGACCTACACTGTGAACACGTGATTACACGGTAAGATGTAATCCTAAGACACACAGGGCTCTCTGTTCCACCCAAGTGAGACCCCAGACGGTAGCAACCCCTGCTTCTACACTTTCCCGTCTTCTACCCCCGTTGGCACAGTCTGCTTCCATCCGTCTCTGGCATCCCAATAACCAAGTATGTCAGGACCTGGTTCTCCCAGCTCTGCTGGCAACCTACAGATTCTTCCACTCAAGATAAATGAGTCCTAGTGTAGAAATCTAGAGGTTTCTGTGACCTCTATTTTACATGCTGTGAAAATACATTTTTAAAAATGTACTTCCTCAAAAAGAAATTCTGATGCACATGCTACAGTACCTATGGATGACCCTCAAGAACACCATGAGGAAACAAGCCATTCACGAGAGGACAAAAACAGTATGATTCCACATATATGAGGTGGCCAGAGTAGCCAAGTTCGTAAGAGGGAAAGTAGAATGGTGTTTGCTAGGGCCTGGCAGGGAAAGGGAAATGGGAATTACTGTCAGTGGGCTCGGAATTTCAGTTTGGGAAACGTTCTAGAAATGGATAGTGGTGACAACTGCCTGCACAACATCGTGAATGTATTTAACGCCACTGAATTGTACACTTTAAAATTGTTCTCTCTCTCTCTAAAAAAAATTTTTTAAAAAAAGGGAGCACCTGAGTGGCTCAGTACGTTAGTGTCCAACTTTGGTTCAGGTCATGATCCCACGGTTTGTGGGGTTTAAAGCCCTGTGTCGAGCTCTGTGCTGACAGCTCAGAGCCCTGAGCCTGCTTCAGATTCTGTGTCTCCCTCTGTCTCTGCCTCTCCCCCCCACGTCGCACTCTCTCTCAAAATAAACATTAAAAAAAAAGTAAGTAAACAAATAAAATGGTGAATTTGGGGGCACCTCGGTGGCTTGAGCGTCTGAGTCAGCCCAGGTCATGATCTCATGGTTAGTAAGTCAAGGCCCACATCAGGCTCACTACTGACAGCACAGAGCCCACTTTGGGTCCTCTGTTCCCCTCCCTCTCTGCCCCTCCCTCACTTTGCGCGCATGTTCTCTCAAAAATAAACGTTAAAAAAAAAAATAAAGTGGTAAATTTTATGTTATGTAGATTTTACAAGCAAATAATTAAAAAAATTTAAATAATAGGGGAGCCTGGGTGGGCGCAGTCGGTTAAGCGTCCGACTTCAGCCAGGTCACGATCTCGCGGTCCGTGAGTTCGAGCCCCGCGTCAGGCTCTGGGCTGATGGCTCAGAGCCTGGAGCCTGTTTCCGATTCTGTGTCTCCCTCTCTCTCTGCCCCTCCCCCCGTTCATGCTCTGTCTCTCTCTGGGTCCCAAAAATAAATAAACGTTGAAAAAAAAAATAGAAAAAAAATAAAAAAAAATTTAATATAACGAAGATTTACTTCCTCAACTGTGTTCACTATGGTCTAGAACAGGTGACATGCTAAGTGATTCTGTGTCTTCTTCATTCAATTACCCCAAGAAGGTTATTTATTTACACAAAAAGCAAAAATGAGCCAAATGGTACCTTAAAATTATGATTCCAAATTACCATATATTGTTTTTCACAACGGAGAAAGCATGCTTTACAGGAAATGACCATTAGAAAGACCACTAGTAAAAATTCAGAGGCCAGAAAGCACTCTAATGTGGGCAACAAATAGACGGAAAAAGAACGCAAAACTAGCAGTAGCTCATAGGTAGCCTTACCACTGAGGAGATGCTACACAGCGACCACCTCAATGTTTTTTAAAACTCTGCAGGAGGGGGACACCCGAGTGGCTCAGTCAGTTGAGTCGGACTTCAGTTTAGATCATAATCCCACGGTTTGTGGGTTCAGGCCCCACATTGGGCTCTCAGCCGTCAGCACAGAGCCCACTTCAGATCCTGTCTCCCTCTCTCTGTCCCTCCCCAGCTCGCGCTCTCCTCTCCTTCTCTCAAATTAAAAAAAAATGTAAAAGGAAAAAATTATCCAGGGTAACGAGGTGCCTGGATGGCTCAGTCGGTTAAGCATCCCACTCTTGATTTCAGCTCAGGTCATGATCTCACAGTTTCATAGACGGAGCGCCTCGTGTCAGACTCTGCACTGACAGTGTGGAGCCTGCTTGGGATTCTGTTTCTCCCTCTCTCTCTCTCTCTCTGCCCCTCTCATACGTGCTCTCGCTCTCTCTCATAAATAAATAAATGAAAAAAAAAAAACAAAACTATTCAGGGGCACCTGCGTGGTTCAGTTGGTTGAGCCTCCCCAACTCTTGATCTTGGCTCAGCTCTTTGATCTCAGCTCCTTCCCTGCATGTGGGCAGTCTTTCTCTGTCTCTCAAATAAATAAATAAACTTTTAAAAATTAAAAACAAACTATTCAGTGTGAAAAAAAAAATAATTTGGAATCCAAAGCCAAATATTTGTTGGTTAACACTGTCAACTGAACGTCAGCATCAGAAACTCCTGAGGTATTTTAGTAGTTGCTAAAGTTCTCTGCCCGTCCGTCTCATGTTGTCACTCCAAGTACGTTAACTATCTTGCACTTGCAACTGCCGACAAACCACCTTCCATCTCTCATCTAAGACCCTCTCCAAACGTCATCTCAGACTAAAACCAACTTTCCCAGAACAAACAGGTACTCTGAACTGCCCTATGCCAAATCGGTTTAGCAACTAACCTTTCTCGAGATTAAGCAAAAGTGTCAAAAAGAAACCTACACACAACACAGTCCACCGTTAGAAATGCCACCTCATAGCCTCTCCCTGCACAGCCAAATGCCTGACTCTGATGGTACCAAACTTTCAAACCACAAAGTTCGGTACTTAGTATCTTTTAGCACAACATAAAGACTACATCTTTTGTTTTTTAATTACACTCTTGAGTGATCGCCTAAAGACTAAGAGAGCTCAATAAGGTTAAAAACATCCTCTTGGATAAGAGACTAGAAATTAATTATATACAAATCTTCAGGTGCCTCTCAATTACAGGCAAAGGTTTACATCCAAACTTGTTAAAACTCTGCAGTGGAAGTCATAATTTTTCTATTAATAACTTGGTCTTTGTTCTTATTCTCTCTCCCCTTTTGTAAATTTAAAATGAACTGGCAACACCTGACCACATCCTTTTTATTGTAAATCATTCCAATGGGGCTAGTACCACTTGAAGAAACAGAATCCTATCAAAATCCCACTCCCTAAAGTATAATGGTTCAAAATCCCCCATAACCAAAATCCCCAGAGACCTTCGCCCAATTTAACAACTATGTATAAGGAGAAATATTGTTTCAATTGCAAAGCATACCAGTTAGGTAACAAATGCTACTTACAGAAAGATAACTGCCCGCCCTAACAAAGCTACACCATTTACTGATCATGTGCTCTTTATGTACAAAATATTTAGCATTCAAAATACCTGCCTCCGTATGGTCTGCTTTTTGGATCATATTCATTTATTTAACATGAGCATAACATGAAGTCTTAATAAAAAGGCCAATGAAGTTTTGAGAGTTCACCTGTTCTATAGACTTTAAAGTCAAACGATGTGTGTATCCATACCCTCGTTCTGTAGCTAAGCTCAGTCTATCACTACTGTGAAAGCAAAAGTACCCTACAGAAGCAGCAAGTTACGGACAGGGAAACCATTTTTAAAGACAAAAATTAAATTCAAAGGAAACAAATATTAAAAGGGGAAATGACCTTTCCTATGTATTTTGTTTCTCATTTTGCATCTTTAGTTGCAACTCTCAAAATTTAACAAGGTTTAAGTTAAACAGTTGATCATGTAAAAGCTAAGAAATCTCTAAAAAAAAAAAAAAAAAGGCATACACACAACCAGTGGATCAATTACTAAGTGATGAATTACTGTCTTAACTAATGATGCTATGAATCTTGGAGTAGAGTAACCAAACCTAGCTTCGCTGTTGGCTAGTTAACTGACTGGCTTAGTCACAGGAAAACAATTATTCAGCGAAATCCATTTCACAAAAGAAAATCTTTTTAAGTTTATTTTTTTGAGAGAGTGCTCGCGCAGGCACAAGTGGGAGAGGGAAGACAGGGAGGGAGAGGGAGAATCCCAAGCAGGCTCCTCATTATCAGCATAGAGCCACATGCGGGGCTTAAACTCACAAACCTCAAGATCATCACCTGAGCCAAAGTCAGATGCTTAACTGACTGAGCCACCCAGAAATCCCCAAGAAAATCTTTGAACTTAGTGGACTATGCCCCATACATCACTACCACAGGCCTTAGGCAGTTCCCAACTTTGTATCACAAAGACATCCTTGCAATAAAAAACACAGGCCATTGTGAAGAATCGACAAGAATTCACTTACAACTTCTAACTCCTCTCCTTCAGAAGCAGAAACAAGAAAGAAACAAGAAAATGTACAGCAATATATTAAAAGGCATTTGGGAAAGAGTAAGCAAATTGCTGAAGTACTTGCTTCAGTGAAAAAACAAAACAAAACAAAACAAAAACTTCCTAGATGGCTAATACAAAAAGGTATCCTAATCATGTTGAAATAAAAAAAATAATCACACTTGACATAATTTTTAGTTACCTTTTGTTTTTGCTTTCATCACTAAAGTTTTAATGACTGGATAAGCCAGGCGAATATCCTGCATATATAAATCAAGTTAATTGCTGTCATTTAAAAGGTTGTTAAAGCTTTATGCCCACATTCTTTAATTCACTGAACTTTAAAAAATCAATTTTCATTCAATTTTCTCAGCAAATTGTAGGCTTTAAGGAACTGATTCATCTACTAACACCTTAAACACTTACTTGTTGGGAAAAGTTCATGATCCAATCCTCCAAGCCTACTATCTAGAAATACCTCAGTATTCCAAAAATGGGAAGTAACACACTGATACTGGGCCTGTGACCACACGGATGCCCAACAACCACAGATCCAAATCTGCAAAGCCCTGCTTCAGCTGAAAAGTGGCCTTCCGACTAAGAAGTTTCCTGGGTCAGAATTTTTTGTTATTCTAGGCAGTAACAACCATTAAGAATTTTTATAAAAGCATTTAGGGTCATGGCAAAAATGACCATAACTCCAGATTTACACACCTGTTGTCCTTTAGCTTAGTATCACCCTCACCCTCAAAAGGGTCCTGTTATGAAGCAAAACGCACTAGTGATGCCAGAAGTCAGAACTGTGGTGTCCCCTTAGGGAGAGGGTACATTCCTCTCTTACTCATGAGAGGAATGTAAACGGAGCCCATTGGGAGGCTGAAAATTCTGTGAATCTTGATCTGAGTGTGGTTATCAGGGCATATGCATATGCATTTAAGGTCTTACTGTAAATCAGACCTCAATTTAAAAAAATTAAATAGAATTTTTAGAACACGCTGAATAAATTTGTAAATGTCTGTGTTCAAACAATAAGTGATATAAAATAATCCTAGGTGTAGCAACTAAGATGTTTTTTCCAAATGTATTTTGATAAAGATGTATATTTATTGTGAGCACTTTTATGTAAAACCTGTCAAAACACAGACCATGATTTTTTTAATCTCTCATTTTAAAAAGTTGCCAAATTTGAGATCTGAAAGCATGCAGAAAGATGACCTATTCATCCTCTGATTTTGCGAATAAGGAAAACCAAATCTTGAGGGTAAGAACCGTACAGAGATAAGGCAGCTAGTCAATGACAACAGTAGTTAACAGAACTGTTCCTGATCTTGAGCCACTCCCGTTTCCACCAGGCCGTTACTTTTGTGACACTGTAAACAAATATGAACTCTGGATCTACCTGTGGCCTAGAAGGATTCAACATAGCCTTCAAAATAGCAGACCGACGGGCCCCAAAGTGTATACACAAAGATACGCTCATCTCCTCCTCTCAAGACAGTTGGCAAAGGATTGATCATATTTTCAGGCAAGCATTTTTCTTGTGATGCAATCAAGTGTGACATCTTAAAATGTGGCTCAAGAGGAAAAGGTAATATGCAGGGATGGCAAAATCCATCCTATTTCCTTTCAAATCTCTTTGATGGTTACTTGGTTCAGATACTATGTCACTAGGTAGGACTCATGAAAACATCACTTGGGGCCGTTCAGGAGGACGGCTTGGAGTGACCCGCTGGGAAAAACCCTCACTGAACAAAAATCTTGTCTCTGCCTTGGGTGTCCTACCCAGCTCCCTGCACATACCAACACTTGCAGGTGACCTGTGCCTTACAGCTTAGTTTTAGAGCCCAGTGAAGAGCTGACAATCTTGCTAAAAACTTAACATACATCCTTTCCGCGGGAATTTATTTCTGTTCTCACAAGGCGTTTCTGCTCCCCACAGAGCAGGCCTTGCTTCTCAGGACTCTGTGCTCGCCTCTCCACAGCCTCTTCCTTTCACGGTTTAAAAACGAGACTTTAAGAACAGAAATCGAAACGGTCACGGCCCCTCCCGAGCGAGCGGGGTCCGGCTGGGGTCGGGCGGCGGTGTGCCCGGCGAGCCCACTGCCAGCTCGCGCGCGGCGCCAGGGGGCCCGACGCACTCCACCACGCCGGCCCGAAGCAAACCGGTTGCGGGGGCCGCCGGGACGCTCCGCCAACAGCGGAGCGACCACCTCGGCCCTCGGAAGTTCGGACCGCCGCGAGGGGCAGCACGTCCCCGGCCTCAGCTGCGGGTTCGCGCCCCGGCCCCGGAGCGAGCCCGGGGGCGGGGTCCGCGGGGGCTCGGCGGGCGGGAGCGCGGGACGCGCGGGGAGGGGCGCGCGGCGGGCCCAGAGCGCCGGGGAACTTGGGCGCCCGCCGGTGCCGCCGCCCGGCCACTTTCCCTTTCAACGCCCCCGGGGCCGCCGCGCGCCGCGCCGCCCTCCCGGGGCCGCCGGCCGCCGCGGCCGCTCGCCGCGCGGCGAGGCGCCCCAGGCGCGCTCCTGACACACGGCCGGCCGGCGCGCGGGGCCGCGGGGGCGCGCGAGGCCGCGCGCGGGCGCCGCGCTGCACCCCCCCCCCCGCCCGCCCCCCGCCCCAACGTGCCGCCGCCGCCCCGTTGGCGCCTCAGCCGGCGCGCCCGCCGCCCGCCGGCTGAGGCGGTTTTTTCGTTGGCAAAGTTGCGCGGCCCCCTCGAGGGGGGCGCCGCGCGGTCCCCCGCCCCAGCGCCGCCGCCGCCCCTTCAGGCCGCCGCGCGGGAAGGCCCAGCTGGCGGCCCCGCTTTTTTACCTGCCGGGGAGTTTTCCGCGCGCGCCCTCGCTCGATCGCTGGCTTTTCCCTCCTCTCGCGCCCGTTTTCTTTCTTTCTTTCCTTCTTTTCGCTTCCCGCGCGGGCGCTTTTTTTCCGCTCGCGCCGCCCGCGCTCGCCCGCTCGCGCCCTCCTTCCTGCTGGGCTCGGCGGAGCGGGGCGGCCGGCAGCTCTCCCCGCCCCCCTCCACCCGCGCTCCGGCGGAGGCGGCGGCGGCGGCGGCGCTCCGCGCTCCGACTCATTCCAATATGGCACGGGTGCAGGGCGCATGCGCCCGCGCCCCCCCCCATTCCGCGCTCCTCCCGGCAGCCCGCGCCCCTCGCGCCGTGCGCGTGGCGCCCCCGGGCCGGGCCTCCCCGAGCCGGCCCGCAAGTCTTCCAACCCGGCTGGGGCCGCGCGGGATGCGAGGCGTTAGGGGAGTGAGGGGCCGGGGTCGGGCGCCGCCGGCTACCCCCGCCCCTCGTGCCCCGAGCCACAACTTGCCACGGACATCCCCGAGGCCGTGGCGTGGGGCACGCGGCGGAGACTCTGGCCCCCGACGGCGCGGCGACCCCGTGCGGTCGGGCCCCGAAAGGGAGACGCGCCCCAGGGACCAAGCACCCACCCTATCCCTTCTCCGACCCACGAGGGAAGGACCCTCGAGTCTCACCTCCGGCTGTGCAGGGAGCCCAGTGGTGTCCGCGGGTCGGTCCTGGCGCCCGGGCCGGACGAAGCGCGCCGCTGTCGTCCGCACGTGACCGCCTCCGGCAAGATGGCATTAGCGGAGGAACGGACGGAGCCGCCACCGATCCCAGATGTGCGCGCGTGTAGCAGCGGGAGAGGGCTGCGTCCAGGCGCCTGGCCCACGTCGGGAATCTGGTGCGTCCTTCCGAGACCTGGAAGGGCACCCAAGTGCCCCTTGTCTACGAAGTCGGCCCCGGTCCCCCAGGCGCACTGGGTTTCTCCAGGCTTCCGCAGGAGGCGCCCTGTAAATCCGAGTTTTCCAGCCGCTCGGGGCCCCAGCGAGGGGGCACAAGACGGCTGCCGAATTCGGGCAGGAGAGCTGGGGGCCCGGGGTTGGAACAGAAGCTTAAAGGTGGCTGCAAGCCGGCCCCGCAACCCAAGGTGCCCACAGGCTGTTATGTTCTCCGAGCTCGCCCCTTCCCCAGTGGAGCGCAGATGCCCGTGGGACAACCATACCCCTCCCCTTCTGCTATGGAAAGTTCCCTCCGGAAGGAGGTCCACATGCCGCAGAGACCCAGGAGTGTCCGGACTCCCGGGCCCAGGGAGAAGGTCTCGGACAGGGCGCTGATGTCTTCTACCTTTCAGGAAGGAGGAGGCGCCCCCCACTGCAAGAACGAGGTTTGAGGTGCCAAACGCGGGCTCAGGCCACTTCCCGCTGACCTCACTACCGTGCTGGGAATATTACCCCACTTTACAACTTGCCCAAAGTCCCGCTGCTGGCTGGATTTGAATCCAGATTTTTTTTAACCACCACTTGAAAGACAACTGACAACCAGAGAAATAAAAATGTACAAATAAAGTATCCATAATACTAGGGAAAGCATAAAACCTTCCATCTATATACATGT